>NC_056730.1:196644370-196959370 GCF_019279795.1 Protopterus annectens
TAAACATCAAAGCACCAGGTGCATTTTATATACTAGTGCAACCCAACAATCAATCAATAATTCAATTGAATTAGATTCAATTAAAACCATGATACAACTCCAGAGAGTTAAAGGTACAAAACAGGTACAATACAGGTACAATGCATCACTGTTAGAAATATAAAATACAAAATATTAATTTCAAACAATTGGTTGTGGGTGTGCTTTGCCAAAATATTACATAGGTCAAACGAAACGCCAATTGAAAATACGTATTTTAGAACATATTGGTGATGTTCATAATGCTAGGATTGATAGCCCTATATTTGAACATTTTCATGCAATACACAATGGGTTGATTGACTCATTGTTTTTTTGTGCTTTAGCCAAACCTAATGTACATTGTGGAGGTAATTTTTAGCAGAGTTTATTAAATCTAGAAAGTAGATTTATTCTAAAGTCTGGCACTCTCAAACCTAAAGGCCTGAATTTGGAAGTAAACCTGAATATTTAGCAATAAAATATTTAGTATTAAAAAAATATTTAGTATTAAAATTACATTAATAGTAATATTTATTATTGTTTGAAATTAATATTCTGTATTTTATATTTCTAATAGTGATGCATTGTACCTGTATTGTACCTGTTTTGTACCTTTAACTCTCTGGAGTTGTATCATGGTTTTAATTGAATTTAATTCAATTGAATTATTGATTGATTGTTGGGTTGCACTAGTATATAAAATGCACCTGGTGCTTTGCTGTTTATTCCTTTGAAGGCTGCTGAGCCGAGGTACCGGAATAAATCTGTTGTATCCTGTATCCTGTTCCTGTGGTTTGTTTTATTATTTCTGCTGCTTGCTGTTGGTTGCTACATCTACCTGGCCAATGCCCGACTCCCACCACATACTCAAGCACAGACATTGTACAATTGAGCAGTGACAATGTGTCACACCACTGTCTATCCATGACATTGGAAACATGATGTATGGCATCATAAATGCTGTGGAGGTCATAACACATGGCAGGAAGTACTGCTTTCATAACTCTGAGCATCTGTCTGTTGTTGTGGTCAGTACATGTCTGTGCATGCATGAGCGACCATAACATGCATCTGGTGACACCTGCTGTGGTGCTTGTGACAGGGGCTTGATGGGCAGCAGTCCTCCATCAAGCATCCCTGTCCATCTGCCTGTTTGTTACCTCACCTGATCTCTGGCTATGGCTGGTGTCTACACTCATACTTGCCATAGTCAACACATTAGCCTGTTCCAAGCCACCACCCTCCAGCTGTCTGTTATCTGTGGCTTCTGGGGACTGGGTATGTGTGGACACACTGATTGCGTGCAGGGACATGATGGGTGAAAGTGGGATACCAAACAATGGCACAGATTCAGGCCCCAACAACCCCACCTGTGCCTCACTATGACCACCAGCATCATGGGAATTCGCTAAGACACTAACATCGAGTTGTGATGGGGAGAGACAGCAACCCCCATGTTCACCTGCAAAGGGAAGACAACATATGTAAAGTAATACCCTGCAATATTATGTTTGTTGATAGATACACACACACTCACACACACACACATACACACACACACAGACACACACACACACACACACACACACACACACACACACACACACACACACACACACACACACACACACACACACACACACACACACAAATGCACACACTCCTGGTAAAGTCTGACACAACGTTGACACCTATGGGCTCATCATGCCAGACCTTACGGTAATTCTACCTGCCAGAATCCATCTATTTCACAGCTACTGTAAGGTTCACAACAAAGGGTGACAAATCCTACCATGTGATGGGTCTATTAGCACAACGGTAATTGTGACCAAGACCAAGGCTATTGGAGTGTGCTATACAGTGTCACCAAGTGCATATGCAAGTACTGTAAGAGCTGACTTACTGCTATACAGACCATACACAATGACAAGGTGTAGCAATATGTGATGATAACTGATGAAGGAACAAGAGTATACACTATCAGTGAAGTACCTACACAGTTCAGACTCACAAGAAATGAAAGGTTAATATTGGCAGCCCAAGATAGTGGCCTACGTACATGCTGGTTTACAAACTCCATTGAACATCTGGGAGAAACAAACATATGTAGGCTTTGTAAAACCAAACTGGAAACAGTCACACACTTTATTGCTGGTTGCAATGCATTAATGGCAGAGGGACTGTATTCTGAAAGACATAATAATGTGGTGAGACTGTTACACTGGAGATTGTGCAGTATCGAAGTGGCTGAAAAACACTGGAAACATAAGCCACAAAGGATCATAGAAAATGATGAAGTTTATATCACATGGGATCACCCAATACCAACAGTTCAAAAGATAGATGCTAGAAAACCGGATATAGTTGTCCAAGAAAATAAGACAAAAGTACTATTGATCATTGAAATCGCCACACCTAGTGACTACAGTGTCTGGCCTACAGAGAGACACAAAGTCATAAAGTACCTTGATCTGCAGGCAGAAACACGAGGCATGTGGAAGAAAAATACCCAGACAGTTCCAATAGTAGTAGGAGCAACTGGTCTTATAAAAAAGAGTTTACAATCATATTTAGGTATGTTACCAATTCATGTAACACCATACGAATTGCAGAAGGAGTCATTACTGGACACATTGCAGGTCTGCGAAGAGCACTTTTGGCTAACATCAAAGAGTGAAACAATACTAATTTCATGAATTTTAATCATACTTTGACTTAGGAATGGGGTCCATTCCTGTCATGGTGTTAGAAACCCAAATGAGTTGGAGAAATTAAAGACTTCAGACTCACAGGGATTCATTTTAGACAACATTGCAGGACAGTCTGCAATACATACAGGAAATATCTGAAGTACTAGTTGCATAGCGTCAAAAGATGATACCAGGCTATTGGCCCTGATGCTCTCATAAGCCTATTCCGGACTTTCACCCATGTCACTTCAAGGCCAACACCTGTTTCCTCTGTCCAGCTGGGACACATGAGGGAATCCAGTGGATGTCTTATTTGTTTCCCATACAGCCATCCAGCTTCTTCTTCAAGAGGGCTAGACACATACTTTGCTAGATATAGGGAGGGAGTGTATTTTACAGACAGTGTATTGTGTGGGACACCACACTAGCCCACAACAAGTACTATACATGTCACAGACCAGGTGAGGGCCTTGTGTGCATGTTGCATGAGTGTGGTTTGTTTTACATGCAGAAACACCATCAAGGCTGGTTTGGAAATAGCCTTGTATGCCAGACACAGGTCACCAATGATCAGTCTGTATGAAACTGAGTTCAGCGACAGGGCTTTCGGCCTATCTGTATAGGATAGGTGTTACAGACCCTGGATTTTTCCTGGTCAGCAACCTCTGTGGTCTCTGCAACTGCTGCATTTGCTTGGCAAGGTACACGCCAAAGGAGCCATTGTACTTGGTAATGCATCTGATATGGGTGGACTACAGGGATGTTGTGGTCTCCTGGTTCCTGGATGACATACCTGTATTTGTGAGGTGGGCCATGTAGACAGCCTTCCATACAATGGTGCCCACATGGTGGGAAACTGTCAGGTTGCTACCATCCTTGCTGCACAAGTTGCCTCACACCTGATTGCATGCTCAGTACATTATTACTGTCATAATTAGTGTGGATGACATCTACCACAGCAGGGAAAATGATGCATCTCCTGGCATTCAGTCTGAGGCAATGCTTCTTGCACCAGTCATTAATTTGTGTGAGGGCCTCTTGGAGGACGCTCACATCAGTAGGGGAATGTAAGACAGTGGCCAGCTTGCAAGCATCTATAAACCTGGTCAGCCACAGACCACTGCTTTTGTCTTGTTCCTCAGAAACATATATCTCAAACAGTAGATGCCCCAAGACTGATCATTGGGATACACTGCTCTGGAAGAGTCTCCTACTAGAGGTAGATTCCACTACCTTGACCTAATGGGTACTGTAATTGAGCCAGTTAGCTACCCATTTGCTAACATATAGGTTGATGCCTAGCTGTGTACGCTTACGGATCCTGGCTGCCTAGGGATTATTGTGAAAGAATTGGGCTAGGTGAAGGTAGGCATTGTTCACCATCTTCCCCTCATCCTTGTGTTTGCTAACCACTTCAGAGAAGCTGACCAGGGTTAACATACCTGATCTCCCTTTGACAATACCACACTGTGTAGGCTCAAGCATTTTGAGGTTGCCAATGTCCCTGTTCATAATGTCTTTGATATCACCTTCTATGCCCTTGTAGGTCAGGCTAGTTAGGCTGATGTACATAAGATTGGCTGGGTCAGTGGATTGCACCACCTTTGTGTATAGGGATGGCAGTGTCTGTCCTCTGTGCAGATGTGATGACACTGGTTCTCAGGCTTTGGTTGACTACAGTGTATAATGGAGCTGAGAGTTCATGGCTGCGTTCATGTAGGATGCAGCCAGGGATGGTATCAGGCCTATGAAGACTTCGGTGTATTGCCTTTGAGACAGCATTACGGACCTGCTTCCTGATGATGAGGGGAGGGGGGCAGGTGCTGTGCATGCACATATGCACCAATGGGGGGACAGGGGGTGATGTTTGCACTTCACCTGTCTGCAGCATGTTGGCTACTTCTCTGCCATATAGGTATGTGGTGTTATTGACGACAAGTACAGAGCAGATTTGGGTGTTGTCTCTGGGATTGCAGACATATGTGTAGAAGGCCTAGTGACTGTCATTGGTGGATGTGTCCAATGTGCACTCAAAGATAGCTTTAGGGTAATTTACCTGTGACCTTATTTACTTGTTCAGACCAAGGTGTCATTGCTTCCAATGAGGCACCTGCTTCTTCTTGGCCCTGTTCAGCAATTGTTTCCACCTGATCTGGTATTTGTGTATTGCTGCTGTCCACCACATATGTTTACCCTACCTTGAGGGAGATGTTGTTGTTTTCCTGTTAGGTATTGCTGAATCCATATAGCTATATAGGTGCTCACATAGTACTGTGGTGTGGGCTTGGACACTTCTGCTAGTTTCAACTGATAGGATGGTGGCTGTAAAGATACTTCTACCTGCTCTGGGGAGATTTATACTCATTTTTGTAAAGTTTATTTTGTTTGACCCTAACAAGGGGGTGGGCAGTGGAGATGATGACCTGAACAGTGATGGCTATGTGGTCAGATCTTACCAAGGTGGATGACACTGTAGGAGTGCTACAGTGGCTACTCATGTTGGTTAGGCCCAGGTACAGGATATGTCCAACTGTCATAGGAGTGTTGACCAGCTGATCCACTGCATTGCCATTGACAAAGCCGAGGAATCTCCATGCATTCATGATCAGGTAGCATAGGTCATGCACACTATAGTTGGGTAGTTAAAGTCACCCAGGAGAAGGGTAGATGGTTGAATCTTGACAGATTCCAGCAAGTCCAGATAGGTGTGGTGGGTGTCCAGAGTTATGGTTGGGGTCTGTAGTGAGCTATGATTTGAGTAGTTGTTTTGTCAACAGTTAACTGCACTTGGGATGTCTCCCATACATCATACTGTAAGCCCAGCCTGGAGGTGTGTATGTGTATGATAATGTTTAAATCTCCACCTCCTGTGGCTTTGCAGCCTTCTGTTTGTGGTGTAAACATAGGATAGCAAGGTTAGTGTGCTCTCCACCGCTGCAAAGCAGGTGTCAGTGACTGCACAAATGACAGGATCCTACAGGACAAGGTATGCTTGCATTGACAAGGTTTCATGCTAAGACACCTAGCTCCTGTTAGAGCAAGACATCTGCATAAAGGCACACATCACTGGTGGGAAAAGGTCGGAAAATAGTGACACTTTCTACATTTAGCTGTAACACACGTAGTTACTAGCAAAGATGGTTTCACATTCACAGGATTACTACACAGGATATGACATCTGATATTCAAATGTAAACTATTATGTTATGACTTCAGTCTTTAATGGGTTGCAGTGATATGCCAGACAATACACAACTGTATGAGGCATTGACTACAAATATGAGGCAAACATGTGGTCAGTCTGCAAAACTCCAGACAGTTGACAGGTTTGGGCTCAGTATATAACTTACAGTTCAACACACACTTCTGCGCCTGTTGTGCACTATGCACATACCCTATATAAGTCTCTTACATTTGTAAGACAAGCATATGTATCATAGTAGCATTCACAAGTGACATATGAATATTTATAACATCCCAGCTAGCTGGCCTAGCAGTGTCACAGTCAGTATTGGACAACAGACACTCCAGTGGTAGTCATACATGAGCTGACCTTTGCTGGGGTGACTCAGGGGCCAGAGCTGTGATCTATGTCACTGCAGACAGGGCCAGCAGGAATGGCCATAGGTGCCAGACAGCACAATGTGAGTACAGCAGGTCTTGTTGCACCCTAGTGTTTAACATAGTATTTCACATTATTGCATCCCCCCTTCTGCATTCCACTACAAGCTTAAGTGATTGACATACCTGTTATAGCGCTGAAGAGTTTCGTTAGAATAATGCAAATGTTTAGGTTTCTGTATTCGCAGTCTGCCTTTGTGTAGATGGGTTCAGACCTGTGTTGCATAGGTATCAGCTTGCCTTTTGTAGGTAATGCTCATGAGCAGGTGATGGCCTGTGCACCAATTGCTGTCTCTCACTTGTTACTTGTATTCAGAGCAGCTGTGTTCTCTTTCCGTTAGCCAATGCCATAGCAACACAGTGCTATAATTAAGTCCTTCATGTAGGCCTTGCCCCTTTTCCTTATCTGTGAGGAGGACATTATGGAGGTGTGGGGGGTACATCTTCACAGACAGTAGGTCAAAATACCTCTCAGAACAAGAAATGTGGAGACAGCCCAACAACATGGGGGATAAAGTTTCAGAATTGGGCACAGATTGTAAGTAACTATGGATGTTATACACAAAGAAGATTGCTAGATTAACAAGGTTTGTCTGGACATGCATTTTCTATGTGACTTGACGTCTGACAGTGATATGCCTCTGACATACCTCTCATCTGTCCAGATGTCCACAGACTGCCCAGAGGTTTCCCTATTATGTTTGGTCTGTTCCTCAGATGATTTCTGTTTTTGAGAAATCAGTAGGATAATGTGAGGATTGTAGTCAGTAAATGTTGACATCTATTTGTCTGTCA
The DNA here is from genome assembly GCF_019279795.1 of Protopterus annectens. NCBI lineage: Eukaryota > Metazoa > Chordata > Ceratodontiformes > Protopteridae > Protopterus > Protopterus annectens. The sequence continues at coordinate 196,651,498 of NC_056730.1, forward strand.
GACATTATATCCTTCAGGGATGTTATGTTATAACAAACCCTGTAAAACCAGCAACTGTTTCAGTTTGTAACACCTTTTTTATGAGATATGTCCCTCTTTTCGGCCCCCTGTCCCCCAGGTATGTCAGATTTTGTTCAGATGTCTTGCAGTAAGAGGTTCAGCAGTATGGTATATAATTATTTAGTGACTTCACTCCTGATATCATCCCGGTGACTTAGCAGACTCCTGGAAGTGGTATGCAGCAGTGTTGTGTGTAAATGTTTGTTTGGCTGAGTAGGGAGATTATCAGATGTGGGTGTCATAGATCCTTTCTATCTGACTGTGCATGCTGCTACATTTGCTGGTGGTCTATCAGGTGTATATGTTTGTAGGGGCAGACTGAGAAATGTCCTGCAACACCTCAGGATTCCCATTAGACTGTGAATTGGGGCAGTATATGTCGGTGTAGTGTGTGACTGGCAATCAGGATATGTTTGTTCAAGCAGTTGTTGTACTCTAGAATTAATTTGGGGTACTGGTATGTTGCTGTGACTGTGGTGTAAATGGTTGTGGGTGGACAATTTCTCACTGATCTCTGCTTTTCCCTACAGTTACATCCCTGGATTGCATGATATATTTGCAAATATATGGGTAATTTCTCAGAGCTGATTTGGGCTAGTGTCGTGTTGTTCTTACTGTGGTTCAGAAGGTGCTGGGTGAAATGGTTGGAAGCTCTCAGTGTTTTTTCTCTTCTTTTACATGACTGCAGTCATACCTCTCCACTGTCCAGATGTCTAGACACTGTCCAGATGTGTGGCTCATATGTTTGGTCTGTTCCCCATAACAGTTGTGGGTTTCGGACAAATCACTGGGATGATATGAACATCAACATCAGTAAATGATGACAATAATTTGTGTTTCAAACCTGGAATCTATCAGAAAATATATGTTGAATCAAACCATGCTACTCTAGCAGACTTCTACACGTATAATAACCATATTTCAAATATGTCACTATTGTTTGCCCTTTATTCCCCCACTGCTTTTGGCAGATGTCTGGTAGTAAGATGTGGGTTTTATATATCTATATATATCTATATCTATATATATATATATATATATATATATATATATATATATATATATATGCATGTATGTATTTATATATACATATATATGTATATAAGAGTACTACGGATATGTATTTTTCCTTTATGTTAAATGACTGTAGTGTATGGTATGTTTGTAAAAACATTACAAATTATTACAGCTCAGATGGTGCAGAGGTACATTGCTGTGATTTTAGTGCTTGGTAGTGAGGACTTTTTTCATTCATGTTAAATGACAATAATGCATGATATATCATAAAACATCCAACAGACCAAACAATGTTGTAGGAAGTCATGACTTCAAGGCTGTTTAAAAGCTGGAATGTCTTTTATTCATAAGGTAAGCGCTTTCATGGTGTCACCACCACTTCTTCAGACCATAACAGAGAACAGTACTTCACAAAACATATATATATATATACTCTCTCCAATTAATTCAAATGGACCAATAACAAACTTCAATGCATTTAACATTCTTAAAGACATACAAACAATAAAATACCATGCTCCCAATATTCTGTAAGTGAAACCACTTGAGTATTGCTTCATTCATTACTACACAAATTATGAAAACAAGAAAGTGTCCTGTCATCCTAACTAATAATGTGAAAGCTAAAAAATGTATAAAAAATATATCCATCAAAAAATACATGGAGTATATACCTAACAAAAAAATATGTAGTGTTATACCAAAAAAAAATCATTTCTCATACAACGTACTAAAATAAAATAAGACTATTTAAAAAGTTTCCTATTCTTCAGAATAGGTCTTATAGGGATACTGTCATTGAGTCCCTTTCCTCTGTCTGCTTTTAGCCTGATTATCCACCTAATTTCTGAAGTCTCAGTATAGTTGGATATATCTCCCCCCTTTCATTTTCCCATATTTCTTCTATTGCTAAGAATCTAAATGTATGCTGCTGTCCCTCTTGACTAACATGTTTCACCAGCGCATTGGTAAGGGTCCCTTTCCTAATATTATTTATATGTTCCCTTATCCTGTACCTGAATTTTCTATTCATTTTTCCCACATAATATGTAACGCAGACATTACATACTGCCAAATAGACTATATTCATTGAGTTGCAGTCAGCTGACACTTGAAAGGACTGTGTTCCTCCTGTATCAGGATGGTTAAAACTGATCATAGTGTCTATATAACAACACTGGTTACATGCATTACAGGTGCTAGTACCTCTTCTACTATTATTCCTCATTGTTGTTCCCCTTGGATAACACAGCATCCTCTTTATTGTTTTTCTGTTCTTAAAAAGAAAATTCGGTTTATCACCTACTATATTCAAATTTGTGGTCTGATACTAAAATGGGCTAGTGTTTCCTTATTACATCAGTTACTATGTATTTCTAGTATAGTATGTTGGTACCCTTACTCCTGTGTTCACCTTACTTTTCAATGAAACTGTTCTATCTGAAGTTGTTTTAGATGAAAAATAGGGGTTGCCTATATTCTTTCTCCATTTACCAGCCCCTTCTAGTATTCCTTCTTTATGTGAGTCATTATAACCCCTCCTTGACAACCTTTCCTTAAATTCAGTGAGTTCACAGTTAAAATCATCATCCTTGGCAGTTAACCTTGATGTCCGTAAGTTCTGCCCCTTGATTACATTTCTAAAGATATGTTGGGGTGCATGCTTCCCCTGTGTAAAATTGCATTTCTATGACAATCTTTTCTATGTTCCCAGTTGAAAATTCACCCTCTGTGTTGCACATTATCTTGACATCTAAAAATTCCAACTCATCATAAGAACTTTTAATGGAAAATTTCAGAAACTGAGTGCTTTGATTAATATATGTATGGAAAGTAGCTAACATATTTCTATTGCCTTGCCATAACATAAAAAGGTTGTCTACAAAGCGCCTATAAAATCTAAGTTGTGGCCAGTTGGCATTATTCAAAATATATTTATTCTCCCAATTGGCCATCACTATGTTAGCATAACTATTCGCTGATGGGGTGACCATCGCCACCCCATCTTTCTGTAGGTATAACTGATGTTCAAATAACATGACATTATTACTCAAAATCAATTCCATGAGATGTCAAATTAAATCAATTTTTACGTGCTTCTCACCACTTTCATTAATTAGATAATCCCTTAAATATTAAACTCCCTCTTTATTGGGAATTGAAATAAAAAGTGAGTGGATGTCCAAAGTTACTAGCAACATTCTATGGCTACCTTTCTCTTGCTCCAAAAATCCAAAAAGGTCTTCTAAAAAATGTTGGGAGTCTCTTAATATATATTTGTTTTTATTGACAATCTGTCTCAACTGTTTTTCCACAAATATTAATATGGGTTGTGCACTCCATCCGTCCCCAGAGACAATTGGTCTCATGGGAGGCTCTGTTGGATTTTTGTGGACCTTTGGTAAGCCATGTATACTAGGTATTCTCAGGTGTTCCACTTTAAAATAATTATATAAATCTAGTGTGATTTCATTATTCAAAAGGTTCTCATAGAGCATTTCATCCATTCACCTCAGCATAACATTCATTATATTCATGTTTATTTCAGAGTATACATTAGCATCACCCAGCATTTCATACATCCTACAATAGTAGTGGTTATTATCCATTACTACCACTAAACCCCCCTTATCAGCTTGTTTAATGATTATTTCATCATCCATCTGTAGTGTCTTCAAGGCCTCATACTCACTGTAACTCAAATTAAAATTCTTACCTCCATTATGTTGTTTGTCAAACGCTTCAAACAAATCATTCTCACAAAGTTGTAGAAAAACATCCACCACCAGATTACTGAGAGGTATAAACGTACTAGGCTTCCTGAAAACCATTTCTTTAGTACCATGGTGGTCCTTAAACAACAGTTTCAACAATACATTCCTGCCAAATATTTTCAAGTCAATAATTGTGTCTGTTATATCCACATTCTGTGTGGGAATAAATGATAGTCCTTTATTAAGGATACTGAATTCATGTTCAGTAAGTTTCCTTTGCGATATATTCCACACTAAGGGGAACTTGTCTCCCATCTCCTTTTCGCCCGGTGATATCCTGGTGATATGTGTTCCTTCCTTTTGGTTCGACCTCTGCTGTATGAATGATCCCGTTCCTTCATTCGATTTAACGACCGTTTCCTGATTGGAAATACTTGAAAATCCAATTCTGTATTTGGCGTTGTTACCACCTTCTGTATGGGTGCCCCCTCCAATGTGGACGGCACAGTCTTTTCAAATGCCTTATTCAAGTATTGCGTGATGTTTGTAGAAACCGTTTTGGTGACCTCAGATACCAAAGGTGCGGAAGCTTTTTTACGTACTTCAGAATGCTCTTTTAAAGGCACAGTCTCTTTTAAAGTGTTATTATCACTTAATTCTGTATTGGACTGAACAGTTTGTTTATCTTTATTCATACCCCGATTTTCCATGTCTGTCTTGAGCCAAACAAATATTTGATTTTCCTTAAAGTCTCGTTTGTCTCTCTCCAGCTTGTTCCATTTCTGACACAATAATTTATTGTCAAAAATGGATACTGATTCTATAATCACATCTAATTTCTTCTCTACCAGCTTCTGTGGAAACTTTGAAAATAAAGATTTCTGTTCTTCATTGAGTGTTATTTGTAATGCTCTCTCCTTTTTCTCAGAAAACTCAATAAGGAGATGTATGTAATTGAAACTGGTCTCCAAATTAAGTTGCTGCCATCTGGACAATAATTCAGGGCAACTTTTCCCTTGATTGGGCATCATTAAAATTCTTAAGCCTCTTGGAATAACACGGTTCCTTAAACAGGCTTCCATATGATGTCTCTGTGCCTGCAACCTCTTAATCTTAAACAGAATATCTTCCACTTTATGTATATTCTTAATAAAAGTAACATAGTCTATATCATCTCTCTCATTTTCAGGATCCTTATTCAAGGACATAGATGTGAGAAGGGGATTCTCACCACCTTTAGCAAAACTTAAAAGCTTTTCTGCTGTCGACCCTGAGGTTATCTGCTTAATTTCCTTTGTGTGTCCAATCTCAATATCCTTGTTTAAGAGACTGCTGATGCTCCCTTCTGCCATTGCTCCTTGCCACAACCAAAAACATGATAAATATAACACCAAACAAGATGCAGCAAGGATAAATGAGCTGTTGGTAAAACAGTTCAAAAATATATCATAAAACATCCAACAGACCAAACAATGTTGTAGGAAGTCACGACTTCAAGGCTGTTTAAAAGCTGGAATGTCTTTTATTCATAAGGTAAGTGCTTTCATGGTGTCACCACCACTTCTTCAGACCATAACAGAGAACAGTACTTCACAAAACATATATATACTCTCTCCAATTAATTCAAATGGACCAATAACAAACTTCAATGCATTTAACATTCTTAAAGACATACAAACAATAAAATACCATGCTCCCAATATTCTGTAAGTGAAACCACTTGAGTATTGCTTCATTCATTACTACACATATTATGAAAACAAGAAAGTGTCCTGTCATCCTAACTAATAATGTGAAAGCTAAAAAATGTATAAAAAATACATCTATCAAAAAAATACATGGAGTATATACCTAAGAAAAATATGTAGTGTTATACCAGAAAAACGGTAAGACAGGACATGTTATACCAGAAAAACATTCATTTCTCATACAACCAGACAGAGCACGAACTTAGAAATATAGTGGGTGATAAACCGAATTTTCTTTTTAAGAACAGAAAAACAATAAAGAAGATGCTGTGTTATCCAAGGGGAACAACAATGAGGAATAATAATAGAAGAGATACTAGCACCTGTAATGCATGTAACCAGTGTTGTTATATAGACACTATGAACAGTTTTAACCATCCTGATACAGGACGAACACAGTCCTTTCAAGTGTCAGCTGACTGCAACTCAATGAATATAGTCTTTTTGGCAGTATGTAATGTCTGCTCTGCATATTATGTGGGAAAAATGAATAGAAAATTCAGGTACAGGATAAGGGAACATATAAATAATATTAGGAAAGGGTCCCTTACCAATGCGCTGGTGAAACATGTTAGTCAGGAGGGACAGCAGCATACATTTGGATTCTTAGCAATAGAAGAAATATGGGAAAAATGGAAAAGGAGGAGATATATCCAACTATACTGAGACTTCAGAAATTAGGTGGATAATCAGGCTAAAAGCAGACAGAGGAAAGGGACTCAGTGACCGAATCCCTATAAGACCTATTCTGAAGAATAGGAAACTTTTTAAATAGTCTTATTTTATTTTAGTAGGTTGTATGAGAAATGAATGTTTTTTTGGTATAACACTACATATTTTTTGTTAGGTATATACTCCATGTATTTTTTTGATAGATGTATTTTTTATACATTTTTTAGCTTTCACATTATTAGTTAGGATGACAGGACATTTTCTTGTTTTCATAATTTGTGTAGTAATGAATGAAGCAATACTCAAGTGGTTTCACTTACAGAATATTGGGAGCATGGTATTTTATTGTTTGTATGTCTTTAAGAATGTTAAATGCATTGAAGTTTGTTATTGGTCCATTTGAATTAATTGGAGAGAGTATATATATGTTTTGTGAAGTACTGTTCACTGTTATGGTCTGAAGAAGTGGTGGTGACACCATAAAAGTGCTTACCTTATGAATAAAAGACATTCCAGCTTTTAAACAGCCTTGAAGTCGTGACTTCCTACAACATTGTTTGTTCTGTTGGATGTTTTATGATATATTTAGAACTGTTTTACCAACAGCTCATTTATCTTTGCTCCATCTTTTTTGGTGTTATAATGCATGATATGTTTGTAAAAGCATTACAAATTCTCACAGCTTAGATGATGTAGTGCTATATTGTTGTGATTGTACTGCATAGGGCCCTGGGTTTGAGACATGGCAGGGCTGATTCTTTTGTTGCTGGGCAGAACAAGGGCTGATGGAGACAGTGATTAAAGCAGTTGTAAGCGGGTTTGCATGAAGCTAAGCAATGCTAACTGATGGTTAAGTCCTCTTAGCTTCACTTAGCACCACTTACTCCCGCAATAATTTTAATTAAAGAATAGAAAAAAAGGTGACTGGAAAGTGGTGAAATGGGGGCAGGCAGGGAGTAAAACATTAGGAAAACCAGCTAGGGATGTGCAGGATGGGTGTAGGAAAGGATCGTAGCCCTACATTTTTTCTGCAGCAACAGCTGTGAATAATGTGTAGAATTTGGAATTTACAGCCTCACACCCCACAGTGTGGAGTGTTGGCAACAGATATTTGTAGAATAATTTGTGGGTAGATTGATTAATCTCACTGTACATGGTGGCAAAATGTAGAGCTATGCATGGGGAAATGATTTTTTTTTGCGTGACAGATGCCCTTTTTATGGTGAGAGGGGGATGTTGGGGAAGGACTGTAGGTATGTTGGGGAGTTAGGTTGGGTAGGATAGGTTGCATTCACAGACCGACAGGACAGACAAGACAGCAGACAAGGGTGGTATATGACACACAAGGGGGTAAACACCTTTGACGGGGAGGGTGGTTGGGAATCTGAAACTCATGATCCCTTAAATGGATACATTGGGACTGAGGTCCCCACACATGGGCAGTCACCACTGCACCTTCAGCACCCCAAAGGTGGCTGCACTGGGAGCTGGACAGGAAGGGCGGCTTGCCCCTTGAGGTGCAGCAGGCATCCCTCCATCTGGCGCAACTGTCCATCCAACTCCATGCAGATGACACTGTGCACCATACCCCGGAACTGGCAGTGGGTGATGGTCTCCTCTCCACACCCACACCAAGGGAGGATGGTCCCCATCCCCTGAGGCAGTTCCACCTGAAGGTGGTGCAGGACCAGCGGAGGAGCCAGTTCCAGGTTGGGTCCCAGACATGCTGGGGCATGGTGCCATGGCCAGATGAGGTGGGACAGGAGGATCTGCCAGGATCTGCCTTTCCAAACATGCTATGCTTTTGAGGTCTTACAATATATATTGGTTAGTCATAAACAAAACATTTCAAAATTAATTATAACAACATGCGCGGGTGTTTCAATTAACCCCGTACAACAGATTTGAAACAGTTGCATAGCAAACAAAACACATGCATAAATGGAACAACAGAATGCATTGTAACAGCATGCCAGTAACATTGATGGCAACAGACCACCAACAATGGTATTTGAACAAGGTATGTTAACATGCAACCAATCACAGAAGTCCTAACATTAGGTTTTTAGAACAACATACAAGGCCATGCCAAACCCAGAGCAGTTGGACATGCTACACTTAAAGAAATCCCACTCCCTAAGAGACACATGCTCCAAGGATCTAAACCTTGTCATCACAATAAACAAAACATGCTGGAGGTATAGGTTCCTGACCCAGAGACTCCCCAGACTCTGGAATAGGCTGCCCATACATGTCAAGCAGAGCACCTCTTTGGCCCTCTTCAAAAGGAACCTTGACAATTGAATGGGAGAAAGGAAATTCACCCTGGGGATCATGTCAGTCACCCTGCTAGACAGGGGTCCGGGAAGTAAATAGTGTGGGAAGAAATAGCCAGGAAATTGTTACGGCTGGGCTTGTATAGGCCGATAGCCTAGTACCAACCTATGACCCTATGAATCTCTGAACATACCCTTAGTATATGAATGTAATTATCAATGTAGATAAGGAGTGGGGGGGGGGAACAAAAAGTCCATTAACAACTCTTTAGGCTTCTATCTTTCACAACAGTACTGCTCAATACTCTACAGGCCTCCCCTCACTTTACATCTACCTATAGCCCATAGCTTCTGTAGCACAAACATACCTCTTAAATTGTCAACCTGGAATGGTATGGGGCAAACTGTGAGAACTCTGGGTAGATGACTAGAGGGGACTCGTATATGTCAGAGTTACATATCTGCCACAGAATGGGTACCATACACTACTGTTATATGAGTGTGCTACTGGCATACTTCATCTGGTTTCCTATCTGTGTCCAAGGTTATTGGCAGCGGTGACTACTAGCCATGAAAGCATGACACTTGAGAAACGTGTATCATGAAGACTGCATGTTGTATGTACTTATCCTGCTGTCATTTGCAGGTATAGGGTTGGACAGTGGAACAGTTGTACATGGTGTATTTGTATACCCTTCATACAGCTACTGCCAACATTTTTTTACTTGTAAAACCTGTGGAGAAAATATCTGTTAACACTACCTGTTTCTACATTTATTCCTGATTTTTTGTGTGTAAATATGCACACATCTTACTACCACTCCTTGAATTCAAACCGTGTCTGGGTGTGCAAAATTAACAACTAAGCTATTTCTCATCACACTGAGCTACTGGGGAACTGCTGTTTCCTGTTTGACTGGTTTCTGCCTAATACTCTCTTGGTTAGACAGTCTGACCTTGTAATTCTGATATGCATGGATGACAGATAGTTAGTGTACTGTGCATTAATCCTTTGAAATAACACAGCAATGCTGCATGGGACACACTGTGATACATTACACTTTACTATTCAGGGTTCAGAGCTTAGTGCAGCATATATTTCATATTTCATTTATATCTTGATTTACAGCTCTACAATCTACATTTTTTTCTTAACAGCTGGTTCTCAAAACAAACTCAGTTAATGCATGCTGTCACACCCATATTTGCTGTGAAGAACCTGTATACATTCTTTTCCTACAATGACATATGGGAGTAAACACAACAGTTTTTGATATTGATTTTTATTATAGTGACATGACACAGTGCTTTAGTACTACATGTCCTGTAGATCAATATTAGTCGGGCAAACTTTATTTATTTGGTTAACACAGTAACAGTATACCTACTGGCATCAATCAATGTACTTCTTCATAGTTATTTGCACTATATACTGTAAGATAGACTTGTACTCACCAGCCTGTCGGTGCAACATTAACAGTCTGTTGGCATGGGCGTCGATGTTGCTAACCCTCTCTGCTGCAGCTGTAGGGGAGAAAAACAAACATTATGCATACCTGTCTATCACATGCTCAGGCTAGACTTTGGTACAAACTACTTGATACTGATACTTACACACTACTGGAGAATTCCATGCCCATGCATCTTGGATCCACTGGGCCAAGAATGCCCCTTTCCTCCAGTTTAGGTCAGCATAATGGTGCCGTACCTGCTCACCAGTTCAGAGATGCCAGTAGCACTGGTGAGATCACATGTGAGATGGTCCCCAGGCTTCCACTTTGTATTGCGAGCCCTGGTACTGGCCCTGCAGCAGTCTCTTGTAATGGTTTTCTACAAGGAGTCCAACCATGACCCTGGACTCCTAAATGCTCCAGGGCTGTACCCGAAAGTGTGCTCCTTCACCAACGCCCACCATAGTACATGCACAGACCAACTACAACAGGTTCTGGCTGTATTCCTTCCTATGCAGTTTAAATAAGGCCATATTCTCACCCTTTCCTGTCATTGGACCATTTTGAAAATGCTAAGCTCAGCTAAGTGGTGCGCAAATCAAGCTAAGCTGAGTTGAACAGTGCTTAAAGAGGTAAATGGTGAGCACTGCTTAACAGTGCACAAATCCACTTAGCTGAGCTAACTGCCGCTTAGCATTTACATTTAAGCAATGCTTATACTAACTGAGCATAGCTAAGCACTACTTAACATTGCTCAATTTTCATTTAAAAAAATATCAGGATTGTAGATTAATTCATTGTTACTGATGTATTATTAAGTGTGTATGATTTACTTTACATGACATACCCCTATGTGCTTTCATTACATTTCCTTGGGGTGTGACTATACTGTATGGGACACTTGTGTATACATGGGTGATTTCACATGTCATGTGCACTCACACTTCCAGTTTGGACCTGCTACACTACCCTGGGTAACAAATATCAATTACTACATAATTTAACATAAAAAAATTGCTTTCCCATGTAAAAATAAAATGCCTGTCTTGATACTTGAACTGTGAACACCTGCATACAAAGTCAGGACTCTAACCACTACACCATCTCATCATTGACATTTTAGCTATACATTTTTATTTAGCTGCTATGAGATGTTTAAACAATGCTGAGCAGAGAGCTTTAACACACAAACCCACTCAGCTACACTTAAACATACCTTAGAATGGAAAAAATGGAAATTAATAAACCCACTTTATTTATATGTATCAATACTCATCGTTAGTCAAAGTAAGGAAAATTGTAAGGGGACACACAGGAACAGATTTAAATATTGCTCTTACAAACTTAGAAAGTTGTTAGAATAATAGATTTTGCATTAGCATGACTTTTCAGATGGATGTGGAGTCTTAAACTCAAATGTTTGTCATTATTTAATGACTCAAATCCTCTGCTATTTGCCAGGTAGGGACAGATATTTGGGGGAACACACCAAAAATATGATGCAGCATACCTCTCAACTGTACAGATTTTTGCAGAACATCCAGATTTTTGCCTCATACTTTTGGTTCATTTCTCATATGATTGTGGTTTTCTATCAAATCATTGGCAAATCACTCTCCTCAAGGTTTAAGTCAGACAATAATGACAGAATTTGAGTCCAGACACTATCTTGAGTTAGATCAGAAAATCTGTGCTATTGCAAAACCTGTTATTCTATCCACTTTCTCAATTTGTATGAGCAATGTTTAAAGAGTGTCCCTATTTTTGTGTCTTTGTCCCCCCATTATTTATGGCTTTGTCCAGATTTCTTGCTCTAAGAGCTTCAGAGGTATGTGAGGCAGTCATCTGCACATTCTGCAGAAACCTGTACAATTGAGGGGTATGGCTGTGTGGCACTTTCACAATGCAGGGGGTATGTGACAGTACCTGTCCCACACCCCCTGCATTTATTGATCTAGCTATTTCAGTGTCCGTGGACACTGTTAAACTACTTTATTTGCTTTCAGTTCTGCAGACACTGAAAAGCATTTCAAAAGTTCCATACTGCACTTTGAGAATGCAGGGGGCATGTGAGGTGCGTGTGCACTACTTAAACACGTCCCCTGCATTCAGTAGTGTTCTTGTCCACTTAGTCTTAGCAGTAGTGCACCTTCATGAATATGCAAGGTGCGCTGCTGTTAAAGCTATGCAGATACAGACATGGTACACTCCATGCAGGAATAGCACTATTCCTGCATGGAGTTTATTGAATCCTGGGGATGATAGATGACACTAGAAGTGATTGAAGCTATCTGTTTAAATAATGAGGCCTTCTGTGCAGTGCTAGCAGAGGTGTTTGAGGAACTGCTTGACAGTACCTGGCAGGCCAGGAATATGTCAAGTCAGACAGTTAGTAAAACAGACACAGGTATAGGAAATGTTTAGTGAAGCCACAGAGAATGAATTTCTGATGCCTTCTAAGATGTTCTCACAAATCTCCTTGTAACTGAAGAGTACAAGACATGACCTATGCTGTTTTCTACAAGTGTAGATGAGTAACCCTAGCTTTTACTTATGAAAATGTAAAATCTATATCTGAAGAATTCCGGAATCTGTAATGACATGTCATAGCCTAAGGATGCAATGCCAGAAATAGATGGTGGAAATCAATCCTTTTCTGTAGATGAGGTCACGGGCCTGAATAAACATTTCTGGTGTAGCAAGGTTGTAGAGTTTGTAGGAATGTATGAAATTTGAATAGATATGTTGAAGAAGCTAAACATTGGTGTGGTGTCATGGTTATCATGTCATTCCAATGTTGCATGGAAAAAGAGGAAAGTACCTTTTGAACTGCAACTGACGTACTGACCTCCATTTAAAAAAATATGGGCATATAGTGTCTTTTAATCATAGTACTGGATATGAGAATGACTGCTAATAACTGAGCATCAGATTCAAAAAGAGTGATATGGATTCCCCCTTGTTCAGAGAAAACTAATCAACTTGAGTTGTCCTTACATGGATACATCAGGCAATGAGCATGTTTTTCAGTACTCTACACATATGTTATATGCACCTAAAGGAAGCACGTGTCATATAAACTTGTACTTCTGAGGGAATTGGCACAGTGGTACTGGGTCCTTTGTCTTTTCTTGTGTCCACCTCAGTGACAGAATCTGAGAAACAGAACTGTGTATTCAGTCTTGGCATTGATGTACATAAATTCCAGGTGAGCACTTGACTCCACCAACAGTGTTTTGTCTCCCTTCTTGTTTATGATTCTCATGTAATGGATATCAAGACAGTCAATTATTAGAAGGCATTTATTTTTAACATGTAAACATGTAACCTTGTTAGCAGATCATGTTGTCCCCTTAGCCACAAATAACTATGTTCTTCTTTGACCAACACATGGACACCAGCTCCAAAAACAGATGAATACTTTATTGAAAGGTTTAACGCTTTCTTCCCCTGATAGGGACTTCCTCAGAACAAATTACAATGAATTACCCAGCCCTTAAATACACATCGCCCAATAGTTATTAGGATAATCACATAATTTTCTCAAATCAACTAAAACCATCATTACAAGCATTGAATACTTTAAAACACATAGATTGTACACAATACATAAAATACAAGTGTATTACTATAGAATTCCCCAAAAAATTGGGTGAATGTTCTGCATTACACTAGGTTTCTGAATGACCTGTTTTTGTTGTGGAAAGGTACTGAAGGATGTTCAGTATGTTTTTATTTCTATGTGGGAAAAACAGATAGAGCCCTTAGAGATCATATCAAGGAACATAAGTACCAGATACAGAAAAAAATTGGTGTTAGTGCATTATCTAAACATATTAGAGTGAATGACAACACACACAATTTTACTTTTTTAGTTACAGGTAAAATATATGACAACATCAGAATGGAGGACATTAGAGACAGGACAGAACAGCTTGAGGCAAAATGGATTATAAGACTGAAATCAGATTATGGGCATGGGTTAAATGACAGGATACCCATTAGATCAAAACTTAAAGCAAGACCATTGAATAAATGAAATGTTAAGTCATTTATGAGATGCTTACTTAAATTAAGTATTAGAGATTTTTAACAGTATATGTTTATATTTGAGCACATTTTTATGTTTGTATATTTATATATGCATTTTTTATACGTGTTTTTTATGTGTTTGTTATTCATTATACTTTTTAGAATCATGTTTATACAGTGAAGGACTGAATGTTCTTACTTAATGAAGGATGTTTCTTTAAGATGATTGTGACTTAGTTGGCTCAAGGTATATAAGTTACATAGTAGACAGCATGCATTTGTATCTGAAGAAGCAGGAGTTATCTGTGAAAGTGCTTATACATCTGTGGTGAATAAAGAAGAGTTATTTAAACTGGAACTACCTGACATTTTTTGGAATACAAGTGTTTTACATTTAATTGCAGTTTTCCTGGTGGACTGAAGCCTCTAGTAAGGAAAGTGTGTTTTTTTAAATAAATAAATAAATAAGTTATAGGATGCAATTTTTATCCATAATGAACACACACAAACATATGCACACATATATTTAGTTATGCATCTATTTATCTGTCTATATCTATACATCTATTTATAGGGTCCCTATTATATGAACGAAAAATCAAGATCCCGAACGTCTCAAAAGTCAAAAATGCCGTTCTTCAAAATTGTTATTGTGGGGGGCTGCACCCCCCCACACCTCCCACTAATTATATATACCAATTCCGAGATCGCACAATGAGGAAGGGGCAAATTTTCCAATCACTGTACCACAATTTCACAATAGCAATCTCGAAGAACGGCATTTTTGACTTTCAAGCTGTTAGAGATCTTGATCTTTCATTCATCTAATAGGGACCCTACTCATAGTTCATAGGTTCATAGGTTCATAGGTTGGTACTAGGCTATCAGCCCTAGGACCTATACAAGCCTACCAAACAAAACGGCACTCATGCACAAAAGGCAAATGCACGGCTCAAAAACACAAAATAAAGTCTCAGTAAAGAAAGAGCCAGCATACTGTGTACAAAATCACTTTAATAAAACAAAATAATCAGACCGGTTTCGGCCGGAATAATGTCACAGCCTTCCAAAGTGCAATAAGAAAAAAATGAAATTTAGTTAAGCAATAAATACATTCTTCTCAAGGCTGATTGGTCCATCTTAGAATTGTTCATTCAAACCAGGAGGGAACAACCCTCCCAGTTTCACAATCCACTTTTTCTCTTTATTATTTAAGATGGAGTGCCATCCAATTTTGTTAGATTTATTGCCCTTTACAATATCAATAATCAAAAATGAAAACCTAGCAGTAGGATGTATCAAATGGTGTTTGTAAAGTGCATTGGAAGGTTTTTTATTTTTAATATTGCTAATGTGTTCTGAAATTCTTATTCTGAATGGGCGGGAAGTCTGACCAATGTAGAAAGAGCCACAGGTGCATGTAGATTGATATACTAACCAATCAGTACTACAATTGGCAAAAAAATAATTTCATAGACTGAAGAACTGTTACGACTGGAAAACTGTTTGGATTTTACCACCTTGTCACAGTGGATACAATGTCCACATGGATGACAGCCAACTAATGGATCCCCCATAATGGTAGTTTGTATGTATTGGGAAGGTTGATAGATGGACCCATGTTTGTAATGGTTGAAGCAGGAAGCAAGGTTTTTACCTTTCCGGTATGAAAATTGACATCTTTCAGGTATAATTTGAGATAGCTTATTATCGTATTGTAAAATGTTCCAATGTCTCCTGACACTTTCAATTAAATTCACCGTGTTCCTGGCATATGTTATAACCAGCCTTATAGGTTGCATTGTTGTAATATTATGATCCTTGTACCTCAAAAATTCTTCCCTATTGGTTGAATTAACCAAATTGCTTGCCTGCAACACATAACCCATACCATAACCCCTGGCTTTAAATCTACTAGTAAGATCCTTCTTATAATTCTGAAATGAGGAATCATCTGAACAAATTTGTTTTGTTCTATTAAATTGTGATTTGGGGATGTTACGGGCTATATGTGGAGGATGAAAACTGGACGCATGGAGGATGGTATTATATTGGGGATATTTTCTGAATACTTCAGTGCCCAGCGTGTGATCTAATAATCTGTTGATAGTCACATCCAAAAATGTAATACTATTGAGATCATAATGAATGGTAAATTGCAGTCCCCAAGGGTTCTTATTTAGGTAGGATATGAATTCATGTAGCATATTAACCTCTCCTGTCCATACCATCCAGCAATCGTCTAGAAAGCGTCTTCAAATATCAATGTATTCTAAGTAAATGTTATTCCCATGATCATAAATAAGCTGTTTTTCAACAAAAGCCATAAACAAATCAGCATAAATGGGGGCAAAGGAAGCCCCCATTGCTGTACCCTTTGTTTGTAAGTAACAGGTGTCTTGATAGAAAAATACATTACTGCTAAGAACATGTCCTGCTAGCTGTACCAAAAATGAATTGAAGTCAGAGTCATATAGATTGGCCACCTCCAACCAATATGTAAGCGCCTCCAAACCGGATTCATGTGGAATGTTAGTATATAAAGCGCACACATCAAGTATGCACATCAACCAATCCGGTTCTAATTGATTCTCTGAAATGATTTGCAGGAAGTTGGTAGTATCCTGTAATCGAGACCGAACAAGATGGAGGAGGGGCTTAAGATGTTTGGTCAGGTAAAGAGATAATGGTTCTGTAATGTAACCTTTGCCTGAAACAATTGGTCTACCCGGTGGATGTATGGGATTTTTGTGAATTTTTGGCAAAAAATAAATATATTGGTTAGCCGGGTCCTGAATCATCAATTGATGCATTATATCATTGGTTATAATTGCTTGATCCCTGGCCTGAACCAAAAATTCATCAATTGATTTTTTGAAAAGATGAATAGGATTGATAGGCATCTCAAAATAATATCTACCATCAGATAACTGCCTTTTAGCTTCCTGATCATAATCTTTCCAATTTAACACAACCACAGCTCCACCTTTGTCGGCTGAAATAATGACAATATTCTTGTTATTTTGTAGTTCCAGAATAGCTTGTTTTTTCCACAAGAGTTACATTATTTGATTTATACTGTATCTCTGACCTAGAAAAATGCAGATCTTTGAGAATGCTATTCTGGAACTGATGTACCAAAGGATGCATAGGTGGAGTGAAAGATGATTTATGATATACAAACTTATCATCCATACCATCATTATCATTATTGCCAAAAAACAGTCTTAAGTTCAATGTTCTACAAAAAGACAATAAATCCTGAGCAAACATTTCTTCAGACACCATGAATCCCGTAATAAAAGTCAAGCCTTTATTAAGCACAGATAAATGGGCTGGAGATAGTACAAAATCAGATAGGTTTAAAACATTTCCAAAATCGAACAAAGTTCCAGTACCACAATAAAGTGCGAAAGTCAATTTTAATAACTTGATAAAGCTGAATACATGAGCGCTTTTGTCTGAGACACAGACTTCTTCAGATAGCTTGCCAGGGATGAAGCAATTATAACCAATGATATCATGCATCAATTGATGATTTAGGACCCGGCTAACCAATATATTTATTTTTTGCCAAAAATTCACAAAAATCCCATACATCCACCGGGTAGACCAATTGTTTCAGGCAAAGGTTACATTACAGAACCATTATCTCTTTACTTGACCAAACATCTTAAGCCCCTCCTCCATCTTGTTCGGTCTCGATTGCAGGACACTACCAACTTCCTGCAAATCATTTCAGAGAGTCAATTAGATTGGTTGATGAGCACACTTGATGTGTGCGCTTTATATACTAACATTCCACATGAATCCGGTTTGGAGGCACTTACATATTGGTTGGAGGTAGCCAATCTATATGACTCTGACTTCAATTCTTTTTTGGTACAGCTAGCAGGACATGTTCTTAGCAGTAATGTATTTTTCTATCAAGACACCTGTTACTTACAAACAAAGGGTACAGCAATGGGGGCTTCCTTTGCCCCCATTTATGCTGATTTGTTTATGGTTTTTGTTGAAAAACAGCTTATTTATGATCATGGGAATAACATTTACTTAGAATACATTGATATTTGGAGACGCTTTCTAGACGATTGCTGGATGGTATGGATAGGAGAGGTTAATATGCTACATGAATTCATATCCTACCTAAATAGGAACCGTTGGGGACTGCAATTTACCATTCATTATGATCTCAATAGTATTACATTTTTGGATGTGACTATCAACAGATTATTAGATCACATGCTGGGCACTGAAGTATTCAGAAAATATCCCCAATATAATACCATCCTCCATGCGTCCAGTTTTCATCCTCCACATATAGCCCGTAATATCCCCAAATCACAATTTATTAGAACGAAACAAATTTGTTCAGATGATTCCTCATTTCAGAATTATAGGAAGGATCTTACTAGTAGATTTAAAGCCAGGAGTTACGATATGGGTTATGTGTTGCAGGCAAGCAATTTGGTTAATTCAACCAATAGGGAAGAATTTTTGAGGTACAAGGATCATAATGTTACAACAATGCAACCTATAAGGCTGGTTACAACATATGCCAGGAACATGGTGAATTTAATTGAAAGTGTCAGGAGACATTGGAACATTTTACAATACGATGATAAGCAATCTCAAATTATACCTGAAAGATGTCAATTTTCATACCGGAAAGGTAAAAACCTTGCTTCCTGCTTCAACCATTACAAACATGGGTCCATCTATCAACCTTCCCAATACATACAAACTACCATTATGGGGGATCCATTAGTTGGCTGTCATCCATGTGGACATTGTATCCACTGTGACAAGGTGGTAAAATCCAAACAGTTTTCCAGTCGTAACAGTTCTTCAATCTATGAAATTAATTTTTTTGCCAGTTGTAGTACTGATTGGTTAGTATATCAAGCTACATGCACCTGTGGTTCTTTCTACATTGGTCAGACTTCCCGCCCATTCAGAATAAGAATTTCAGAACACATTAGCAATATTAAAAATAAAAAACCTTCCAATGCACTTTACAAACACCGTTTGATACATCCTACTGCTAGGTTTTCATTTTTGATTATTGATATTGTAAAAGGCAATAAATCTAACAAAATTCCCGAAATGCACGTATTCTGTAGTTGCGAATATGGCAGCACCAGGTACTGTAAAACAATCCTTTGTTCCCTTAGGGGATTCATATGTTTCTCGATCTAATAAGAAAGTTTATGAAGCTTTGGACACATTTGTGTCGGACAATCCGTTTGTTTTTTCAGATTCTATTGTACAAGGACACAACCATAACAGTAAAGAACTTAATGGGACTTTGAGCGACATTATTTATGATTTTGGACACAAACTTAATAATATTAAGAGTTTGCAAGTGGAAAATTCTTATTTAAACAGATGTATGGAACTGAAAATAGTCCCGATGGGGCTACGCTTTTTTAAACGACCATTGGGGTTTGTACTCGATGATGAATTAATTAATGAATGTAATGTATTATTTGACTCGTTTGGATTTAGTTTTATGAAATTCATTATGAAATGTAATGATTATACGTTAGCTAGCCTTACTAAAGAAGTGGATAGGCTGAATGAAATTATTACACAAGATTTGGTCTTTGATCAATGGCGTACTTTATTTGATAAACAATTTACTTATGCTGACACTACTTCTCAAAAAATATTCAAAAGGAAATGTGATAAATTAAAACGAGATTTACAGCAATATAAGGATGGGATAATGTACAATTGGAAGAATAAGGTCAATAAATTAAATAATGCCATTCAAGTCAATGAGGCGGGTGGAAATGATAAAAAAAACAGATATAATGCACGAAATTCATATAAACCTTTTTTAGGACAGGGATACAATTGGGAGGAAGTGCAGGACATGAATACCAATGCCCAGTGGAATCAACAGCCCCCACAACATGTGAACCACAGGGATCGTTGGCAGTAGAACCAGTACAACCCATTATTAAGTACAATGAGGTCCAATATGGACAGAAGAATTTCTTTATTTATAATTATACATCTTTGAATATAACAGACACACATTTTGCCTTGTTTAGAAAGGGAATGAAATTTATTCCTAGAAGTAAATTCAATTTAGTTGAGAATGTTATTCAATTTAAGTTGTATTTAAGGAAGTTAAATTTATCTGTGTATTTTAATGGTAGCAAGAACAATGGAATGCCAACCTCGTTATATAGAAAAAAGTGTATTTACCCCACAGCTACATCCGACCTTAGGTATATTTGAAAAGGTAGTATTGAATGAAATGTATAGATATGGACAAAAGGGTTCACATACTATAAAATACAACATGAGTAAGGACGAGTTTCAACTTATGTGTGAATTATGTAGTGACCCTAATATTAGGATCATGCAACCAGATAAGGGTGGTGGAATTGTTTTATACGAATCTACTGACTATATGAATGAAATACAAGTCATATTACATGATACAGACCAATACGAAGTCTCATCTATTAATGAAGTAAATATTGCATATGGTAGAATTGATGCCCTTTTGGAAGAGTTATTGATAGAAAATAGGATTGATCAGGAATTATACCAGTACCTAAAGGTGAAATACCCGGTTATAGCAACCATAATAGGTATTCCGAAGATTCATAACAATATGTTACATCCTCCATTTAGACCTATTATATCGAGCAGTAGGTCCAAAACATTCCCTTTTGGGAAAGTTATTGATAATTGGCTGAAACCTATATATATACCATCACCAGCCATATAGTAAAGGACTCATGGATTTTTTGGCCAGATTGACTCATTCCAGTTGGCAACCAAATTTAACCTTGGTCACCATAAATGTAAAGGACCTATTCACATGTATTCCCTAGGGAAGAGGGTATGGAAAGGTTTATCAATAGCATTGCTAGATATGCTGATTATACTTGGGATAAAATCAAGTTAATAGAGGAATTTATGAGCATCGTATTGGATAATAATTTTATATATTATGAAGGGGAATATTTTTGACAAAACAAGAAGGTTGCCATGGGCACGGCATGTGCCCCAATCTATGCCAATATGGTCCTTTTAGACTGGGAGCATGAAGTTATCTTCAGCAGCCGATACATGCAGTACATTCAAAGATATGTACGGTTTTTGGACGATGTATTTATAGTATGGGAGGGGGATAATACTGTTATCCCTAAATTTATTCAATACATAAATGCTTCTACCTTCTTTTTGAGTTTCACACATAAATATAGTACGGAAGGTATTGCTTATCTAGACACTTATATTACCTTAACACCTAATGGTTTTAAATCCAATTTATATAGGAAGGAGACATTCAGTAACACATACTTGGAATACAATAGTTGTCATTCTGTAAGGTTAAAAAATAATATAGTTAAGGGTCAATGTATTCGGGCTGCTAGAATGACTTCAGAGTATAATGAGATGGTGATGGCGTTGAATATAATAGGAAATATGTTTAAGCAGAGGGGATACCCTGAGTATGTTATCAAGGATGCTATAGAATATGTTAGTAAAATGTGGGGAATAAAATTTAAACCTTTATTAGGAGTAGGTATAGACAATATAGGTATAACTAATAGTCAAGGAAATGATAGGGATTTCCATACGGCATGTATATTACCTTTTAGCAACTACACTGAGGATATAAAACATATTATTAAGAAAAATTGGAATATTTTAAAGGGGGATGATGCAATATTCGCTCTAGTTGGTAACGAACCTATGTTTTTTAATAGCGTGGGGTTTAATCTTAAGAGTAAATTTGAACATAATGTAGAGAGGTTTAAAGGACAACTGACAGGTACACGGAAGTGTGGTCACTGTAATCAATGTAAGGCTATTATGGAGGACCAGGAGGTGCAGTTACATAATAATAGTAAAAATCTCTTGCATTTTTGTCGTGGTAATTGTGATACTACGAATGTCATATATCTGGCCCTGTGTACTACCTGTCCTAGTTTTTATGTAGGTCAAACAGGGAGAAAATTGAAAAATAGGATTTATGAGCATTTGTATGCGATAAAGAAAAGGGATGAGAATAATGCCCTATTAAGACATGTGCGGGACAGTTCTAATTGCAGTACTTTTAAGTTTGCAATATTGGAATTGGTGAAGGTATCACAAAGAGTTGGGAGTATTAAGCATACTCTGGGAGAGAAAGAAGTCAGATGGCAAATATTTTTGAATGCCACTTCACCACCAGGTATTAATGAATACATTACGATCAAACCTATATTACTGAATAAGGTTTGATTTTTGTTAGAGAGGTCCACAAAATGTATAAAAGTTCATATAAGCAAACACATACTCGTATGTGTATATACATTTGTATAAATTGTGGGTCTGATGTTTTGAAGCATCAGTGGTTGTAGTACCATATATACTATTATTTTGAAATGGAAACTGCAGACTCTTATTTTTACATTTTTATATGCTTGTTGATCTGCTGTTTGATTGGTCTATTAATTAGTATGAATGAAGTATAAAAATGTATGGATTTGTAAGGACAGTGTTCTGATGAAGTCTATGTTTTTAGATGAAAGCGCTTAACCTTGTTGTTTGTTTTTTATATATAAAGTGGTTTTAATACAACTATTTTTAAACTAGTATATCAATTATTCACCTATTAGTGGATTCTGTTTTACTCGTGCTGTTGAGCTGGTTTATTTGTTGGATTTGAGTTTCTGGTATTATTTCGTAGTTCTTTCTACATTGGTCAGACTTCCCGCCCATTCAGAATAAGAATTTCAGAACACATTAGCAATATTAAAAATAAAAAACCTTCCAATGCACTTTACAAACACCATTTGATACATCCTACTGCTAGGTTTTCATTTTTGATTATTGATATTGTAAAGGGCAATAAATCTAACAAAATTGGATGGCACTCCATCTTAAATAATAAAGAGAAAAAGTGGATTGTGAAACTGGGAGGGTTGTTCCCTCCTGGTTTGAATGAACAATTCTAAGATGGACCAATCAGCCTTGAGAAGAATGTATTTATTGTTTAACTAAATTTCATTTTTTTCTTATTGCACTGAGGAAGGCTGTGACATTATTCCGGCCGAAACCGGTCTGATTATTTTGTTTTATTAAAGTGATTTTGTACACAGTATGCTGGCTCTTTCTTTACTGGGACCCTATACAAGCCTAGCCATAACAATTCCCTGGCTCTTTCTTCCCACACTATTTACTTCCCTCATATCTACAAAAACAAATATCTATATCTACATGCATGAGTGTGTTTCTGTGCATGTGTGAATAAGTGCATATATTTATTTATTCTGTTTTTGAATATGTTTTTATTCATGTATTTGGTGGGAAAGCTCTGTTCCGCTGAGTGTAATCAATTAGCAGTGTTTTCTTTTTCATTATTTTTCAGGTGAATAATTTATTTTTGAGAATTTCTGATAGGACTTTTCAAATTTCTTCTTATAAGGTTTAGTGGCAATTCTCTATAACTTGACTGATTTATGGGCAGCATGCTGATTTTCATTTTGATTTTCAATATATTTACTGGGGTTTATTTTGCAATATGGTTGGGATTTCAAAGATAATTCTGCCTGAGTTTGCTTGTTTTGGGAATGGTGTGCTATAGATACTATTGAACTGAAGGACTAATCACAGAAATGAAACTTCAGCGTATTAGATGTGGCTCACTTGAGATGAAATATGTCAGTACTATATGGAAAACTCTAGAGATAAATTTGCACTATTATGCAGTTATGAGTTCATTTTTCACAGACAACACATCTAAATATTAAAGAATGTAACTTGGCGTTATAAACATTTATTTCAATTATATACCCTTTCCTGTACATTTGTTTGTAAGCAATCAGCCTGATCACCCATAATGTAACATCACTGAAGCTAGTTCAAACATTGCATTTCTGTGTAAGGCTAGCTTATCACTTTGAGGGTCTTTCCCTCATGATCAAGTTATTCATTAATAAGCTCCATCAGCAAATTCTGTGAGATAATTAACTAGTGGTTTCCAGTGTTATTATTTTTTAAGAAAAATAATGTAGTCCTTAAGGGTAGCTTATCATTTTGAGCTGGCACTTTCCCCCATGGTCAAGCTGTTCTTTAATAACCTCCATCAGCAAATTCTTGAACTGTGAGATAATTAACTAGTGCTTTCCAGTGGTATTATTATTTTTAAGCAAAATAATGTAGTTCTTATATGCAGAAATGACAAGCAATAATGAAGGAGAAAAAGTAATGTAACAGATTCTCTAGAATATTATTTACATTTACAATTAAATTCCATCTTTCATGGTGGTGATTGCACTGCTTAGCACATTTCCCTTCTATTTTATGCAGTTTCAAATTATGTATTGAGCCTTATGATCACAGGTGATCATTACACATATGGGTTCCTGATTTATTTTATTGAATAACAATAGGACAGGATTCAGAAACAGACATAGTCACACCAATTCCTTATAGCATTAAGGCCATCTAATCTGCAGACCTTCCACTGTGTAATTCAAAAATCAAACTGTAAATGTTCCTGCTTTACCCTGGATGTTATAATATTTAATATGATATGGTACTTAATATCTCAAAAAGAAACATATCTTTCTGCTATAGTAATGCCATAGCATCACAGGGACACTTTAAGACAGCCCACTTACACATGTGCTGAAACAGGGCCCAGATATCGCATGCTAATGACAACTGATTCTCTGCTAACAACTGCGTTATCTGCAACAAAGGCACACTTGTTCTGAAATGCAGTGCAGTAATACTGTTGTCATTTGTCCTGCCACAGTGCTATATATAAGTTCTTCTTCATGGCTATGCAGCTTTAAGGCAAATGAGATAGCTGCAAATATTTTCATGCCATATATAACACAGTTCTTCCAGACAGTTCATTTTGAGTATAGACAACATGAAGGGTAAATTTCATCACTAGCCTCTCTGTAATCGTTTAGCATTTTGAAATGATATAGTGTCAGAGTGAAGAAATATTTACTCAGGTGCTGTTGGGTATTTTTACACTATAGGTGTTATACTTTATTAATGGTTTGATATTTATGTTGTTCAGCCAATGATCAGTTAGCTTTTATTAAGGTAAGTTTTCTCAGTTTTACAGTTCCCTGGGTTTATTTCATCCTCCCCATTCATTTTCAGCACTATGGCCTGCCTCAGAGAATATGACACCATACTTTTAGCTGCACTCTTGTTATTTACCAAAATGCCCTGAATAAAAGCAAACTTACTCTTAGTGCGTTTGACAACATATGTTTTGATGTTACCATAGTGATGATGGGTGAGGGATGGGAACAAGGAAGACAATGTGAAGAGTGAAACTGATTAAGATATTCAGGTCTGACTTCAATGGCGATAATGATGAGAAGGCTTTGTTATGGCTCAGTATTAAGAACACTGTTAACATTAGAAATAATTTTGTTTTACTTGAAACACCTTTGTTGCTGGTTGGACATGTTAAATGCTTGGAGGTGTGTGAAGTAAGTGTGTTATGTATTCTTGACAAGCATGTTGCCATATTACCAATAAAACAAAAAATGTAACATACATGACCAAGTAATACATATGTCTGAGCAGTTAATGTATATTTTCAGCATTTAATAACTTTAAAAGATAAGGACTGAAGACATTATTTAAGGTTGGTGTAATGTCTGATAGCAAGGAAGGTGTAGAATGCCTGGACTGTATCATAAGAAATATTGCACTGTGGACTGGGTTTAACAATAAATCAATGGGAACTGAAGGAGCACACCAAATTCCCCTTAACTTTAGCTAAGGGGAAATATGGCAACCTTTGAACAGTTCTTGTATTGTTTGTGACATAGTTTGAGAAAGATCAAATTTGCTGGTGAATATAGCAGTTAGGAAAGGCATGTATGAACTATGATTAATTGGAAGTTTGCCTGGAATACAGAATACAGTTTATAGAAATGATCACATATAACAGTAGTAGCAGAAAATTACTTTTAAGTTGGACTTGAAATGTTTTTCATAGAATATATTTGAGTGCAAAAATGGTGATGGCCAAATATAAGGAACAGTCATATATCATTTTATTTTAATGTATTATTTTTATTTATATTTGTTCACTGGTTTAGTGCACTAATCCCAAATGATTAATTTCAGACAGAGTCTAACTAAAAATATTCATGAAATGTAGAGTAAAAGTAGAATTTTAAAGATATTCATTAAAAGTACATCAAGTTAGAAAGTTATAAGTGATTACAGTAAGCAGTTTAAATTATGTGAGGATGATAATAGCAGTAATCAGCCAAAATGTTTAACTTTATTGCCCTTTTCTATTTTGTATACTGTGATTTGTTTTTTTACACTGCGTTTTACTTGTATTCTGCTTTTAACTGCATATTAAGACTTGAAAAGTAACCACAGCTCTGTCTCTTGTGAGTCAGACAGATTTTTTTCCTACCCTCCCACCCAGCCACTGTTGTGTCCTTAAGCACCACTGTCTTTCTAGTTGCTTGCCCCTTATGTTAATTTGACCATATATCTCATTTCCCCTGCTTTTACTGCCTGGTGTGAGTAAGCACACAATTATCATTTTGTGAAATCACTCTCCTTCAACTATTTAAATTTATTGGCCATCCTACTGTATAGTGACCACCCCATTTCAGTCTAGCTTGCTGTTTAAAAATTGTGATTCTCCACTAAAACTTAACTTTTAGACAGGTAAAACTTAAGTTACCTATGTTCACATCTAACTCTAGTGCACACTGCAGTGTTTAGGATTTTTTTTTTCATCTTACCTTTAAGTATCTATTGCAAGACCACTAGTTATTGGAGAGCCCACATTCTGCGTCTCAATAGCCAACTTGGGATTAGTGCTTCTGTTTTCTCCTGGTAAGAGAAGGAGTGCAGTTACATTATTTCCTGGAGACTGCTGATCACCAGAAAGCATAATAACTGCTTTGTTGGTGACAGCTTGGAATCTGCGCTTATATTTTGATCGTGGTGAGAGTAGGTGCAGAGTGCATTTATTCCTGACTCTTTCTGGTTGGAGAGTGAGTGTCTCTGCTTAACGTGCCTGATTGGTCTGGTTGCTACTCGAGGCATCTACCAGAAAAAAGGTACAAGTCTGCAGACCCTTACATCATCTGGGACATGACTGTGGATCACCAAACAGGCAGTAGCCTGCTTCTCCTCTTGGGATTGGTGCTAACAATTAGCTTCTGGTGAGAGAAGAAGCAAAGGAGTATTATATCCCAACAGAGTGAAGCTGTGCTGAGACCAGCATTAGTAGTAGCCAGACAGTAGCCATTCATGCGACTCCCCTGTTTTCATCATTCTTGACAAGCTAATTCTTTATTTTTCAGTAAGTACTGCTTGATTGCTTTCTAACTTCAGAATATCTGCGAAAATACTTCATCCTTAAATTTTAAGAGTCTATGTATTAGTTTCCCTTCACGTATTTGGCAGTGCTCTGTACAGACTCAGACATCTTGAGTGACATTTTTCCTGTAAAAGGAATATATAAGGAAACAGCTCCAGTACTTAGTAATTATGGCCATCCTTCATGGCATGTCTAAAGTTCAGTTCCCTGTGCTTTCTATTATTAACCTGGTGAACTTGGGCATTCTGAGGCAATGTAGCAACTGCCTCATGTACACAGACAACACTCTCCTCTTACCTCCCAGCACTCAGACTTGTGAGAGATGCAGTTATATATCCAAATTGGAAGCCATGAACTCTCAAGCCAAGACAGGAATAGCTGGTCAAGAGGAGAAGGTCAACACCTGCACCATACCACATGCAACACACAACCCTCCAGAACACCCACCATTCCAACTCTCACATAAAAACATAAACCACAGACCCACCTTCATAGAGGCTCTCAGTAGAAATCTACCCAAACAGCAGAGACCTCCAAGGCAGAAATGCACTCAACCACCACAACACAGCACAAACCACAAGACACATAGCTCACATACACAGTGTGCCCCTCAACCTAAGCCCCTAAGGCAAAACAGTATGTCCAATACATTAATCATAGGTGACTCAATAGTGAGGCACACTGAGATCCCACCCACTAGGTTGAATAAGTAGAAAGTAAAAGTCAGCTGTCTATCAGGTACCAGAATCTGACACATAACACATGCACTCTGGTCACTCCACAAGTACAAGTGTGACTCTGTCACTGTCCATGTGGGCGTGCATGACCTGAGATGCACCTCTCTGGACTACATGAAAAGAGACATGGAGGATCTCTTGGATTATGTGGCCCAAGCAGGTATGACCCTAGCCCTGAGCAGAATCCTACTGTCACCCAAAGTGATACTGCAGTACAAGCAGAAAATGATTGACTTCAACAATTGACTATGTTTCTGGTGTCATTCTAAGGGGATCCAGTATCTGTCTGCTTGGGATGACATGACTGACAGACCTCGATGCTTTGCCAGAGGTGCCCTGCATCTGTCACCCCTGGGTTTCTGGATACTGGCTAAGACCCTTGCTACCCCTATAGTGCCTTTTTAGATGATGTTCCAAAAATCAAATTACCACCATAACAGTTATAAATAAATGCAATCTGGGGCTCTTGCTGCTCAATACTAGACATCTAAATCTCAAGATACACTGACTTGAAGCACTCCTCAAAATGGAAAACATCAACATTTGTGCTGTAATGGAGACCTGGTTTAAAGCAGCAGAAAGCACCACTACAATATCAGGCTATAACTCATTCTACACCTTTAGGCCCCAGAACATAGGCCAATGCTCCAAAGATGGTGGTGTCTCCATATTCATAAGGATATGCACACCTCCAGACTAGTAGCCAGCATAATGCATCTGAGATACTTCAGGTACAACTAACATTAGGGAAAGAGGCAATTCAAGTCATAGCCTGCTATAGGTCCTCAACCATGTCCCAAGACTCTCACTCCACATTCCTAAGCACCCTGGAATCTATTAGGGTCCAACCCAACACCCTCATACTAGGTGACTTTAACTACCCCTCCATCAAGTGAGAAAACTACTCATGCACCAATATACTGGCCCAATGCTTCCTGGAATTCATCAATTCCAATGCCCTGGACCAGCTCATTCTTACCCCCAGTAGAAGAAGCAATATCTTTTACCTGGTTATTACAAACATGGGCAACCATTGCTCTACATCAATTGTCAATTCCTCCCTGGTTAGATCTGACCACAAACTAATCACCATGGAAATCCACATCTCTCCCACACACCCTGCAAAGGTAACCACCATGAAAAACTTCTTCAAAGCTGACTTTGGGCTCCTAAAAACATAGGTGGCTAACTTCACGGCACCCATGTCAATGGAAAATAGACACATGACTGCTGAATCATACACCAATGCACTGTGCAAACACGTACATAAATGCATGGAACTAGCCATACCCAACATAACCAAGATGCCCTGCCATTAATAAACTCTACAACAGAAGAAAGACACTGTTGCAGAAAAAGGTGAAGTCCCAAGACTGGAAAAATCACCTTATTAGCCTCAACAAAAAGTTAAGATCTCTCATCAAAACCTCTAAAGCCAGCTATGAAGGCAGAATTGCAGTTCTTACAGCCTACCTTGATCTGGCCAATGCCTTTGACACCATTCACCATGCAGGAATTATTGATAAACTCACCAAACTAGGCATCAAACCCTATATCACTAGGTGGGTTAGAAAATGGTTCACAGACAGAACCAACAGTGTAAAAGTAGCAGACTCCAAGTCAGACTGCTGGCCAGTCATGAGTTGAGTCCCACAGGGATCAGTCCTGGGTCCTTTCCTGTTTGGAATCTACTTCTCAGAAGTCCAGGCCAACACAGGGGACTCGGGCTGACCAAGTTTGAAGACAACTGCAAGCTGGGAGTCATTAACTCCCCAAGTGATGTAGACAGCCTACAGAAAGGCCTCACTGAGACCAATGACTGGTGCTGAAACCATGGCCTTAAGTGTAATGCCAAAAAAGTGTTGTCATCCCATTTGTGAAAAACTCAGTTCCCTCTAATTACCACATCAATGGTAGCCCACTGAACACTAAATGCATTAAAACATATTTGAGGACACAGGTTGACAGCAACCTCTCCTTCGACCATCACATTGCCACTGTGCTCAGAAAGTACTTCTATGTGGCATATCTCATTACCAAGGGGTTTGCATCCAGGAAGAAAGAGGTCATCATCTCTTTGTACTCTTCCCTCATTAGGCCAATAATTGAGTATAATGCGTCATTTGGCATGCACCTCACTAGACACATACAACATCTGGAAACGCCACAAAAGTACCTCATGAAGAGGATCCTAGGCCTTAAAGACATATCCTACATGGGCAGACTCAAATAAATCCAGCTAATGTCTGTCTAATATCATCTATTAAGAGGCAATCTGTGCTTGACAAAGTCATGTCTGACCCAGCTCGTTCAGAAATCCCAATCCCTCCACACCACATGCTCCAGAGACCTCAACCTCATTTCCACAATCAACAGAACATGCTGGAGGGACAGGTTCATAACCCAGAGACTGCCCATGCTCTGGAATAGACTTCTCATAAATGTCAAGCAGAGCACCTCACTGGCCCTCTTCAAGAAAAATCTTGATGAGTGGATGGGAAATGGAAAATTCACCCCAGGGATCACTCCAGTGGCTCTACTTGATAGAGGCACTGGGAAATAATGTCAGGAGGCATGATGCCAGGGCACTTCTATGAGCTAGGCTTGTTAAGGCTCCAGGGCCATTAGCCTAGTACACACCTATGAACCAATGAAAATAATCCTAAGGTATTATTGATACATGATACTGCATATCATTGTTGGGACCTGTGACTAACTATCTGGAAATAAAAAGAGCTAAGTATACTTTTTTGGTTCTTCAGAATTGTGTACTGTAAATTGTTGCTGGACTAATATTATTCAGAGTTGTGCACTGTTATTTTTGATTCACTGTATAGTTTTTCAGATCTCTGCTGAAAGTGTTTTGTCTCACCCACCCTCCCTGTTTCTGGCTTGTTGTTTAAATTTTGTGGCTTTTGCAGTTGCCCGTCCAAATGTAGATTTGATCTGGGACACTCCCCCCAGTCCCATCTCTTTACCACATTCTACCTAATACACTCCTTCTGCACTTGTTTATAGTCATTTTTAATTTAATTGCATTTTTTAAACTGTGTTTGGTCTAATATTGCAATATACTCAAGTGTGCTAGCTTGCACTGCATTTGAATTGTTTTTACTGCTGTTTTAGCTACTTTTCTGTAAAAAATAAACAAAAAAAGCCTGTTTCCTACCTTTCCCATAACTAGTGTAGTCCAGATACAGATTTGCTGTATCCAGGACTGTATGTAAGCTTCTGATGCCCCCAAGCCTTTCTGTGTTGGAGTGAAGCCTTCTAGCTTGTCAGTGGGAGCGGTAAGCACTAGATAACCTGTCTACCACAAAAAGAGTGGTTCTGGCCCAGAAATTGTAGTTATTACCCATCTGGGCAATCTTATCCATCTCTCTCAATTTTCTGATTTGAAAGCCCGAATTTGCACTTGTTTCTTTCCTGTAACTAGTCTAGTGCAGATACAGATTCTTAGTTTTAGCACTTGAATTTGCTTATTTGTGCTCGGCACTTGTTCAGAACTTGTTGTAAGCACTAAAAAAGCTACTAATTACTATAGCACTTAACCTTCCTCATTACCTAGAGGAAACAGTTTTTGCACTTACTTTCCTCACTTGCTTAGAGAAAAACAGCGCTTGTACTCACTTTCCTCGCTTATCTAGAGGAGAATAATTTTTTATTCAGACATGTCCAAGGGTCAGCTCCAAGTGTTCTCTCCTGTCTATCTGATGAATCTGGGCATCTTGGGGCAATGTAGAAAATGCTTCATGTACACAGACAATCCTCTCCTCCTACCACCCAACACTACAGCCTGTGAGAGATGCAGTTATCTAGCCAAACTGGAGATAAAGCTCTCTCCAACCAAGACTGAACTTGACATTCAAGAAGAGAAGATAAACACTTGCACCACACACTTATCACATAGTTTCACTAAATCTACACCACCAAAATCCACACATAGAAACACAAAAACATTCATGGAGGCTCTCAATAATAATCTGCCCAAGCAAAAGAGACCTCCAAAGCAGAAATGCAAGCAACTTTCACCCCCCAACACAGCCCAAATGACACATAGCTCACAGACTCAGTGTGACACTTAACCACAGCCAATAAGGCAAAACAATGCATCCAACACACTAGTCATAGGTGACTCTATAGTCAGGCACACTGATGTCCCACACACCAAGCTAAACAAGGAGAAGGTTACTGTCAGCTGCCTGTCAAGTGCCAAGATCCGTCACATAACCCACACATTCAGGTCACTCCACAAGTACAAATATGACTCTGTCATTGTCCATGTTGGTGTGAACGACTTGAGATGTACCTCCCTGGACAACATGAAAAGAGACATGGAAGAGCTCTCCGATCTTGTAGGCCAGGCAGGTATGACCTAGCTCTAAGTAGCATTCTGCCATCACCCAGAATAATACCACAGTACAAGGACAAAATGATTGACTTCAACAATTGGCTAAGCTTCTGGTGTCATTCTAAGGGGACCCAGTATCTGTCTGCTTGGGATGACATTGTCGAAAGACCACGATGCTTTGCCAGAGATGGCCTGCACCTATTGCCCCTGGGATTCAAGATACTGGCTAAGGCTCTTGCCGGCCCTATAGTGCCATTTTTAGGCAAGGTTTAAATGACAAATTCACCACCGTAACAGGAACAGGCAAGCAAAAACTGAGGGTAATGCTACTCAATGCTAGAAGTCTAAATCTCAAAATACATTCACTCGAGGCACTCCTTAACATGGAGAACATCAATATCTGTGCAATGACTGAGACCTGGTGCAAGGCTCCAGAAAGCATCCCTGCACTACCAGGTTATAACTCATACCACACCTTTCGGCCATGTAACCTGGACCGGAACACCAAAGGCAGAGGTGTGTCCATATTCATTAAGGATATCCACACCTCCAGGCTAGTTGCTCAGCATAATGCATTTGAGGTTAGCCAAGTGCAACTAACTCTGGGCAAAACTGCAATCCAAATTGTAGCTTGCTACAGATCCCCCACCATGCACCAGGATTCCCACTCCTCTTTTCTTGATGTACTGGAAAATATTAGGGTTCAACCAAACACCCTAATAACGGGCAATTTCAACTACCCCACCATTAACTGGGAAAACTACTCATGTACCAACTCCTTCACACAACGCTTTCTGGAATTCATAAAAAACAAACACCTAAAACCAACTTATTTCAGATATTTACCTAATTCTTTGTCTTGCAGTATCCGTGTTGTCTCAGAATTCCATTCTACAAAATGAGGTAACGCAACACACAATCAGCAAATGCCCACTGACCCTACAAGCAACTTCCGTGTTAAAAAGCAGGAAGTATAAGAATACAAAGGGTGAAGGTCACTGGTAATACATAGAATCCAATACAACACTTGGTCTACTCTATGTCCACAATAACAGTACAGTGCCTGTCTTGCTTTAGTTATGTGATGAATGTTACTGGGATCTGCAAACTAATCCATCAGTATGTCACTCTTTTTGAAGACACGTATGGTGAAAATAATAAATCCTTATGTTCCAAATTTTGGGTATAAAACTTATTGCTCCTAAGTCACTGAGGAGCATAGTATTCGAAACATTTACATTTCATTTTTAAGCCCCAAGTACTTCAAAAAACCCACAATGCTAAACCAGCTACTCCAACATATTGCTAAGTTTACGGTAGCAACATATAAAAATGTATAAATCTCTATCTCTTGCCAGAAGGTAAATTGCCCTCCGTTCGAGACCAGTGATGTACACTTGCCGCTCTTAACTCAAATAGGGCTGTTAAGGTAAGCTGGAAGCAAAGTGACATAGTTGCTAGATATTAACTGGAAAAAGAGTGTTACTGCAGCTCCATAGTTCACTCTGGACGCGATACAACATTACATGGCAACTTCAATCATCATCATCATCTTCTTTTGGCTGTTCCCATTAGGGGTTGCCACAGCAGATCACCTGTTTCCATTTCTTCCTGTCCTCTGCATCTTGCTCTGTCACACCAACCACCTGCATGTCCTCTCTCACCACATCCATAAACCTTATCTTAGGCCTTCCTCTTTTACTGTTACATGGTAGCTTCATCCTTAGCATCTTTTTCCCAATATACTCAGCATCCCTCCTCAGCGCATGTCCAAACCAACATAATCGTGCCTCTCTGGCTTTGTCTCCAAACCTTCCAACCTGGGCTGACCCTCTAATATACTTATTCCTAATCCTGTCCACCCTCATCACACCCAGTGCAAATCTTAACATCTTTAATTCTGCCACATCCAGCTCAAACTCCTGCCTTTTTGTCTATGCCACTGTCTCCAACCCATATAGCATAGCTGGTCTCACTATAGGTTCATAGGTTCATGCGTTCATACTAGGCTATCTGCCCTAGGGCATTTATAAGCCTAGCCAGAGTGTGTTTGGCTTTCGCCACCCATTTTAAATGAATTTTGCTATGCCCTTTTTCGAGGTTAGTATACTGTGCCTCTGTCTAACAGTGACATAGAAGTGATACCTGGGGTAAACCTACGATCTCCCATCCACTCATCAAGATTCCTCTTGAAGAGAGTCAATGAGGGACTCTGCCTAATGTGGACTGGGATTTTATTCCAGAGTGAAGGGAGCCTCTGGGTTATGAATCTGTCCCTCCAGCATGTCCTATTTATTTCAGTGCTGAGGTTCAAGTCTTTCGAGCGTGTAGCTCAATGGGATTTGGATTTTCTGAAGTGCAGCATATCCACTAATTCCGGGTTGGACATGGCTTTATACGTCAGGCACAGATCACCTCTGAGCAGGCGGTATGCCACTGAGTAGAGCTGGAGTTTCTTTAACCAGGCAGCATATGGCATCTGTTTGAGCCCTTTGATCCTCTTAGTGAGGTACTTTTGGGGACTTTCCAGTTGCTGCAGGTATCTGGTAAGGTACATCCCAAAAGGGGCATTGTACTCAATTATGGGCCTGATGAGGGATGAGTAAAGAGGCACGATGACCTCCCTGATCTAGATGTGAATCCCTTCATGATTAGGTGGGCTATATAAAATGTTTTTCTAACCACTCTGGCCATGTGGTTTTCAAATGAGAGATTGCTATCAACTTGGGTCCCCAGGTCCCTAATTACTTCTTCCATACTTAATGGATTACCACCTATGTGGCAATTTGTGGGCACTTTGTTTTTGCCAAAGGGGATGACTAAACACTTTTTGGCATTTGGCTTGAGGCCATGGCTCTGGCACCAGTTGTCTGTTTCTATGAGGCCCTTTTGTAGGATGCTTGTGTCAGCTGGAGAATCGATTATGGCACCTAGTTTGCAGTCATCTGCGAACTTGGTCAGCCACAGTCCTTCCGTGTTGGCCTGTACCTCCGAGAAATATATACCGAACAAGAGAGGTCCCAGGACTGAGCCTTGTGGGAAGCCACTAGTAACTGGTTTGGAGTCTGACATGGCTCCAGCAATTCTAACCATATGGGTTCTGTCCTTGAGCCAGTTTGCAACCCATCTAGTGGCATAGGGGTTTATATTTAAGCTGGTGAGTTTATCTATAATGCCCAAGTGGGGTATTGTTACGAAGGCTTTTGCGAGGTCCATGTAGGCTGTGTGGACCACCTTCCCCTCATCAATGGCCTTGGTGACTGTTTCAAAGAAATCAACCAGGTTTAAGAGGCAGGATCTGCCCTTAACAAAGCCAAACTGGGTAGGATCCAGTGTCTGTAGGTCCCCAATATCTTTATTTATGAGGTCCATGATGATCCTTTCCATAGCTTTGCAGACCAAGCTAGTCAGACTTATGGGGCGATAGTTTCCAGGATCCATTGAGGCACTACCTTTGTGGAGAGGGACCACTGTTGCTGTACGCCACTCATTGGGTACATATCCTGTAGTAAGGCTGAGATTGAACAGTAGTTTTATGTTTGGGTTTAGCTCTTCTTGGAGTTCATGTAGAACGCAGCCCAGGACACCGTCTGGTCCCATTGATGCTGTGTTTTTTGCTTTGGAGATGGTGGCTCTTACCTGAGCATCTGAGATGTCAGGGAGGCGGCACTCTGCTGTGATAGATATTTGCCCTTTTGGTGGGGAGGGGGGGGAGAAGTTTGTGCTGTACCTGTCAGCTAGGATGTTGGCAATGTCTGTGGGTTCAGTGTATTTTTTGTCATTTTGGACTAATTCTGAGCATATCTGGAAATTCCCATCCAGGTTCCTAACATAACTAAAGAAAGTCTTGTGATTATCCTTAGCGTCCTGTGCAATTTTTCTCTCGAGGCTGGCCTTAGACGATTTTATGAGTGCCCATAGTTTTTTGCTAATACTGATCAGAGATGCCTTCCCTTTTTGGGATTTTGCTTTATCATGTAGTAGCTTCCTCCTTCTGTTGTATAATTTGTTTATGGTTGGGGTCCACCAGACAGGACACCTGCCTTTGGAGGACTGGGTCTTGGTTTTATTTGGGATTGCATGATCCATGCATTCCTGAAGGTGTTCATAGAATGCGTTTATAAAGGATTCTGCAGTCTGGGCCATATTTTCCACAGGCCCGGGGGTTTTGAAGGATTCCACCTCGGTTTTGAGGAGTGTGAAATTTGCTTTAGAGAAGTTTTTCACTGTGGTTTTCTGGCAGGGTGTGGGGTCGGGATGTGAATATCCAGTGACATTAGTTTATGGTCTGATCTTACCAGTGAGGGATACACTTCTGGTCTGGAGCATAGAGCCCCCATGTTGGTGATGATCAGGTCCAGTATGTTTTCCCCTCTTGTGGGAGTGGTAACAAGTTGTTCCATAGCATTTGAGTTTATAAATTCTAGGAACCTTTGGGCTAGAGTGTTGGAGCTAGAGTAATGCTCCCAGCCTATGTTTGGGTAGTTGAAGTCGCCCAATATAATGGTGTTTGAAGAGACCTTCATATTTTCCAGTGTTCTCAGGAAGGCCGAGTGGGGTTCATGTGTTTGGGAGGGTGGTCTGTAGCAGGCTATAAACTGGAAGGCAGTTTTACCCACTGTTAGTTGCACATGGATAGTCTCTGATGCTTCATGCTGTGCCACCAACCTGAAGGTGTGGGCATCTTTGACGAATATTGATACTCCCCCTCCTTTTGTGGTTCATTCCAAGTTTTGGGGCCAAAAAGCATGGTATGAGGTATAATCTGGTAGTGCTGGGGTGCTCTCGGGAGCCTTAAACCAGGTTTCTGTTACTGCACAGATATCAATGTTCTCCATGCTAAGGAGAGTTTCGAGTGTGTGCATCTTGAGGTTTAGACTTCTGGTGTTAAGTAGCATTACTCTTAGTTTCTTATCCCTTGTGATACCTATGGAGGTGGGTTTGTCTTTTGAGCCTTGCCTAAAAAAGGCACTATGGGGGTGGTAAGAGCCTTTGCCAATATCTGAAAGCCCAGGGGTGACAGGTGCAAGCCATCCCTAGCGAAGCATCATGACTTGTCGAGCATGTCATCCCAGGCTGATAGGCATTTGATCCCCTTTGAATGACACCAATAGTTAAGCCAATTGTTGAAATTGATAATGTTGTCTTCACATTGTGGCATCATTCTTGGTGAGGGTAAGATGCTACTCAAGGTCAGGGTCATACCGACCTGGGCTACATGCTCAGAAAGCTCCTCTATGTCTCTTTTCATGTAGTCCAGGGAGGTACATCTCAGGTCATTCACACCAGCATGGACAATGACTGAGTCATATTTGTACTTGCCTTGGAGTGACCTGAGTGCTTGTGTTATGTGGCGGATCCTAGCACCCGACAGGCAGCTCACCGTGACCTTCTCCTTGTTCAGCCTGGTGAGCAAAGAGACTCCTCTCACTACCCTCTTGTAGACCTTCCCTTTCACTCTTACAGGTGCTCGTCTGTCACAAATCACTCCTGACACTCTTCTCTACCCACTCCATCCTGCCTGTACTCTCTTCTTCACCTCTCTTCCACACTCACTGTTACTCTGAACTGTTGACCCCAAGTATTTAAACTCATAGGTTCATAGGTTCATAGGTTGGTACTAGGCTATAAGCCCTAGGGCCTATACAAGCCTAGCCATAACAATTCCCTGGCTATTTCTTCCCATACTATTTACTTCCCTGGATCCCTGTCTAGCAGGGTGACTAACGTGATCCCCGGGGTGAATTTCCTTTCTCCCATCCAATCGTCAAGGTTCCTTTTGAAGAGGACCAAAGAGGCACTCTGCTTGACATGTATGGGCAATCTATTCCAGAGTCTGGGGAGTCTCTGGGTCAGGAACCTATCCCTCCAGCATGTTTTGTTTATTGTGATGACAAGGTTTAGATCCCTGGAGCGTGTGGCTCTAAGGGATTGGAATTTCTTTAAGTGTAGCATGTCCAACAGCCTTGTATGTTAAGCAAAGATCGCCACTGAGTAGATGATATGCGACAGAGTATAGCTGGAGTTTTTTAAGGCGGTCAGCATAGGGCATCTGCTTTAGGCCTGTGATTCTTTTAGTGAGGTATTTCTGTGGCCTTTCCAGTTGTTGCAGATGTCTTGAGAGGTACATACCAAACGGGGCATTGTATTCTATAATGGGTCTAATGAGGGATGAGTACAGTGGGACAATGACCTCCTTTTTTCTGGATGAAAAGCCCTTAGTGATGAGGTGTGCCACATAGAAGGATTTCCTGACTGTTGTGGTGATGTGATTATCGAAGGTGAGACCACTGTCCACCTGTGTCCCTAAGTCTCTTATCAAACCTTTGGTGTTTAGTGTACTGCCACCTATATGGTAATTCACGGATACATGTTTTTTCCCAAAGGGGATAACTATACATTTCTTGGCATTGAGCTTGAGCCCATGGCTCTGGCACCAAGCATCTGTTTCTGTAAGGCCCTTTTGTAGAGTATCCACATCATTTGGGGATTCAATAATGGCTCCCAGTTTGCAGTCATCTGCAAACTTTGTTATCCAGAGTCCCTTAGTGTTGGCCTGTACTTCAGAGAAGTAGATGCCAAACAAGAGCGGTCCCCAGACTGAACCCTGGGGTACTCCACTTGTCACTTGTCTGGAGCTGGATTTGGAGTCAGATACTTTTACAGTGTGGGTTCTATCAGTAAGCCAGTTAGCAACACATTGGGTGACGTAGGGATTAATGCCCAGCTTAGTAAGTTTATCTATGATTCCAGAGTGGGGGATGGTGTCAAAGGCCTTGGCAAGGTCTAGATAGGCTGTGTGGACCACCTCACCCTTGTCCATGGCTCTGTAGACTGAGTCAAAAAAAGTCAATCAAGTTCAGGAGACAAGGTTGGCCCTTCATGAACCCAAACTGGGTGGTGTCCAGTGTTTGAAGGTTGCCAATGTCTTCGTTTATAAGTTCCATGATAATACGCTCCATGGCCTTGCAGATAAGGCTTGTCAGACTGATGGGACAGTAGTTTCCGGGAACCAAGGTGTATCCCCCCTTGTGGAGTGGGATAACTGTAGCTGTGCGCCACTCAGTGGGCACGAAACCTGAGGTGAGGCTATGATTAAACATGACACTTATGTGAGGTGCCAGTTCATATTGTAGTTCATGTAGTACACAGCCCGGGATGTCATCTGGTCCCATGGATGCTGTATTCTTAGCTTTGGAGAGTGTGTTTTTTTACCTGTGTGGCTGTTATTACCGGAATTTGGCAATCTTCCGGTATTGAGATGGGCCATTTAGGGGGTGAGAGGGGGTGAAGTTGGCCCTGAATCAATCTGCCAGGATATTGGCAATATCCTTGGGATCAGTATATTTAATGCCATTCTGTTTTAGTTCAGAGCAGATCTGAGCATTGCCATTTAGATTCTTGACATAGTTATAGAATGCCTTGTTGTCTTTGGAATCTTTGGCAATTTTGTTTTCGTAACTAGCTTTGGAGGATTTTATGAGGGATCTCAGTTTCTTACTGAGGCTGGTAAGAAAGATTTTTGCATCCTGGCATTTTCCTCTTTT
This sequence comes from Protopterus annectens, assembly GCF_019279795.1. NCBI lineage: Eukaryota > Metazoa > Chordata > Ceratodontiformes > Protopteridae > Protopterus > Protopterus annectens. Next base: position 196,691,445 of record NC_056730.1, read on the forward strand.
CTGCAACAGTTTCTTCCTTTTGTTGTAAAGTTTGTTTATGGCAGGGGACCATCAGATTGGCTTCTTTTTTTTGAATGAGAGCATCTTGGTTCTATTTGGGATGGCACGATTTATGCATGAGTGGATGTGCTCGTACAGTGCCTTAGTGTAGGATTCAGCAGTTGAACTTTCAGCTCCCGTCTGCATGGGTGTCATGATGTTTGTCACTTCTGACTTGAGTAGCAGAAAGTTGGCTTTGGAGAACTTTTTTATGGAGGTTTCCTCTACTCCTTGCATCCTCACCATTCCTCTATCCTCCCTCTCATTCACACACATATATCCTGTCTTAGTCTTACTGACCTTCATTCCTCTTCACTCTAGAGCATATCTCCATCTCTCCAGGGTCTCCTCCACCTGTTCCCTTCTCTCACTACAGATCACAATGTCATCTGTAAACATCATAGTCCATGGGGACTCCTGTCTGATCTCGTCTGTCAACCTGTCCATCACCATTGCAAATAAGAAAGGGCTCAGAGCTGATCCTTGATGTAACCCCACCTCCACCTTAAACGCATCTGTCACTCCCACCGCAGACCTCACCACTGTCACACTACCCTTGTACATATCCTGTACCACTCTTACATACTTTTCTGACACTCCTGACTTCCTCATACAATACCGCAACTCCTCTCTAGGCAACCTGTCATATGCTTTCTCTAAGTCTACAAAAACACAATGCAACTCCTTCCGACATTCTCTGTACTTCTCCATCAACACTCTCAGAGCAAAGATCGCATCTGTAGTGCTCTTTCCTGGCATGAAACCATACTGCTGATCACTAATCATCACGTCCCTTCTTAACATAGCAACTTCAATAATATTGTTAAACTCCCTGAACAGAACTGCTTCCTGTGAAAGTAAACAAGATGTGGATGAGGGAGAGAAAAGGATATGCGAGCAACTAACACAGGTGTATCTGTAATCGACAGATGTCCGGTGATTGCCAAACAACAATGAAAATCCAGGAATGTTTTAAAGCTGTACAAGGTATCAAAATAAAAAAAGGAAAATAAGAAAAAAGAAATGTATTAACTTCATAAGTACCCTAAATACCCCAAGCAAGTCTCAAAATGAAAATGGCTTTGTGTTAGCGAACCATCAGCTGCCGTTCTCTTCCTTTTGATGGAGAATTGGCCACCTATAAATCCATCTATACCATGCAAGTTAGATGAACTCCTTCTCTGAAAAGCAGCCAAACCTTAGAATAATTGTACATTTTTAAGCTTCTACACCAGTTAATGTTTCATACTATTTAAAGAAATGAAGTATTAACAGAATGTCAGGTGTGGTCAGTCTGAAAATTGCAATGTTAAAGAATGTGCTTGGTATCTGGTACTCCATCTTAGTGTCATCATTGCTCCTTTACTGAATATGGTGTGATGTCTCCTGCACAGAAAGCACAGATGATCTCCTTCTGATTAGCCCTAATTCTCTTAGACTATGGAAACTATTCAACAGTTTTTTATAGAAGATACAGTACATCTTGTATAAGTAACTATTTGTAATTTTTTAAATCAAATGTTAAACACTAGATAAGGGCTTGCTACAAAATAACCTATGTTGGTCCTTCCAATGCTTTTGTTTATTCTATTCCTGCATATGTAAAATATTATCTTAAACAGTTTAGAGGTTAATTCAGTCTTGTTTAATTGGGCCAGGTCTTGGCTTACCAGAGCCTTAGCTCAGTATGGGTTAGAAATGTATTCTAACAGTAGATATGAAAATCTTCACAGTACCTGGTAACTGTGTATATAAGGAATTAAGTACATATATGTTGTAAATCTAGCAAGTATTGCAAACTATTACCGCCAAACATACAGAAGTTACAACAAATAATTCTCCTTTTGTGACTGATCACTTTCAAATGAGTTCGGAAAAAATATAGACTGATCCAAGGAGAAAAGCTTACATTTTATACACAACTTGTATTTTTATATATATATGTATATATATATATATATATATATATATATATATATATATTTTTTTTTTTACTGATATAATCACTAGAATGAAGGGATAAATAAACAAAAGCCCCATTGTATCTGGTCTGGAAATCTAACTAAATGTCAGCAAATTATGCCAGATTGTAGTGTTTTCCGCCTAATATCTGTAATGTAAATGATGATTTGTTCTCTGCTTTCTAATGGTTGATGTACTCAGCACCAATAACCTGTATAAGGCTCACGACAAAGGAGGCAAATCATAACACACAAATAAATATGTAACTTTGAACATCGGTAACGGACTTGCATAGGAAACGAGGTCAGATAACTATGCAGCATCTAAAACTTAACATAACAGTAGGTAACATTGTCACTTAGCCACTTGCTTCCAAATGTTAAGAGTTAACTTTGCAAGAAATATTTCTGGTGCATAAGGTGAAAAGCTTCCACACCGAACTTCTAAATTTATTAAACATTCACTTTAAAAGGATTATTAAATATGAGCAAAACATGCTGACCATACAGTCTGTCACTGACTTATGAAAGTTACTTTACTTTAAAACAGCTTTGTAATTGTGTTGCTAGTGAGATGCACACTCAGACTAATCAACAACTATGTAAAAATATATGATTGATTTTATGTTATGTGATACAAGGATGTTCCAAAACTCTTAATAGTTGCTCAAGTAATAACTTGCAGTCTAAAGAAAATATATATGTTAATATATACCTTCTCCTGTTTTTAATGCAGTACCATATTAACCAAGATCAAGCCAACATAACAACAATACATTTATGTTTATAACAAATGTCATATTAACCAGATATAAATACTTGTAATATGGCAATCATTTCTATATGAAATTAAGACAATATAAAATTGCTATCAAAAACATATCTATAAAAATGCCCAAATTGCAGTTAAACTTGATGAGTATGGCTTAATAAGGATTTATGTTGTACAATAAGATGGACACACAGTAAATTATTAGACAGTATTGAATTATATGCAGCCAAAAACATTAATAGGATAAGATGTGTTCTATTTATGGCTCTATGTGTACTGATATGTTGGAACTGTAATCTAAGAGAGAAAAATTGCATGGGATCGAACTTTTAGCTCACTTGAGATGCACTAAATGTATTATGCCATCTCTTGAATATGTGTTCACATGGATCAAGTCTTATATATAAAAAATTTGCAGAGACAAATGAATTTCAAAATTCTTACATCCCTAACAATAATGAAGAAACTACACAAAAAATATTTTAGGTTCCCAAAGCTCTCACCAAAGAGCAATTAGTATTTACTCGAAATAACATGCAATCCAAAGCGGTTAAGGCAAATACATATAATTACAGTCTCTTCTTTACAAAAGAAATAATGTTCTTCTTGTAGTGAGTCTAGGCTGGAATCCTTTAACACAGGATTTGGTTATAACTAAACTTATCCTTTAATAAATCATTAATTAAAAAAAAAAGAGAGAGATAAAAAAGAAAAAAATACATAACTTAGACCATATCTGTAAAAGTTAATGCAGGCTATGAAGTTTTTTTTTTGTGCTGAATAACTACTGGATCTTAGAGTAACAGTAGGATTTTGTATATTAGTTAGGTTTATAAATATGGTTCTTACGCCTCTTTCAGATAACAGTACGTTTTGGTTAGGCACGGGGGATGGGGGTCTGAGGGAGGGGGTTGTCACTCATATACTTTACAGTCACACCTATTGCCTATTAAGAATTACAAAAATTTATACCGGAATGACGTTTACATCCCTCGATAATGTTAGTTTTCATATGTACACAGAATACCAGCAACTAACAATGGGTAAAACAATGCTTTAATGGTATCACTGGAAACTTGGAATGTAAAAGGGCTACAAAATAATAAGAAAAAGAACTTAATTCTACATTTAGTCCATAAATCAAAAGCCAAAATAACATTCATCCAAGAGACCCACATGAACAAAATACATTGGGAGAAGGATTTGAAAAAGAAATGGATAAAGCTATTAATAGCCACAGGGGACTCTACCTTCTTTAAAGGGGTAGCAATAATAGTTAAAGACTCTTTCAAAGGCACCATAATATCAAGTGATACTAATTATAATGTTTGGTGGTGTTATTGAACATGCTCCCTACCATGCTTCAACAAAGACATTTTAGTCTTAAATGTATATGCTTGTTCCACAATTCTTTCATATATGAAATATACAAAATTTTAGAAAAATCCCAACTAGATAGAACAAACAAATTTAACAACCAATCTGCCAATCTCTCTAGCTTTATAAATGAATTAATGGATGACTATAATATATTCGATCCTTTTGAGTTATACAGAAGTGATCCTGCAATTAGTAAGTTTACATTCTATTCAGCCTCACATAAATTATGGTCTGTAATAGACCTTTTTTTAATTTCAACAAGTTTCTTAAAATATGTAATAATCTACTTACCCGACCCCAGAACTATATCTGACCATGCCAGAATAAATTTAAAAATAAGTGAAGCAAGGGCAAACATAAGAGACCAAGTTACATTAAACTGGACTCTAAACCCTAATCTACTAAAAAATAGAGAACTCTACCAAGAAGTACAATAATTCATTACCCAAACAAACAATAATTTAGAAAAATCTAACATTCCCCTAGACATCCAATGGGCTGCAACCAAGGCAACACTGAGAGCAATACTAATTCAAAAAGCATCCTTACTAAAGAAACAAGCTAAATCACAAATGGTTACCTTAGAATCCAAATTAAGAAGTTTAGAGTTAGATCCGCAAGCCAAATATAAACCAGATTTAGAAAAACAGATGCTGGCTGTACAAAAACAACTGCATGAAATCCAATTAAACCAATCTTCACTTAACAAACTCAGACTTCTCCATAGATATGCTGAATGGGCACAGACCCCTTCTAGAATTCTGGCAAGACTAATCAACATCAAACATTCACCCTCTAGAATAAAACAAATTAATTACAATAACAGATCTTACATTTTGGACAAGGAAATCATTCAAGTTTTTGAAAGACTATATCAAGAGGTATATGGCCTCCAAACACATTCTGAGGAGGCACTCACTGATAAAGTCTTAGACGATCTAGAATTCCCAATATTAAATGATATTTAGGTAAATAAACTAAAGGCATCAATAACTGTGGATGAAATATCACTAGCCCTCAATCACTTAAAATCAGGGAAAGCCCCAGGCCCCAATGAATACTCAACTGAATTCTATAAATCCTTCAAGAAACAATTGGCTCCTATCTTACTAAAAGTATATAATTATATAATAAAAGTTGGCATTACTGACTTGTATATAAATAATTCTAAGATAATACTTATACCAAAGCCTAACACGAATGAGGACAACCCCAACGATTATCGTCCAATTGCACTAATTAACCTAGATATAAAAATCCTATCATCTTTACTGACTCATAGACTTAGTAAAATATTTCCTTGTATTATATCTCCCGAACAGCTTGATCTCATGAGTAATAGGCAAGTTTGGGACAATACGTTAACAACAGAAGCAATAACAAACATGACAGTTAAAGACAAATCACCCAAGTACGTACTTTCTGTAGATGCACAAAAGGCTTTTGACAAAGTCAACCTAAACTTCCTTTTTAAAACTCTGAAACGGTTTGCACTTCCTGAAGAATTTATTGCTATGATCAGAGTTCTTTACAACAAGGCCACAACTACATTATGCATAAACATAATCAAACCCTATTCCAATAATAAATGGAACTAGACAGGGGTGTCCCACTTTCTCCTATTATATTCAACATTTATTTAGAGGTCTTCCTCTTGAAATTAAGCCAAAATCATTTCACCACTCTGTACACATTTCTAAAGTCCAAGTTAACTACACAGCATTTGTTGATGATCTTAACATCTACTTTGAGTTTCCATCCACAGACTTAGAAAAGATACTAAGTTCCATTGACATGTTCTCGGTTAAATCAAATTATGCCATGAATCCAAGTAAATCAAAGATATTTCCGTTAAATCCTTCAGCACATAAGGAATTTTTCATTCCAGAAACAAAAATTAAAGTGGATTATTCACTTAAGTAGCTAGGCATCACCTTCGTCCATCCTCATCAAGAAATAATAAAAAAAAATCTTTATAAAGCATGGTCAAAAGTTACAGAAGATCTAGACAGATGGAAAAATCTAAACCTTTCTTTTCTCTCCAAAACAGCAATCATAAAAATGAATATCCTCCCAAAGATTTTGTTTCATTTCAATGCCATCAATCAAAGCATTCCAAATCATTTTTTCTCTAAGATGGCAACAACATTGGGCAAATTCATCTGGCATCCTAAGAACACCAGAATTAGTTATAACAGATTAACTCTGTCCAAGGAGAAAGGTGGTATGAACCTTCCTGACTTCAAGACTTACTACCTTATTATAAATGCCAGTCGCATAATACCATTAGGCAATTATGAACCCTCAGATATTTCATGGCACCCTCTCTGGATCAAAATCTATTACAAACACCTCAGCTCTTCCAACATAAATCCAAAGGCTATAGCTTTTCTAAATAACAAAACTCTAAAAGACTTCAAAATACATCCGATTTTAATCAACAATACAATCTGTTTCCAAAAATTCATAACATCCTTGAACTTAAACAATTCCTTAATTATGGCTCAACCAATACATATGAACCCTAATATAAAGATTAATAACAATATGATACATTTTAACAACTACCCAAACATAAAGAAGTGTTTAATCTGGGACTTTTATCAAATCAAAGATCTGCCTTTGAGTTCCATTGTAGACTCCCTTGCAGGAAGTAAAACAATACTGCATAATTATTAAGCAAATACTATATCTAGTAACTCTAATAACATCAGATGTTAATGTATCTACACAAGACTGCCATCAGTATCAACAAATCACTATCCTTCTTCTATTGAAGTCTAAAATGTTATCAAAAACTTATAGACTAACCACTCAAATCAAGTCCAGGGACAAAATCCTATTTTCTATTTATTGGGGAAGACATAATAACTACTTAACAAAAACTACAAGCAATTGACATAACCATGAAACTGACTCCTTTTAAAAAAATTAAACTATACTCAATTTATATTAACAATAATGCTTACTACACACCACTTTTGCTGAGCAAAATAAATCCAAATTCATCACCTTTCTGTCCTACCTGCTCCAACCAAATAGCCGACACTCTTCATATATTATGGTCTTGTAAAAATATATACAAGCTATGGTGCTCTTTAAGAGCAAAAACAGAGAAAACAGGCTATATGAAGACTACCCTCTCGTGGAAAATGGCATTATTAAACATTTTCCCCAATTCATATACATATGAGTCCAAACATATCATTGTAATGCTGAGCGCTACACTAAAATCCTATATAGCCCTTAATTGGCTTGACACATCCAAAACTTCTTGGGCAGAATTTAAATCTATAGCTACCAAATATGTCCTAGCAAATAAACTAAAAACAGTAAGTCATAAGACGTTAACTTATTTTCAGAATTACTGGAAAAGACTTTTAGTGGTGCTTAATTAAATCTTACTAAAGTAACTTAAGAATATTCATACCTCCTCTTTAATCCCCATTAAATAAAAATTTCCCTATACAGCTGTATACAAAAGACATTATCAAACTCTTTGCAAGAGGAATATGTCATGTACACCTGGATTATCAGATTGGCATCTGGTACATAAACAAAATACCTACTAGTACCAAATGAAAACCTGTAAACATTATCTTCTACTTGACATCCTGTATGAGTGACAACCCAGTGTATATATTGTAAATAGTTGTTTAGATAGGTTTAGGTATATGAGTATATCTCCTCCCCTGCCAAAATAACATTGTTTATGATACAATATCAGTATAAATGTTTAGTCGTCAAACTAAAGTCTGAACTACAATTCAACTAAAACACCATAAAGCATACTCGCTTCATGTCAGTTACTTGCACAACAAATAGCAGGTCTGTTTTTGTTATCTTTTTTTTATTATTATATGAGCTCTTCTATATTGTGTAGAAAATCCATCTCATATACCTTATAACTTCCCTGTACAGTTTTTTTTCTTTTCTTCTTATTATTTTATTACTAGTTTCTCAATACATTATAATTACATTAATATGTTTATTGTCAACTTGTACTGAACTGTTCACTGTATTTAAAGAAAACTGCAATAAAAAATCATAACTGAAAAAAAAAAAGAATTACAGTCAGCATCTTGGATGATATGGACAACATAAATTACATATTTGAATTAGTTGTGTGTAGGACACCTTGTAAAAATTTTGAGATGCAGAGAACATAAGATAGTTAGACCATGATTCCAGCCCCACAGTATGTTTTTAATCATAAATGATATTAAGCATTCTTTAAATAAAATGTATTTGCACCTTGGCCTGTCTCATTTGGACATTACATTGCTCATCTGTGCACAAACATGGCTTACTGCTACAGACAAAAAAGATACATTGTTACTTGTAAAAAAGATACATCATTACTTGTTTCACCTTCCTTCACACAAAAATGAAGAGCAGCATTTTGCAGCAGTCAACACACTGATAAGTAACAAGTGTAAAAAAATATACGTGCTATCTTTTCTTGTGACACAAGGTGTAAGTTCATAGCTACCACCCAGGTGAGCTAGAGTTCTAATCTAGCACACCCCTAATTTTATTAATGCTGCTCCTCTGTAATTTATATAAAAGTTAACAATATAAAGATAATTATACATAATAGCTATGTATAGCAGTTGAAATATGAATTATAAGTGTAATGTAGTTTACTGGCAGTTATGTTTCTGTAAATATTTTTTTTCTGAACTGAGATGGACTTCATACTTAACTGATAGTCAACTTACATAACACAAGCATAGCTGTAAAGCAGAATGTGTTGTGTGGTCTGACCCAGAACTCAGAAATCTAACCTGAAAGTAATACATATGTATGCATTTCCAGTATATTGTCACACATTACTCCTGAATCACATTTGAGAATGCATAAACCAAGACTGTGTCAGGTCACAAACATACATACTAAAGTGTAGCACCACTCACTCTTTAATGTGTCTATATAATTAATGACCATGGATGATAAACATTCCTGCTATGGCAATGAGGAAAAAACACCCATATTGTATAAATTAATTTTATCAGTGCGTAAGGCCCCCAAAAATATGTGTCAAGTCATAAAATGTTTACCTCCAATTCATGTCCAATCTTTTAACATATGTAGCAGCATACAACCCATAAACTAATACCAACTACCACATTAACCTTCCTATTTCATAAACTGCATTCATCTCTATTTGGTATTGTTGCTGTCCAGGCATCATCAAGCAAACATGGTTGGCATAGTTGTGTGGGCTTGTACACTGGCTAAAAAATGCAACATCACAAATTGTCAGAAAAACTCTTTAACTGTTGTAGGATGATCTGTGAAGACATGGCAGGGGCTGGAAAGGATAGTGCCTATTTTAGGGCTCAGAGGTGGGGTGTAGAGGAGTCAAGAAAATTCAATGCATGACTCATAAAACACTACAGCTGTAAGCTGCTTCAGGGGGATTATACCAGGTCTCAATATAAATCTGAGGCTTAGAACAGTCTAGACAAGGCTGTCTCCCATGGGACTGGTATTCCACACACTGGTGAGTAATACAGGCATCATTACAATGACCTGAAATGGCACAAGCAGAAACAACTCATCCAGTGGCTGGATGAGTTTATGACTTCTGACATCCTACAGATGTGTAAGTGTACAGATAAAGCAACATTAAGTGATGTAGAAAACTGGAGATATGCAAGAATGTTATGCATAATGCTTTCATGTGCATTTTCCTCTCATTCTTTATTTTTTTCTCTGCTCAGGAAAGGTCAGCGAATAAGGAGGAACATTCTAAATGCCTAGAAAGACTCAGAGAAGCACAGGGTATGTATGCAGCACAAATGGACATGATTTTATTAAAATTATTACTTTTTCATACGTTACTAGCAAATTAAGCAAGCATATCTTAACTGTAAAAGCAGACACATTCTTCATGCTGTAGCTCATGGTAATTGTAGGATTGTCAAGTGTAATAGTGTATTTAGGTGTTGTGGGTTTAAATTCCAAAAATACATACTAATGAAGAAAAAAAATAATATTCATTAAAACAAAATTGACATAAATGCCATGTTGTTAACTAAACATGTTTAACTTTGAAAGTATATCTATATCTATCTATATATCTATATCTATATATATGTGTGTGTGTGTGTGTGTGTGTGTGTGTGTGTGTGTGTGTGTGTGTGTGTATATATGTGTGCATATTGACCAGATTATTTGGAACAAATCCAAGTCTTATTTTTGATTTTTAAAAAAGGTAGCTAATGTAAAAGTAAAAATATGTTATTATTGTATGTTCCATATAACGGTTCTAATTATCTTTCTTTTTTTTCGTATACCACCCCTTATTATCTCTTTTTTATTTTATTTGTGTATTGTAATTTTTTGACAACAAAGAAAATTATTTCCAGCACAGGGAGGAAGGCCAACTGCTATGGTTCAGCCTGCCAACCCTCCAATGGCTGCTGCACCAATGCCCAGCACATCTGGGACACAACCTGGCAGTAGTGGCTCTGCAGCTTTTGCCCTACCTGGGCCCTCAACATCAGGTAGCATTACCCTGGCAGCTACTGCAGTGGTACCCTCTGCGAGTATTGGAGGAGTTGGGGAATATGTCACCCACCAAGAGCTGCCAACCATGGTGCATGAGGTTTTAGAAAGTAGCATTGGTGCACACCTCAGCTGTCTGGAGAAGTTGCTTACTGGAATACAAAAAAAAATGTCAAGCAATCCAACAGGAAGCCAAGGAAGAGGACAGTGATGACAGTTCTGAGCATGAAGACTAGAGTTTCATTGCTCCCATGCTTGATGGACATGTGCCTTCTATGTCACCTTCCAAGCTACAATCATCATGTTCCCCAACTGTTTGTGTCCCTCACCATCCCTTTGTCTGTCTTGTTTGTCCTGTTTGCTTAGACCTGCTTCCTCATCTACCCTACCTACCTGACCCTGACATTCCAATGTCCCTTCCCCAGCATACCTCTAATTTTGAAATAAAATCAAAGAATAGGGCACGAGTCCCACAAAAAATGTGTCCCTTACATAGATTTCCACTTCACACAAATCCCTTCTCAACACACTTGGTTCAGTCCAATTGGCTTTCTCACATGATTGCATAATGCAATCTGTGTTATTTATGATGACAGTCCAAATTCATCCATTTTTATATACATGTTCATATTACACTGTTGAAGAAGTGGATAGCTATGGTTCTTTCCTATTTCCCTCCTGCAAATTCCTGTATTGCTTCCCCTTTTTTCTTTAGCATGCTTGCCCCCCATTTCACCACTTTTCTATCTACCTCATTTTCACACTTTTAATGTGGTCAAAAATAGAATCACACACCACACTCATGGTACACATGCCCCCTAATAAAGCCTTTACATGCCCTCTGCATCTGGGTGGGGTTTGGCATTGTGCACCAATGCTGAGTGGTGGTGAATGGATCTTCTTGTTCTATGGCAAAAACTGATGAGTTTATACTAGTCTGGCAATCTCTGCACAATGCTGCTTAAATACACTGCACTAAAGAGACACAGAGTTAAAACAGAGTAAAGGCAGTACTTTGAAGCATTTACTCTGACAGTTATTTAGACTACTGAATGTATAAAAATGCAACTCTGTATGTATTGTATTGACATAAATCACTTGGCTTATGTTTATTTTAATACAGTACTTTACTGTAGTCAATGCTTCTCACATTTGGAGAAATAATCACATTTACTTATTCAATGCCAGCCTGACACCATGTGTAAAAAATTAGATTGAGCTGGATTCAAACCCTGCGACATTTGTGGTCTGAGCATGAGCTCTCTGCTTTTATACTTGCTACCACATAGAAAGCTAGACAGCAGATGTACTTTTTTATACTCAGTACAGTGCAAAGTGCTGCTTAGCATGCTTGCTTGAAGGAAAGTGAACCAATAGAAATATTACTATTTTCCCATTTAAGCAGAGAACTATGATTTCTCATCACTTACCTCTGCCCAAATGGGAAAAACAATAGCAACAATCCTTAATGCCATAGACCTTCTGATGTAACATTTAGTATATAAACTATAGCTTCTACACAATAGTATCTGTCAGCTGTGAAAACACAACCAAAGGGAAGGGGATTGTTATTGACTGAACACATATTTACTCAGACTCATATGTGCCCTGAACCTGTGCACTTGAAAATACATATGTCAGTAATAGGTCTAATGTCAACTACACTACAAAAATAAATAGCTCAACCACATTGTTACAATAGTTAAAAGCTTTATACTGACAATAGACATTGCGATTGTCTTATCCACATCTTACTGTGGACACCAGTTCATCACAATATGAACACATGTACATCAACACTTGCATCACTGCTGTTCACAAAATGTGTGAGTGTGTGTGTGTGTGTGTGTGTGTGTGTGTGTGTGTGTGTGTGTGTGTGTGTGTGTGTGTGTGTGTGTGTGTGTGTGTGTGTGTGTGTGTGTGTGTGAGAATAGGTGCATGCATGTCTCAGTTCTGCAACATGTATTCATGACAGTTTATAGCATATAATTTAGGAAAACTAACAGCAAAGAACAAACTGGGTAAAACGGCAACTGAACAGCTTAAAGTCCACTTAATCCACCACAACAGATTATATGATAAACCAAAACAAATTTAATGTAAGTGTTTTTGCTGGAAAAGTGTTCCAGCTTCTTCAGAATACAAACAGTAAAATATTTAGAAAAAACACGTTTTAAAACATTTCAAAAAATGAACTGCCAATAGAGTTCATTACCCCTCCTGATGTCATACACAAGCATCTAAGAATTAAAGCTACAGGGGGTTACTCCAACTTAAAACACACTAGGATGCTTAAGCAACCTCACAGCACCATCATTAAAAAAAATAAAGATTTTTTTTTTAAAAATAATTTTTTAAAAAAATAAAAATAACAATAACGACAATACTGAATTTTTGTACTATAAATTTGTTTGTGTCTTTCGGCGGGGTCGCCACAGCGGAACTCCGGTCCACTAATGATTGGCAGTAGAATTTTACGTACTGGCTTGCCGGGCATAACACATGACCTTCAACGAAGGAACGCCCATTCAAATAACACCTTAAAATTATATCCTTTACATGGTCGAGATACGGCTATGTTAAGTTGCTCACAGATATAATATACTATATTTTTATGAAGTAAACTATGATATGTGAGACCAACAGCTTGGTGTTTAAAAGAATTTTTTGAAGAACTACTAGAACAATAACAAAGGCTTTGCCAATGTATACTGAGAACTGAATTCATTAAATGATAGCCATTTAAGTTTCAGTCTTCCCATGTTTCAAGAAACAGTTGATTTGGCATAATGGTATGTTGTGCTGACTGTAGTGCATAGGGTCCTGGGTTCAAGACTTGGGAGTGAGATGCATGGTGGTCACACAGCATTTTGTTCTTGTAACGTTCCAAGATTATACAAGCAATGTTTGAAATGTGTCCCTGGTTTTTGGGTTTTGGCTTTTTCCAGATGTCTTGTGCTGCAAAGTTGCAAGATACAGTTGAGTGTCAAGTGGATTTTACAAGGAGCTGAGAGCTTCAGGGGAAGAAAAATTTAGTGCTGCTTATGCTGAGTCTGCTTGCATTAATAGCACAACAGATAGTGCACTTGCTTTTGATGCAGAAGGCTGTGTGCTCTACTCCCACAGTATGTAGATACATTGCTGATACTGTACTGTGTTGTAGTTTTAAGGGGGTGGATGCTGCCATCCTGAGAATGCCCTCTTTTGTGGAGATACCTAGTAACCATGAACCTGTTATCAGTGTGCCATCCATTCCCTTTTGCAATATTACTAGCTTATCATTTTTAATGTGACATAGGGAACTTATTCCTCAAGGGCAACAGGCACTTTATTTGTTGATGAATCAATGACATATAACATTGTTTGTTAGCAGCAACCTCTTCATTAGTTACAGATCTCTTGAATGTGGAATTATTTAGAAGACTTTTACTTCTGCAGAGATTGTGCATATTTACTGATAGTGGTGGATTGTAGAAGTTTGAGTAGACTTTTATGATGGAAATGTTCTGAATTGGGCAGTTTTGTCATTATTGGTGCAAGGATTTTGTTTCATTGTTTACTGGAAAATATTCAAAACAATAACTTTAAAATGCCCTCTAACAACTGCACTGTATTATACAAGGAATATAATTAAATACAATCAGGAAGGTGTATCAAGGAACACATGTATGTTTCCTGTGCAAGGGGGCTATGATTTCAAATCAGACCTAAGTTAATTTTTATCTGCCACTGGCCAGATGTATTTTCTTTGAATGTGGGTTTCAATGCTGTTTCAATGAATGTGAGTTTCAAGGGCAGAGAAGTTTTAATGTTGTCTGTTTTCATTGTGAGACTGCATTGCTTTGTTTAGTAGATGTCTATTAGTGTTTGTGCTGTAAAATGTAAAATAAAATGTTTAAATGAAATCCAAATCATTGTAGAAATAAAGCAGTATGCATAGTGTAGTGTATATTGTAAATGAGGTGAAATAGCTAAATAATGAGACATTAAAATGGCTGCAGGGGGCAGGCCCCATTCGACCAAACTCAAAGACAGCCCCGGCTGAACTATACCTTTCAATGCCCAGATTTTTGCAGAATGAATAGATTTTTGCTTATTTCTGATTTGTTCCTCATAAAATTTGTGGTCTTCTGGCAAATCATTTAGGAATGAAGTCACTAAATAATAAAAGACATTGAGTTTCAGACTTCATACCCTTCAGAAAAATGCATGCTAAAGCAAGACCTGTTATTCTGTCAACTGTCTAAGTTTATACAAGAGCAAGTTTTAGTACTGGTTGTATGTTCCCCAATATATTTGGCCTTGTCCAGAATTCCTGCATTAAGAGGTTTAGCAGTATGTGCAAATAAATTGCTTTATAGAATTAAGTATGTCCAAACCTCTCAACTGTCCCTGATTTTGGCTCAAATTGTTGCTCTCCACCTAATACTCCCTCCACAAAATGGCAAATTTGGAAGAAATTGTGGAGGGTTTATAATCAACAAGTAATTGTAATGATCAGAGATATAGGTTACTTTTCATTTCAGAAATGCGTGTTGATTCTCTTATTTTCTCAACTTCTCAAGTTAAAAGTACTAATATTAAAAAAATGTGTCCCTTCTTTGATGTGGCTATTTTATATTTTTGCATCACATTTTTTGGCCGTTTTTCATAAAACTGTGGTTTTCCAGCAAATTAGTGGCAAATCATTAAATATTGCAGTTAGAAAATAATGACAGACATTTGCGTTTCAGATTGCATACCCTTCAGAAAATTCATACGAATGCAACACTTACTATTTTATTATCTTTCTAAGTTTATAAGAGCAATATTTAAAATTGTCCTTATTTTTGGGCCTTTGTCCTACTTCTATGTATGGTTTTGTCCAAATTTCTTGCTCTGAGGTTGAGAGGTATGACAAATGTGTCAGGGCCATCACCATCAGCCAGAGACATTTCAAATTGTGACATGCTTGTTGTACCCCACTCCCCCATGCACTGATGCTGGATGTGTCCAAGCAAGGCAAGGAGCAGTTATGCAATGTAAGTGTGCAGGGTGTTCCCCCATCCAAGGTAGGCACAAGTACTACAGTGGCTTTTCATCTGTCCTTGATTTTGCAGAATGCTCTGATTTTCTGTCATATTTTCATACTGTTGATTTATGCTTCTTCTTTTTCAGAAAAGCATCTTGTTGCAGTACTTTTTGGTTTGTGTTTAACTAGCAATGCTTTAATGACCATCAGGTAAGCTTGTCTGAGATTGTAAGATGGAAGTAAGCTTTAATAAGCATACTGTTAAGGAATTACCAACATTGAAAGCATTTTTGTTGTTGCCATGCAGAGAATATTTACATAACTAGATAGTGTATAAGCCTTGAGTATTGAAATGCATATGACAGTATTTGTAACAAAGGACAGGATTACAGTATTTTCAGAACCACATTACATTTGTTGGAGACTTGCAGTCATCTTTCCAGGCTTTACATGAAAACTAAACAAAATGTCAATCTATCATGCGTGGTCCATAACCTGTGCAGTAATCCTTTAAGCAATTTATCTTGAGCTTGTTTCATGTTTGCTGTTAATTTTTTACTTTGATCATGTTTTCCCCATGAAACAAGTAGATACTTGTTGTTAGGCAGTAGGTATTTTTTGGATAAGAAACATTTTTACAAGTGGGGGTATCACAGAGATTGCTACTTTCAGCATGTTACTTGATACTTTTAT
This sequence comes from Protopterus annectens, assembly GCF_019279795.1. Classification (NCBI taxonomy): domain Eukaryota; kingdom Metazoa; phylum Chordata; order Ceratodontiformes; family Protopteridae; genus Protopterus; species Protopterus annectens. The sequence goes on from NC_056730.1 coordinate 196,707,814, forward strand.
AAAGCTGAATATAAATTATAATTAGAACTGTAGTGCAAGGAGAAGTGGTTTGAGTTGAGTGCTGCTTGTTTTTTTTATACATGATTTTAACTGGCATTCCAGTAATGTATTTAAAAAGTAATTTATTTTTTCATGCCTCACAATCTTTTTTTTCCAGGTTTGATATTAAGTAAGCTGTCATGTAGCCAATGCATTGAAATATATATTTTTTCCTTCTATGCTTCATTTTGTCTTGATTGGACTCTCATAATGATGGTTTGGCACCCAGGGCAGCGTATTTTATTATGGCCCCAGTTTTTGCAGTTTTTAGCAAAGCTCCACCTCTTTCTAGTTGGCCACACCTCTTCTTCTTGGTCCCATCCATTCAGCTGTCTCCTGCAGCATCCCTATGATTTGAAGTCACCAGCCGCCACTGGTTTATACACCTAGATGTGGCTCCACATCTATGTCAGTCACTCCTTGAAACATCATCTTTTGACCATATGATGATTCTATCAGCTTAAATATGTTCCATCATGGCACTGTTAAAGTCAGACATATGTGGTGGTGCTAATCTTACATTGTATGGAATTTAGCTTCAATACCTACACAGGTTTAATGTTCAAATCTGACCTAAGTTAACTGTTTTGTGTATGTGATTGGTAGTATATTATGGTCATTGTATGATCTTTTGAATCTCTTTTCATTTGACTGCCACTCTGGTGAGCCCCAAGAAACTAACATCCCCTTTTTCACTTATAACATCCTTTCTGCAGAAGACTGGAGGATATTATAATCTCAAAGATGCATGCACACATCTTGAAGCAGAGTCCTTCCATAACCCTATGCAAACCAGCTCCAGACCACTGGATGTGTGATTGCTAATTCTGTCATCAGGTGGTGTACAAGTCATATATGGACAGAGTTAGTATGTAATACAAACACACACACATATACCCAGATACCCTTACCGTATTCCATCATATAGATATAGTAATTGTTTATTAAATGCCATAATAATGACTAGAATTTTATATGATGTTTGAAGTCCTATGACACTGTAAACATTGCACGTCAGTGTTGCTGTCATCCACATGTGCTATGTTGAGGTGAGGCTACAACAGTGTATTCCAACCTGTGATTTGAGGTAGTGTAGGTATGGCCACTGCTGCCATTGGATTACATGTTCATTCCATAACAGTTGCATTAATATGTCTTCTGAGAACTGTTGACATATGAAGATGCTGTGTATATTGTTGCCTTACTACAGCATATATTTTTGTAGTGCAGTATACCAACATTATACACAGTTCTCATTCAACCATCCCAGTGATACTTGCAGTATCACATGTGTGCATGTGTATACCTACCATCAGTGCTCTGTAAGATACATCAGTATAATGTCATACTGATTACATTGGCACAAATGTCTTGTTTTATCCACATTTTGTAATGCTATTATGTACACAGACATATAAGTAGTTCAGATTTAATTGCAGTCTTGGTGAATTCATTGTATACACAATTGCTTTGCTGTTCAAAAGGATTATTGATGTTATTCCTATCAGCATTGTGCGATTGTCAGCATTTGTGCCAGTAACTGTTCTGCTTGAATCACATCCACCTAATTTTTAATGTGTCCATATATGGTATTAGGGCAGTCACTGATAGTACAGTGAAAAGTATATATGCAGATGGGGCGTGGATAAAATGCCTAGGTGATAGTAGCACTCTTCTGATGCTCTGCCCGTAGAGATTGTTTTTGACAGGATTTCTATGTTCTAACTTAAAAAACTTTGAAGTTTTTTCTCACAAGTTATATTTCTTGATATTGTGGATTACCTACAAAGGAGAAACCTGAGTTTTCAGAGACTTTTATCAAGAAATTTACTGTCAGAAGTTCTACAGCTTAGTACAACTTGATAAAACCATGAGTCATACAAGAGCATCTCCTCAAGATAGTTCCATGAAAAAAGAACTTCATACAATAATTTCCAGCATACAGAACATCTCTGTGAAAATGGATAACTTAGACAAAATCATGGAAAACATGAAAAAGGAAAGTAAGAAACAAATAGAAGACCTGACAGAAATTATTACTAAACATTCTGAGCAAATAGAAACTGTAAATGACACTGATGGGAGACAGATGCAAAATGACACTCAGAATTCCTTCTAAAACAAAACAACCAATTACTAGAGAAAGTAGAAGATCTGGAGTCCACATCAAGAAGGAACAATATCAGAATATATGGGGTACCCGAAAAAATGGAAGGAAGTAATATGGTCCTGTTTTTAAATGAATGGCTGAGTCCTTCTCATTTGGGATGATCCAACACATCTCTCTCCAAGAATCCAGCTGCAGTGAGATCTATTATAGTAAAGTTTTTTCAACACAGGATAAAGACCTAGTACTGAGAACTGCTTGTTCGGGAAAACTAATAAAACTCAATGGGAAAAATATAAGGTTTGATAATGACTATACTTCCACTACAATAACAAAAAGAAAATAATGCATCCCTCTCATCAAAAGTTTGAAATGAAAAAGGCTGATATAAAAGCTCAGATCTTATTCCATACAAGGATTAAGATTACCCTCTCGGATGGTCAAAAATATTTAACAATCTCGAAGAAGCAACAGATTTTGTTAAAAAAAAAAAAACTGTTGGATAAAATAGCAGATATGGATAATTTACTTCCAAGTATGAAAAGACAAGCTATCAATGGCAAACAATTTACAAATGACAAAATTAATAAAAAAATAAAAGGGAAATAAATGTACAAATTTTCACATGTAATATTATCCATCTGACAGAATTTATCTAAATGTTATAAAAACAAATGAACAAACCCTAAGGTAAAGGTAAAAATCTTCTTATATATTTTTTTTATCTCACTGGTAATTATAAAAATAGAAATCTATATGAACAGGCTGTTTAATCTGCATCTAGTTGCTTATTACTTGATTAGAAGCCTATATAGACACTAAATGCTGCTGTTATGCTGACAACTTTATATATATATATATATATATATATATATATATATATATATATATATATATACATATCCATTGTGCCTTTATGTAGATTAAAACCTATAAAGAAATAAAGCATATAATACCCTGGAGGCACAATATTCACTTAGTAAAACTACTGTTGGGAGGTAAAAGTAATAACTTACACTTTCGATTTAAAAGTGTTGTGCATTGTGGGTTACATAAAAAAGAGGGGGATAGTAAAAATGCAGTTCTTAAAGTGCAGACAGATATGTTTTCATTATACTTATACGGAAATTGAGGGTAGAAATTTAGAGAAATTGATGTTTTATGCTTACAACTGATTCAATATGTTTAAAACCATAGTGCTTTTATAGTGCATTTATTAATATAGTGGGCACTATTAGATTAGCTGTGGCAGGTGTCATCAATATAATAGCTTCCATTTTACCATCAGCATGGTGGTTGTGCATGTTCAGTTCCCTTTTTACTTATCCAGATGCAAAGATTTTGGTGATACTGCTCTTGAGACACTTTTTACCACCAGAATGTTCAAAAGCTTCACTTGCTTAGAGTCTCGAGTGCAGCACAGCTGTTTTCTTGCATACAGCAGCTCCCCTGTTGTTTTACAGCATGAAGGAAAGAACTCCATGACCTTTGAACTTTCGTCATCATTGTGTGATGCTGTGCAACAGAACAGATGCCAGATTTCAGTAACTGGGCTGCACAATGGACTGGACGAGCTTATATATGCTTCAGAAATGCAAATCCATTCAAAATTGACCAGGAAAAGCTACTGGAAATGTTTTTGTTTACAACATTGTTTAATAAAGCATTTTGAATATGAAAATAGCATGTTTAATTAACCTAAAAGATATAGATACTTGTTTATAATGCCCTTAATGTCTAGAACTGCCAGGGTAAACTGAAGCTGTTTAATAGAAGTAAAATGAAATATTGCTGTACTCTTGCTTTATAAGTTTACACTATGATGGGTAAAAAGGAAAAAGAAAATTATGCAAAGGCACCTAAATGTTTAGAAGCATATGCATGCGATGCTTTATCCAGCTATATGATAACTTAATGGATATGTGCAAATCTACTAATTCAGACCACAGAAGTTACACATATGCACGTTCCTGAAGATTTATGCAGTAACATAGACAGACCAAAACTATATATATATATATATATATATATATATATATATATATATATATATATATATTTTTTTTTTTTTTTGATATACAATAGTAAGAAGATATAATAGGGGAAATCTGAAACATCCCTTATACAAGCAAATGGCAGGATGTGATAAGGTTCAGAGTTATTAGAGGCATTTCCCTTTTGTTCCTAACAATTCTTATGCAATGTTATAATGTGTTCAACAAAAGCTGATTTGAAAAAGTTTTGGTAAATACATAATTCTCACTGTATTCATTTGAAATATGTATTAAATACTAGCTAAGTTAAATTTAGGAGGTCATTATGTTTATTACATTCTATTGCAATGTCTTAGTATCGATTACAAAATATGGAGGGGTTGATATAAGTGTGTTATTGTCAGATACAATCTCTAATATAATATAAGGGTAAATTTCTTTCCTTATTTCATTATCAGTAATGAGTAATAAATGCATTGCTACTTAATAGACTTAGAACCTTTATCATTTGGAAATAGAATGGCTTGTATTACTGTTATTAGATGCTTTATTTTATGTTCATAGTTGTCTGACTAAAGTAATTAAAATGTAAACTGATTATACCCTAAAGGGTTGATTAGTTGTCCTAGACATATTAGGAGAGTTGTCATATTTTGATGCATATTATGCTCTTCACTAAACCAAGGCAGAAGCATTAGACTGATAATGGCCAACGATTGTTGGATGGTAGAAGATGGCTTCAATGACTTGCTCATTGAACCAGGAATATCATATTCCATGTTTGGAGTTGTATATAGTTAGAAATATATATTAAATATGTTTAAAGTTATATTTTTGTCCATAATAGAATACATAACACAAAAATGTGTCTTCAAATATGTATGCATATAAATGTGTTTCAATTAATACCAATGGCCTTATTAATAATATAAAGAGAGGAAGTTTATGTAAATATCTCAAAACAAACAAAGTGGACATTGCTTTCATAGAAAAAACTCATTTAATAGAAACAGATGTGAATAGAATATTTTTAACTGGATACTAAATACATGCTGAATCTCATTATCAGACCAAGAGAAGGGGCACTATGTTCTTGTGGAAAAAATCTCTACCAGTACCTAACGTTATTGATTCATATTCAGACAAAAATGGTATGTTGAGTATGATAACATTGGAGATAAATATAAAGTATATTACTTTAGTTAACGTATACTGGATACCTGGTATCGGAGTAGAAACAGCAAATAAATATTTATAATTAAATCTTAATTAAAGCTAAAAAAGACATATGTGCAGGAGACTTTAATTGTATCCTTTCTAAGAATTACACTACTAAAGTGGTAATTTTAGATTGTCAGTCACAGCAAAAAAGCTAAACAGTTTTATTAGCACTTCAAATATGAGGAATATCTATGTCATAAGAGAGCAAGAATCCCTTCAATATACACATTACTCTTATAGGTTTTGTACACAAACAACTATAGATAAGATATTTGTTACCAATGACTTAATATCCAAGATACAGAAGGTTATGATCAGTTCATGTCCACTATCCAACCACAATGCTATCTTACACATAACACCTAGGGACTTGATTTTCTGGCAGAGATTACCTGCATATATTACTAAACTAAAGGATTTTAGAGAATGGCTATTAAGAGAAATAAAATCCTTTCTTGATATCAATGATAATAATGAGACGTCTACAATTATACTCTGGGATACATTAAAATCATATTTATATGGTAAAACTAAAAGTTGGTATCTAAACAAAAGGAAGGAATGGGACAAGGAGTTAATAAGAATGCAATCAAAAATCGATATATTTAAAAAGAACTTAGACATAAAAGATGTTGCTAGAATTACTGAAATAAAACAACTGAACTTGATGTACATAGAGATTTTGAATCAGAAAGTAGCAATAAATCTAGAGAGAATAAAACTACAATCTTATTCAACCAATCCTAAAAATATGCATAGACTTGCAATTAAATCTAAAAGCTTGACAAACACCAATCATATTAAAGAAAATATAGATAATTCCAAGAAGAAAGATAAACATATAACTGATCTAAAAGAAAAATTAGAGGCCTTTAGAACACATCATGAAACAATGACTAGCACCAATTCAAATAATACTGACAACACTCTAAAGGACGAATTCTTGAACGGCAACATTAATAAAAAATTAACAAAGGAACAAAACACTAGACTACTTAAACCAATATCATTAAAGGAACTTAAAGAAAGCATACAAAACATCAAAAACAATAAAGCTCTAGGTCTTGATGGACTAATAGGAGAAGTATATAAGATACTTCCAGAAGAGACTCTAAGGATTTTAATTGATGCTTTTGAAGAATTCAGAAACAATGACAGTGTTTTCCCTTCATGGAAGTATGTCATGATTTCACCCATGTTAAAGCATGACAAAGACCCTAATCTAGTGACTTCTTATTGCCCTATTTCTCTTTTGAATGTTGATTACAAGATTTTTACATCAATTCTGGCAGATAGATTAAATCACTTTTTGCCAAAAATAATATCAGATGATCAAACATAGTTTATCTGTCACAGAAAAGTTCAAGATAATGTCATCAGACTTCTAACCTTAATAGACTATGCAAACAAAAAAAAGGAATTAACAATCAGTAGTTTGGATCTGGATAAAGCTTTTGATTCTATAAGTTGGCCATATTTATGTAAAGTAATAGAATGTACAATTTTTCTTCAGATTTTATAAAACTGTTAAGCAAATTATATGCCACTTTTATATCATATATTAAAATTGGAGCTTTTTTATAGGTTCATAGGTTCATAGGTTTATACTAGGCTATCTGAAAAATACTGTGCCCATTAGTTTGTTGTGCCTCTGTCCAGCAGTGACACAGAGATGATTCCATCCACAGGTCTAGATTTCTCTTGAACAGAGTCAGCGAGGTGCTCTGCCTCACATGGACCGGATTTTATTCCACAGCATAGAGTCTCTGAGTGATAAATCTATCCCTCCAGCACGTCCTATTTATATCCCGTAAGGTTTAAGTCACTTGCTCTAGTGGTTTTGGTGGATTTGGATTTTCTGAGGTGGAGCATGTCCATTAATTCCGGGTTGGACATGGCCTTGTATGTCAGGCACATGTCACCTCTGTGAATAGAGCTGGAGTTTCTTCAATCTGGCAGCATATGACAGATTTTGGAGTCCTTTATCCTTTTGGTGAGGAACTTTGGGTCTTTGGGGTCTCCAATTGCTGCAGATGTCATCATTGGTCTGATAAGTGAAGAGTACAGGGGAACAATGACCTCACTAGATCTGGATGTGAATCCCTTCATGATCAGGTGGGCAATGTAGAAGGTCTTTCTAACCACTTTAGCAATGTGAGTGTCAAAAGAAAGGCCACTGTCAACCTGGGTCCCCAGGTCCCTGATAACCTCTTCTGTGCTTAGTGGATTGCCACCTATATGGTAGCTAACTTCAGGCCATGGCTCTGGCACCAGCTATCTGTTTCCGTGGTCCTTCTGAAGGATATTTGCAGTCGCCTGCAAACTTTGTCATTGGCCTGTACTTCTGAGAGTAGATGCCAAACAATAACAGTGCCAGCAACTCTAACCCTGTGGGTTCTGTCCTCCATCTTGTGACATATGGGTTTACATTTAAGCTGGTAGGTCAAGGTAGGCTGTATGGACTGCCTTTCCTCATCAATGGCCTTGGTGACTGTTTCAAGAAGTCAACCAAGTTCAAAAGGCATGATCTTCCCTTGACAAAGCCAAACTGGGTCGGGTCCAATGTCTGCAAGTCCCTATATCTTTGTTTATGAGCTCCATTATGATCCTCTCCATAGCTTTGCAGACTAGACTTGTTTCCTGTGGTAAGGCTGAGATTAAACAGCTGTCTTATGTGCGGGTTTAATTCCTCATTTGACACCATCCGGTCCCATTGATGCTGTGATTTGAGATGTCTGGGAGGCTACACTCGGCTGGGATAGTTAGGTGAAGTTTGCACTGAACCTGTCTGCCAGTATGTTGGCAATGTCTGTGGGTTCAGTGATTTTTGTATCATTTTGGACTAATTCTGAGCATATCTGGGAGTTTCCACCCAGGTTCCTAACATAGCTGAAAAAGGCCTTATGATTGTCCTTATCAGGACCACTTAAAATATTCAAAGGCACCAAGCAAGGGAGTCCTTTAACTCCCTTGTTATTTACTATTTCAGTGGAACCCTTAGCTAATTATATAAGAACTAATGACAAGATAAGTAGTTTTCATATTAATGCAAAGTATAATTCCAAAATTTAGCTTTTTACTGGTGATATTCTATTAACAACTGGGGACATGGACTCTTCAATTGAACACATTATAAAATCTCTACATAATTTTAAAAAGATTTCAGGTCTAAATTTTAATCATAACAAAACTGAAACTATTTTGCTGAACAAAACAAACCCTAGCTTGGACAAATATAGTAATTTTAACTGGGCAAATACTATGTTTAAATATGTTGGGATATATATATATATATATATATATATATATATATATATATATATATATATATATATATATATATATATATATGTATAAACAAATTAGAAAGATACTATACAAATAAATTACACAATGTTAAGAAACACTGTCACTGACCACTTAAAAAATGGAATTAAATGTTCTTTACCATGGAGGAAAGGTTAAATTTACACAAAGAAACGTCCGAACTCCGTTCAACCCAAAAACACAACTGCAATACACGAGTTCAAGAATCCACTGGTTGGGTGATATAACGAAACGAACTAAGATACTTATTAAAAAACTAGTTTATTATGCTAAAAACAGTTGAGCGCTTTCATCTAATCCAATTAGACTTCATCAGAACCATGTTTACAAAGTTCCACACCCTTAAATAACAATACTAGTCAATTCAAATAATAAATCAACCAATCCCCTATCTCTGTCTCCTCCATCACATAAGTTCTTTGTGTATTGTCAAAATACAAGTTAGCCTACTTGATATCACACAGTATAATATTCACTCAAAAACATACTAAAATTTTTTCACAAACCTTACATATGGTATAATACCTAAAAACATAATCTAATAAATAATAACATGTTATATAATTTTAACCTACCAACTCTGCTTGAACTAATACTTGATTAATACTAAAACTTACACTTTGGCTTGCAAAATAGGTTTTATAGAAATATGTTCATTAATGCCAGGAGGCGATGTAGCATTTAACAAAATCTGCCACCTGACTTCTTTCTCTCCCAAAATATATTTCATACAACCACCTCTTAGAGATGGATTAACTAGCTCTAAAATAGCGAACTTAAAAGTTCTACAATCAATGTTGTCCCTTACATGCCTATACAAGGCATTGTTGTCATCCTTCTTCTTAATAGCATATAAATGCTCATATATACGGTCCCTCAAACGTCTCCCTGTTTGTCCCACATAAAAGCTGGGACAAGATATACATAGGGCAAAATAAATAAAATTTTTGGTATTACAATTTCCTTGACAAAAATATACTACATTTTTTCCAATATTTTCTACCTGTACATTCGTATCCTCCAAAATTGCCCCACATTGATTACAATGTTCGCACTTCCTTGTACCAACATGACGTACTTTAAAACTAAAGCTGTTCCTCTCAAATTTTTTCTTCAGGTTGGTACCAACACTATTAACAAATCTGGGTTCTTTTCCAACAATAGAGAATAATGTCTCATCACTTCTTAAAATATTCCAGTTGTTTTTAATAATATTTTTAATATCTTCTGTGTGACTACCATAAGGTAAAACACATGCCATGTTAAATTCACCTTCCTCACTTGATACATTAGTGATGTGATTGTTACTACAAGGTATACCTAATAATGGTTTATATTTATTACCCCATTGTTTGCTGACATAATCTATAGCATCATTTATAACATAATCCGGATAACCCCTTTTCCTAAACATGGAGCCTATAGTGTTCAATTCCTGTAACATATCTCCATGCTCAGAAGTCATCTGTGCTGCACGGATACATTGACCCTTCACAATATTGTTTTTCAATCTAAGTGGGTGACAGCTGTTATATTCCAAATATGCATTACTAAATGTCTCCTTTCTGAAAATATTGGATTTAAACCCAGTAGATGTCAAGGTAATGTAAGTATCTAAATATGCAATACCTTCCAAACTACACTGGTGTGTAAAACTTAAATAAGAGGTGGAAGTATTAAGATACTGAATGAACTTAGGAATATCGTGGATATCCCCGTCCCATATTATAAATACATCATCCAAAAAACAAACATATCTTATGAGCTGCTGCATAAATCTACTGTTAAAAATAACTTCATGTTCCCAGTCTAATAGAACCATGTTGGCATATATAGGGGCACAAGCAGTCCCCATAGCTACACCCTTGTTCTGTCTATAGTACTCACCTTCATAAAAAATATAATTATAATCCAAAACCAGACTCATAGATTCTTCTATTAATTTTATTCTTTCCCATGGGAAGTCCATACATTTTCTAATACTATTAACAAATCTTTCCATACCATCTTCCCTGGGAATGCAAGTAAAAAGATCTTTGACATCTATAGTAACCAATACTAAATTGGGTTTCCAAATAGAAGGGGATAATCTACCCAAGAAGTCCCATGAATCTTTTACTAAATGTTCAACCTCAGAATAAATACATTTAAGCCAGGTATCAATAACTCTTCCAAAAGGAAAAGTTTTCAACCTACTGCCTGAGATGATGGGTCTGAATGGTGGATGTTCTATATTCTTATGTATTTTGGGTATGCCTATAATGGTGGCTATAATGGGATATTCCACCTTTAAAAATTGGTATAGTTCATGGTCTATCCTATTTTCTATCATAAATTCTTCAAGCTGGGCATCTATTCTTTTATAGGCTATATTTACCTTGTTGATAGAGGATACTTCATATTGTTCAGTGTCTTGTAATATTGATTGAATTTCATTCTTATAATTAGTGGTCTCATATAAGACAACCCCACCCCTCTTATCAGGTTGCATTATTCTAATATTGGGATCATCACATAATTCACACATCAGCTTATATTCATCCTTACTCATGTTATACATAAAAGAATGTTGTCTGTTGTTCCTATATCTATATAACTGGTCTAAAACCACCTTTTCAAAACTACCCAAAGTGGGATGTAAACGGGGGGTAAAGACACTTTTCTTATACAAAGGAGTAGATATTTTTCCCAGCACCATGAAAATATATTGACAAATTCAATTTTCTCAAGTATAACTTGAATTGTATAATATTGTCAACAATATTAAATCTAGTACCGGGAATGAACTTCATCCCCTTCCTAAATAACGCAAAGTGCGTATCAGTTATACTATGTGAAGTATAATTATAAATAAAAAAATAATTTTGCCCATATTGAATTTCATTATACTTAACAATGGGATACTTATGGCTTTCTACCAATTGGCTCTGTAATTCCTGTAAGGCTGACATTGGCATTTCCACCGGCCATTCATATTCCTCCCTTGAGGTTCTTCCCATTGATATTCCTGTGCTAAAAAAGGCCTATTGATGTTCTGCTGATTATTCTTATTATAATTAACTACACCTGCTGTCTCCCCCTGATACTTATCCATTCCCACATAGCTGGTCTTCTTATTCCAATTATACATACTACCTTCCTGATATTGTCGCATATCTCTTTTTAATTTATCACACTTTCTTTTAAATATTTTTTGTGAGGTAGTATCTGCCATACTGAATTGTTTGTCAAAAAAATCATGCCACTGATCAAATACTAAGTCTTGTGTTATAATTTCATTCAGTCTATCAACTTCCTTTGTAACCTTGGCTAGCCTATGATCATTGCATTTTGTAATAAACTTAATAAAAGTAAATCCAAAACTATCAAACATAGCATTACATTCAGCAGTCAGTTCATCATTTAAATCAACTCCCATAGGGCGCTTAAAAAAATGCAGCCCCATTGGGACAATATGTAACTCAATACATCTATTAAGATAAGAATTCTCAATTTGCAAGCTTTTTATTACATTTAGTTTGTGTCCAAAATCCCTAATAATGTCCTTCAAAGTCGCGTTTTGTTCAATACAATTGTTTTCCTTATTTTGCAAAGCTGAATCTGTAAACACAAATGGATTGTCAAATAAGAAAGTATCCAATACATTTTTCGAAGTCGTAGTAGCCCGACCATCTACTTTATCCCCTGGTAAAACCATAGAATGTTTAACAGTATCTGGTACCGCTGAATTGGTTACCACCGAATAAGTAAGCTTCGGTACAGTTCTCTTTGGCTTGGCGCCAGAAATTAAATATATGTCCTCTGTACTGTTGCCTCAACCAATTTCTTTGGGACTATTATAGCTTTTCTCCCTGCCTTTGGCTGCAACCGCACCATTAGAGGCCCCTATATTCTCTGGCTTCCCACTACGATTCACGTCCACTTCACAGTTCCTTCCTGCAAGAGGAGACGTATGTTGATCACCTGATCATAAAATCAAAGGACATTGGTTGCCTACATCTGTTATGTTCCCCTGCTGGCTGCATAGCTCTATTAGTCTTGTCAATTCACTCTTTATAATTGACATTTCCGACTGAAGTTTTTGAAATTCATCCTTCTTAATAAGTGAAAATATAGACAGTAATTCCTCCAGTGAATTCATAATAAGAACAACTGATACACAAAGAAATGTCCGAACTCCGTTCAACCCAAAAACACAACTGCAATACACGAGTTCAAGTATCCACTGGTTGGGTGATATAACGGAACAAACTAAGATACTTATTAAAAAACTAGTTTATTATGCTAAAAACAGTTGAGCGCTTTCATCTAATCCAATTAGACTTCATCAGAACCATGTTTATAAAGTTCCACACCCTTAAATAACAATACTAGTCAATTCAAATAATAAATCAACCAATCCCCTATCTCTGTCTCCTCCATCACATAAAAGTTCTTTGTGTATTGTCAAAATACAAGTTAGCCTACTTGATATCACACAGTATAATATTCACTCAAAAACATACTAAATTTTTTTCACAGACCTTACATATGGTATAATACCTAAAAACATAATCTAATAAATAATAACATGTTATATAATTTTAACCTACCAACTCTGCTTGAACTAATACTTTAAGGTTAACTTTAGTTGAAATGATTATATTACCTAAAATTTTGTATATCGTCCAAACTATAATAACTTCTCCTTCCAAGAAATTAATGATGCAACTTAACTCTTTATTAGTTAAATTCTTATGGTTTCCAAAAAAAAAAAAAAAAACAAGAATTAGTTATGCATGGCATTACAAGAATTGGGAAGAGGGCAGAATAGCTTTTCCACATTTAGAACTATATGCAGAATTAATCATTCTTAACATCATAAGTCAATGGCTAAATTATAAGTACACTTCTAAATGGGAAAACTTACATAAAACAATATTAGTAGATAATAGTGGGGAAACAATAAACAATGATATGTTTACTGAAGCAGAAAACATTTATCTGGTCATAAAAACTTGCTATAATACAAGTAAAAAAGAAAATGTCTCTCCCTTTGTTGACTACATAGCAAAAAACTTTAAAAAAATAATGAACAACAATTACAAAACGAGAGACCTTTCATTTTTAATGTTTTTTATAGCATTTACAAACAAATGTTTGGACTCTTACAACATGAAAAATAGGAGAAATGAAAGGAAATGGATTAGTATTCTGGTATCAATTTCTTGACTCCAGTTATATACAGGAGGCCACTTCCCTCATAGCAAGATATAACATAAATCAAAGCAATTAGCTAAACATACAAACATTCAGAGAGTATATAGTAAATGAATTCAAAATAAGTCAAATAGTGAAATCCACATCTAGTCCCAAAATGCTATCACTTTTTTGTGAAATTAATACATTATACAATAATTATGGGTTTTCAGTGTCAAGATTATATAGGACACTATGAACGGACATACAAACCCCAGATGAATCTCTATGGAATTATGTAGAAAAGGTTAATAAATTCAGATTTTCAAATAAGGAGAAAACAATAATATTTAAATCAGTTAGTAATACTACATCATCTTCCTTTTGGAAAATCTACACATGGAAATTCATTCACAAAAGTTTCTTTACTCCTCATAAAGTGGCATTGATGGGAAATGAAATATCTGAATGCTGGAAATATGAAGAAGCAGTATGTGTGGACTGGGAGCATATGCTTTTAGGATGTAAAACAGTAATCCCTTTCTGGCTGGAATTTAAATATTTTATAAAAGCATTGTGGGCAGATAAATATGAAGTGACTGACTCACTGTTATCATTTAACGCTCCAATACCAGCGTACATTCCAGGTACACAAGTGCACCTCCTCTGGTCCCTCCTTGCAATAGCAAGAAAAAACATTACCTCAAATTGGAAAAGTAAAAAAAATATATAATTTGTGGAATTTATATCATTGGCCAACATTGTATGTAATAGAGAATTGTTAACTATAACTTCAAGAACTTCATGAATGACACATAAGCAACTGGCTTGATTAAAACTTAAAAAATTGTTAGATAAAATATGAATGTATTGACAAAAGCATATATGTTATGGACACTGTATATAGTTAGGTTTATTTTCATTGTTTAATAGTTTTGTTACACCTGTATTTATAAAATCAATAAAAATGATGTGAAAAAATGATATATACATATGATGCGCAATTGATGTAGTTATGTGGCATAGGTAGAATTGTAAGACTGTGAACATTTCCACTGTGAGGCATGTGATGCAAACCCAAGGGTGTATTTGGGGGTTTTGTCACAAATTAATTTTTAAATAAGTACAGAATGTTATCATGAATACACAACTAAGTGCTGAGATGTTTGTGGATGGCAACACCCATACTCAGCCATAGGATATAGACGATCTGCTAGCTGACTAATTTGGGTCAAACTTCACCTCCATGTCCACACTGGACATCACCCAAAGTATACATGCAAACATTACTCAGCTTATTTTCTCAAGAGAATAGCTCATCTGTGCTCATCAATGGACTCTTACAACATCCCAGGTGCCTTTTTAATGACTTAAAACCTGACCTAGTAGACACAGTTGGATCCCTACTTAACCACAGTCTCCAGACAGGATATGTTCTGGCAGAAGAGTGCACAGCAATCCATATGAACAAGGGGGAACTGACACCTGACACAGGGTATTATAGAGCCATAAGCCTGACTCACCTTCTGATTCGCCTCATCTGTAAGGTAATCAAAATGAATCATCATGGACCTTATCAAAAAGGACACAGATAATGTACCAACTGTTTACCGACCCATTTTTGATTCATTAAAAATACATCATGCCTGTTATATCTGTTTGACTTCTTCAAAAAGGTCACCAAGGGCATGGATGAAGTAAAGAGTGTGCATCCTGCCTAACTAGACCTGACCAAGTCATTTGAAACAAATCCACACTTAGGTATTACAGATAAACTGTCTCAATGGGGAATAAACACCTGCATCACCAGGTGGGTAGTGAAATGTACCACTGACAGGACACATACTATCAAAGTATGTGAATACATTTCTAGCAAGAGGCCAGTGGCCAGGGTTGTATTACAGGGTTCTGTGCTAGGCATTTTCCTTTTTGGCATTTAATTCTCAGACGTCAAAAAAAACTTAGACAGCCTTTGTCTTAATTACTTTGCGGATGACTGCAAATTGTGGACAATAATTGAATCCATGAACACTATTGATATGCTGAAGAAAGTATTAATGCACAAAAATGATTGGTGCCAGAGCCATGGAAACACACCAAATGAACATGGAAGCATACTTTTTCCCCTTTGGAATGCAAATACCCAAGCTAATAGCAATATAGACCAGAACACCCCTATGACTACATCCAATGATATGTGATCTGGGTACTCATGTAGATAGTAATCGGAACTTTGACTACCATGTGTCTACAGTGGTGACAAATCCCCTGTATATGACATAACTCATAAGTGTGGGCAGGCAATCCACATCAAAGGACATTATAATTCATTGTATTCAGCTCTCATCTACAACAGCTGGAGCAACCTCACAATTTTCACACAATGAAGATACATGCTGTAAATTAGTCCTATGCAGAAAGACTGAAAGCCCTATCACTGCATTATATCTCCAAAAGACTACTAAGCGTTGATCTGTGTCTGCCTACAGGCACTCTCCAATTTGGCCCAGATGGAAATGTTGCACATTGTTATTGCAAATTGTACAGGGGCCATTTATTTCAAGGATGTTAACCTAGCCTCTGACATAACAAATCATGTTGGAGAAATAGATACATATCTCAGACACTACCCCTTTGCTGGAAGATGCTTGCCATTCATTTAAAACATAGACCTTTCCTGACCTTCTTCAAGTGCAACCTAGCTCAATAGATGGTTAATCATGATTGTACTCCTGTTGTTGTGCCCATTTCCCTCATGGATAGAGACAGTTGGGATGAGATAACATAGCATAGGCATGTCCATGTTTTAACATTGTTCACATAGCTATTGAAAATTGTGTAACTCATGTTAAATATGAATAGGCTTTTATGGGTTCTTGGGACTTTAGTCTAGTACTCTGCTAAGCACCTATAACGCTATTATGTTCAATTGTATCCTAGATACATCTATAATGTGACTGTACAGCATCACAGATGTACCAGTACATCAGGTCAGTATTACCACTTGATAGTTTGCATGAACACATATTCATCATATTCATGCATGTCAGGTTTTCAAGTGTAGTAAAAAAGTTTTCATGGCAATGTAAGTGTGACAGTGATCATGTGGCACGTCTTGGGTTTGACATGTGCTGATAGAAAGTGTGCTCCATGCTTTGTTTGGTATGTGAAAAATATCACAGTGATAGTTTCCTCACTGATCAATGCTCGACTTTGTAGTGGTGTACTTTCTGTGCACATGGGCATAACTGATGCATTGTCAATAGTCTCACATAGGGCTGTAGCATTCATTATAACAGATTACTTCTTACTTCTTAATTCATACATCAGTTACAGATGCGGCAGACAAGATCCATTGATATTACATGTGCTGGATACAGGCAGTACACACCTATGCATAGGGAATCTACTGATAATAGTGTGTTGTTTTTATATGTTGTTATCCATATGGCCTGTACCTCTGTCATCCAGGGATGCTTAACTCAAATGTCTCACTTTTGGCACAGTAAGCTCCAACACATCTTGTCGACTATACAAAAGTATTTTTTCTGATGCATAACTGTTATTTATTTATCATTTGTTTACCGTGAAAGTCCAACTTGAAACGAGCCAGTTTTCAGTGGAGGCCTAGGAAGAAACACTCCAGGCAAATGTATTTGCAACGTGGGAGGAAACCAGAGTACAAAGAGGAAACCCAAACAAATGCAGGGAGGACATGCAGACTCCACACAGAAGACATCCTAGCTAAGAATTGGACAGGAAAATATCTTGCTGTGAGGCAACAATACAAACCACAGCACCAGTGTGCCACCCATGGCCATATTAGGAGTTGACAGTGCAAACTTCTCTTCAAGGTGTTCTAGAAGATGCATGTGTGATACATCTTTCTGTGATGCAACCATGCCTTTCTGTGATGCACCCAGTACAAATACAGTTTATTTACATCATTGATGGCATGGATTAGATTCTTGAAGATGTGGATTGTGTCTTACATGTTATGCAAATATTTCAATTTGCAAGGATTGCCCCTAATTTAAACTACAGGTGTAACACTGTCCATCTTAACACCTCTGAAAAGTGATATTTTTTTTAGAAAGGTGTGTTGAATTTCCTTTATAGATAACTTACAAACCATTACAGTTGTGCAAGTGTATTCCCATAGAACAAGTATAACTTGCAATCACATATTTTATGTCAATGTCACAGATTAATGGTGGTATTATTTTAAAATCATCCATGAATGTGCCTGCTTCTGTCTAAATTTTTCTGAGACTCTGTTGTTATGTGTTCCTGATTGGTTGAGATTCTGAAATTTCAGTTTTATTCAAGCAAATCATTTTGCACACCTTTACAATATACACATACTCCTGTTGTATATACCGTCCTTGCTAAATGTCCTCTCCAGTCATCATGTCAGGATGTTTATATCACAACCAGTCATCTCTACTGATATGTAACCTTGTGTGAGAGTCACATAATATACTATAATGTGTGATTATATAAATATACTCACACAGGAGGTGTAAACATCAGTATGTACTGAGCTATATACATATGCGATTAATGTTATCCTACTGACTTGTCCTTGGAGTGTACAAACATTGACATGTCATTAGCTGGTGTGCATTATCATATTTCATATGTCCTCTTCCTCTTTCTTCATTCTTGCCATTCATGTCTGTGGTCCTTTTCAATATGCACAATTCTCCAGACTAATGTATTGATATAGCATTTTATGTACCTTTGATGACCACCAGAAATCCTTTATTTCACTACGCCAAAAATGTGTTGTAGTGTACATTGCACGGAGTACACTTTTCTATAATGTGTTACTATACTGCATCCATTGCATTCCTTTTAGCCCTGGTAATCATTATGGCTGTCCGCGTAATTCCTCAGAGCAAGTTTGTCCATAGGTAAACTTGTCTGCATGTTCTATATGCCTTTGTACTGCTTTGCACAGTTGCTGACCAGGAAGCCTTGATTGTATTCATGTAAGTACTATGCACAGCATACATATGCAATCAGCATTGCTGTTCATTGTGCAAACATGTAAACTCTGTGTAGGCTTCATGCTAAGCCTACACAGAGTTTATCAAATTCCCAGGATTATCTTTATAAGCATGGTTTAACTCTTGAAGGGAATTCACTGTTAATGTTTGATCTATAGTTACGAATGAAACCACATTGGTAAGGAAAAATAATTGATGGCATTATAAGTTTTGCTTTATTTGTGATTATAGCTGTGTAGATTTTAATGTCTAAGTTAATAAGGGCATTGGAGTCTAACATTTGTGATATCTGTATGATCTTTATTAGGCTTGTGTAATACAATTGTTTTCAATATCTTTAAATATTACTCAGTAAAACTCTTAAATTAAGATAAGATCATATAATACTAATAACATCTTATAGAACATTTCTATAAAACATTTATAAAATTTGACTGTTTACCCATTAGGGTTTGGATCTTTATTTAATGTAAGATTTTCCAGTGTATTTTTAATTTCTGCCAATTAAATTAATTTGGATTCAATCTCTTTTTGTTCCTGTTAAAGTTTTGGGAAAGTAATTTATTTATTGATCTCTTGGACAGAATGTTTTATAGAGGAATCATTCAAAAGTTCTGTAAATGTGTCGTGAGATATGGATATTTTGTCAGATGTGTAATGGTTCTCATTCAATTTGATGTCACTTATATTTCATGCCATGCTGCTTTCATGTTAGCAAAGCTATTACATATACATTAATTTTCATTCATTTTGAAGGTGAATTATTTTTAACTCAGTGTTTTTATTATACTTAAAAATTAGATCTCACCTCTGGAGAATGAACAGACATTCAAGTCTGCTTCTTTTTGCAGTTACTTTAAAGATTAATAACTTTGCTGATGAATATGATTCCAATTTCCTATATCAGATATGACCTCATTGTTAATATATTAGGAAAAGAGTCCCATTATTTCTATATATTTGATTTTGGGAAATAATTAAGGTTTCTTTTTAATTGCATTTTTTGAGTGATCAGAAGGGAAATGTGCATCAGTAATCTAGTTTTCAATACTGCCAAGAAAGTTGTTCAGAATTAGGAAAAAGTCAGTCAATGACCATGATTTATGATATATACATATGGGTTCCCTTCAGAATATTGAAGGTTTAGAACTTTTAATTTCATATGGTCGAGATCATATGATCAAAGTTTTAAAATTTTGAAATTCTGAATGGAGATCTCCATACAGTGCGGAATGGAAGATTTTCCCTTTTTCTAACTGTAATGCGGTCTTGGTGTTGGTATATTTAAGTAGCAGGGGGTGTACAGGGTGGCTTGCCCCTGCAAAAACCTTGGGGAGCCTGGTTTTGTTTTGCTTTTGTATTTATTTTAGAATATCAAAGTTTTGAAAATTCGATCATATGGTCTGGACCTTTGATATTCTAAAGTGAATCCATATATATATATATATATATATATATATATATATATATATATATATATATATATGTATATATATATATGTATATATAGATGTAGATATAGATATATACATACATATACATACATTATCTAATTGGATAAGATGCACTAGTATTATATAATTAGTTTTGTTTCTGTGATCCATAATGGAGTCACAGAGTCCCAGTTCCTTTCCACTATTAGTGAGCTATCAAATGGGATACAAGAGTAAAAATCTGGACAACACACTCATATTGATTTGTACTGGGTGAATATAAATTAAACTATTGGTTTATTTATTAGTTTGTTTTCAAATGTAGTATAACACAATCTTCCTTGTGGGTTGATGTCACATTTTATTATTTTGCTTTGAAATATTTCTGAATTGTAATCACTATGTTACACTTCTAGTAATATTATCTGGAGCTACAACATGTTTAATTCTTTTGTTTTTACTTATCTGTGTCCATCTAGTGCTACTATTGTGTGTCTCTTGAATAATATTCCTGTAGACTTGGGATTTGTAGAACGGGAAGAAACAATTTCCTTTAATTTAATCTTTATATTCTCTTTACATCCCACAATCAATCTGACAAAATGTTGATAATGGTAGCTTAAAATAATTATTGAAATTACTAAAATGCACCTGGATGAAAAATTATTTAAACCAGCATAAGTTGGATCATTGCGGTTTATAAGACCTTTTCTGTTTGTAATTAAGTCTAACCCCAATAAATCTAGCCTTAGAGGAGTTAAACCAAATTCAATTACTGGCACTCTGAATACTGCAAAACATGTTGTTATAATGCCCTTTTGCCCTTGAAGTAATAATGAAGTGTGTAATTAAAAATAGTACATCTCAGCACAATCAACTAATAAAAAAATCAAAAATGCAGTCAGTGAAAATTATATGAGAATGTTGTAAAACACATCTAGATTTTCCCATTTAAACAAGAGTTAACATACATTCTTGATTAATTGTAAAATAACCAAATTACCAAAAATAGCTAAGTAAGCAGTTGCAATATTCCTACTTGGAATAAATGCATAATGCTTTGCATATATATCTTAGTTTCACACATTCATAGGATGTTACTAAGCTATTGACTCGAGGGTCTTTACAAGCCTAGCCATTAAGTCCCAATATAATACTAGATGAGATTGTCTATGCACAAGGTTTATCTAGCAAGATCTACTCATGTCCAGGAGAGAAGCCAGGGAAATCCCAGGCAGAAATGTACGGTTTTCCATCCATTTGTCCAAGTTGGGACATGGAAGTGTTCTGATTGCTATAGACTGGAAGACAGATAGGAATTTCAGAGGAGTGGCAACCTCTGAGAGATGTATCTGTCTCTCCAACAGGTCCTGTTCATGTTGCAGGCTAGATTGAGGTCCCTAGAATGGGTCCCATTTGACTTACAGATGTGCAGCATTTCCATAAGATTTGCATTAGAGATAGCCCTGCAAACCAGACATAAGTTGCCTCTAAGAAGTTTTTACATTACTGAGTACAGTGACAGTGACTTCAGTCTGTCCGTATAAGACATGTGCTTGAGACCTTGACTTTTCTTAGTTAGAAATCTCTGAGGTCTCTGAAGTTGCTGCAGGTGTCTGGTATGGCACATACCAAAGGGAGCATTATATTCAATAATAGGCCTGATGAGTACAGGGGAGTTCTAACCTCTTTTGCTCTTGAGGTGATGCCTTTGCTAATGAGATGAGTGACTTAGAATGCCTTCCTCACCAGAGTAGACACATGGTGGTCAAAGCTGAGGTCACAGTCAACTTGTGCTCCCAGGTCTCTCACAATTTAATTGGTACTTAGGGCATAATTATTTGTTTTATAATCAGCAGGGATATTGTTTTTAAAAAAGGGAATGATGATGCATTTTTTATGCCATCTGTGGACATTGGAGCTTGGAAGTCAATTATACATTCCCTTAGGAGGGTATAGTGAGCTTTGGTGAAATCTTTTAGCATGAGTTCTCCTTTGGGGAGTCCTGGTGCTATTGTTACTTCAAAAATGGCTGATTTATGGTTAGATTTAACCAGTGCAGGCCCCACATATGAGGCATTGCATTGATCACTCATCAATGGTAACTCATATTTGTGTGGACCAGATCTAGAATATTGGCGCCCCTTGTAGGATAGTGCCCTATTTGTTACAGGGCATTTGAATTAACAAAGTCCAGGAACTTTTGTGCAAGTGAGTTTGGGATCATATAAGTTTACCAATTAATGGAAGGATATTTGAAGTCATCCATGACTATGGTGTTAAGTTGCACCTTAATTGTCCCAAGTACTTCTAAATAAGCTGTTTGGGCATCTTGGTTCAAGGAAGAGGACCTGTAACTGACAATTACCTGAATGTGGGGTTTTACCCACAGTAATTTAGAATTGGGTTAGCTTCATTGAGTTTTCTTGTCTAATCAGTCTAGAGTTGTAATTATCTTTAATAAAGATAGATAATCCACCTCCTTTGGTTCTCACACCTTCAATTTGTGGTATGACAGTGTAGAAGGCTTTGTAGACTTGCAAGGTCAGCATACTTTATGTGGCTTTGAGTCAGGTTTCTGTGACTGCACAGACATCAACATCTTCCAGGGAGAGTAGTGCTTCCAGAGAGT
This sequence comes from Protopterus annectens, assembly GCF_019279795.1. Lineage (NCBI taxonomy): Eukaryota > Metazoa > Chordata > Ceratodontiformes > Protopteridae > Protopterus > Protopterus annectens. The sequence continues at coordinate 196,730,757 of NC_056730.1, forward strand.
GCAGTTTCTGTTTTAAACTTCTAGCATCTAGCAGCACAACCCTTAGTTTTTTTGTGCTCGATATTTTCTTGTCAGAGATTTTGTTGTTGTGACCTAAAAAAGGCATTATGGGATAGGCAAGTGGCTTAGCCAGCAACTGAAAGCCTATAGGTGCCATGTGAAGACTATCTCTGGCAAAGCAGCATGTTCTAGTCACCATGTCATCTCAGGCTGACAGGAACTGGATCCCCATAGAATGACACCAGAATCTAAGCCAATTATTAAAGTCAATCATTTTCTGTTTATATTGTGGTATCGTCCTAGGTGAGGGTAAAATCCTGCACAAAGCTAGGGATATACCCACATGGGACACATATTCAGAGAGCTCAATCATGTCTCTGTTCATATAGTCCAGACAGGTACATCTTAGGTCATTCACATCAACATGAACAATGACAGAGCCCGGGATTCATGAAGCTCGGCGCAAGGCCGGCGTTAGGCTTGCACCGACCGTGTGGTGAAGATGGCGCAGTAGCGCCAAATGCGTATTAATGAAGGCGCGCTGCCACCACAGCCACGTGCATAGGAAAGGAGCACGAGTGCATAGGGCATGTCGAAGTGCAGCATGGAGGCATGGAAATGTCAGCTGTCCACGTGAAACCTAAAATGCTTGTATATAACAATTTGCAAGCAATAGTAATCACATCTGTCAGTGTCCATGAATACTGAAACGTATGCAAAGCATGCAAGACAGTTCCTGCGAACAGAAAATGAAGAAGCAAACACAAATGCACGGTAGGGAATAACGGGTCCCTGTCCCTCGAACAAATGACATTGAAAACCGTGTGCCCGTAGTCCAACGCAGTGTAGATAGTTATACCAAGTGGAAGTGAAACGCATCATATGTTAGCGCGCCGCCAATAAGTACGTCCAGCCCAATGATCAGGGCCATCAGCTGACCCATATTGTGAGGGAGGGTACACAGCTGGGCAGATGTGTCCATAACAAAAAACACGATAAATGTAAATATCTAGCGACTGTATGACCAAATTATATCCCACAACGCATGTAATAGTCACATACAATAGGTATGTCCATATTTCACATACCAAATGTGACAGGAAATAGAATAAGCATGTAAACGAAACAGAAGGAGCATATAAACTGCTACAACAATAAGGCAACATGTAGGCTGAAAGGAACAGTATTATCCATAGCATTGACTGTGGGTAAGTGTTGTCCAGTACAATCGGATATGTGTCCAGAATATATCCCATCCTGGACATAGGAAAAGGTGGCATCGTACCAATGATTAGAACAGTCAGCCAAAATCCGCACATCTGCGGTCCAAGCCGAACTTGTCAGGATGTGTCACAGTTGAACGGGTATTACACAGGTATACCAACCATGTCATGAAAGTTAAGTATGGGCGTGTACCTATGTGCATGAGGTATAGCATGTGGAAGGTCAAACATGGCACGGTAGTCCACAAAACCATACAGGTACCTGACATATGTAGGGTATGCAATGTGTTACCTTGACCATGTCATGGGCCATCAATCAAAGCAGTGATGGATGGAGTGTCAGGAATATGTGTAAGGGGGGGGGGTGGGTAATGGTATAATCCTCAAAGGCGACACTGTGTCATATGCAGAATAGGTGAACCAGAGGTGTATGAGGGAGCAGCGGGTGAAGCAGAAATAAACACAAAAACATGTATATAGATCTGCAATACAACCAGACAGGCCATACTGTAGAACACAATCCCACAAACATATGAATATTAAAATGTGCGATACAAATGTACAGAAATGTCACCGGCACATACCCACAGATTGGTCCTGATGGAACTGGCCATATCAAATGCAACACACCTGGATGCATAATGGACTAACCAGCATCCCCTCCACAGCACACAACCCGCCCCCATACCTGAAAGTCCACCAAATCCAGCCATACTTGGCCTACTAGTTTGGCGCAGCCACATCTACACATAGTGACCACTACGCATATGTAGTAGATAGTGTCACCCTAGGCAGTTTCAGGATTGCAAACTATGTATCCCTTGCATGTAAAACCCCCAGCACATTTTCATAACGCCAGAAGAATGGTCGGTATCGGTTTTGTTATTATCGGTCTTGTTAAATTTTTGGATATCCCTCATGGGATAAGTAACCTGTGTAAACAGAATGGGTATGAAGACACGATGTCCAGTCCTGTAGACATCTGGACACAAGTTGGAATGTGCAGTAGTGGTGCACAAGACTGTCCAGCCCTAGATGGTCATGCAGAACCTACTACCCAGGATCAAACACCTGCCCGTGACACACGTGTCCCAACACGAATAAGCGAGAGAATATATTGCACACATTCGCATAGTGGCACATGGTATAAGGGTGATGAAGGCACTGATGTAAACAGGATACCCTCTGATCCACAGTGTGAGGGACAATTAATGTGTGTGTGTAGGTGTGACCTGACCAACAATGATACAATGCCAAACGTCCTGTGATTGTAGGAAATAAGTATGTACCATACTGCATGTAACAGTTGCCTAAAGAGGTCACATCAGGATAGAATAAACGTAATTTGTACAAGAAACAGGCAAACAACAAAAGTGCTCAAGGTATAGGCTCACATCTAGGAAACTAATGTATGTTCTAAACCTGCACTGACCGTGGCTATGTGTTAGCCCAAACAATCTGGTGTCCCCAGTAGGGTTACCATCTGTCCCACTTTGCGAGGGACAGTCCCTCTTTGGGCAGTTGTGTCCTGACAAAAAATATTAAAAATGGCAAATGTCCTGAGATTGTAGGACATAATTATGTCCCATATGTTATGTAATAGTTGCATAAAATAATTATTTCTGTATCTAAAATGCCTAAATGTTACAAGAAACAGAATAAGCGACTAAACCGCAACAAGAATAAGCTTTTATTTAGGCAAATAAGTAAAGTTCTATCCTTTGTACTGACCATGGGTATGTGTTGGCCTGTAAAATCTGATGTGTGTTCCGAAAATGTCCCATCTTGGCCATTTGAAAAGGTGGCAAACCTAGACCCCAGAATATATCCCAACCTGTACATATGACAATGTCAACGCTACCAATGGTCAGAGCATTCGCACAATAACTGGCCAGCCTCTTAGCCACTCACAAAGCCAGTGACATTTGGTGGAAAGGTGTTGAATGAGTATGACTACTTACAACAATGAAGAGTAATAGACGCATTTAACTGCAGAAAATTAGTAGTATTACGAATCTGTCAACACATTCCAAGTTAATAGTACTAATATGGTAGAAGTGTCCGTGATTGTCCCTGAGTTGTCATAGCCTTGTCCCTGTCACTGTAGAAATGAGTCCCCGAGTATCACAGAGGTCTGTACACATAAGTACACCAACTAACTGTCACATCTGTTGACAGGACTATTGCATACCTGTAGTGAATTTATGACTGATGTCCAGAATAATATTCAATGTATCCATAAATTAATAAAATAGTCAAATGGGAAAGGAAACATTACTTCATTTACTAAACATTTACTTCACTGGAATTAGGGGTAACATATTTACAGCCCAGGCATATGTGACTGGGAGGTCCAATAAATAAACGTTGTACCCCCCTCACCACCCAGCTAGGTCAGTCAGACATACAGACAGGCAATACAGATCAATACACTGCCGCTGTCCAAAACACCAGTAGGAAAGTACCAGTGGGAGAGATCTGCAAGGTCTACACTTTAAACATGGATAACGGTGTCCCTTGCGGGACCCCAAAAATTCAGGGTACGTGTGAATCTGCTGACTTTAATATGAGCAGGATGTAGGTGTACATGGAACAGTAGATTGTGCAAGTGTGATAATACATGGGTTGACAAAACATACGAAATGTGTCCTGAGACAGGGAGAGTGGGCAATGTGTAGGGGTGTGCTCATACCCCAGCTGTGCTCACAGTAAGTATTTGTCATGACTGCTGTAGAGGGATGCCAGGTAGGTGGACCATGGGTATTCAATAATGGGCTTAAGTGTGCAGGTGCTGGTTGGCAGAGATGTAGTAGGCCCACCCAGTGGAAGTCATTAATATTCCTATGTGGGCATAGCATACGCCTACTCCTATCAAACCTGAAGAGCACATCTACTGGATAGTCGGTAAACCATTGGGGGAATACATAGAGACCAAATCAGTGCTGTGTACCCGATTAGCATGGACGTCCATAGTTATTTATCAGAATGTAACAAAGTCCAACTAAACACTTCCAGAACTAATGATATTAGGTGGACAGGTGGCGGGATACAGGTAATGACAGATGATAACATGTATGAGTCATAAACAGCATGTACCTCGACAAACGTGAATGAATACATATGCTCTGTGACTGTAAATATGTCTGGTTAATGGAACCAATTGTCTAAATGTGTCCCACAGGGTGTTTTGCATTGTTCCTGATACAGTGTTCATTCACACCCATTGGTATGTGAGTTCTGCTAGTGACGGAAAGTGCATAATTTGCTGACCTCCTTAGGTAGATGATAGCATAATAGATGTGGTTCAACACCCGTACGCCTTCGAGGGACACACCCGTCTTGGCAGTTGTGTCCTGCAAAATGACAGTTATGGCACATGGCCTGTGAGTTCGGGAAAGGAAGCTATATAGTGTGTGTAGTGGAGTCAGAAATTAATTTGTTGTATCAGAAACAGCTACATGTAATAGGAAACAGTATTATCAATGATAATGCTACATGAATAACCTTAACGTATGCAAACCGTAGAAGTCATCAGTTTACTACTGGCTGTGGGTATGTGTTGCCTTGACACATGTGATAGCTCTACATATGGGATCTATAGGGCCGCCACCATTCTGAATGGCCAAAGTGGAACCTGCTCTGTAGAAATGTCAGACATACCAGGGCAGAATATACCTACAGCCATGCATAGTACAGAAATATACATATCGGCACAAATCAAAGCGTAGTCTAGCAGCAGTAAATTTGCTTATGCTACTACATATAACATATCGACGTGTCAGGTATACAAGACCTGTAACAAGCAACCAGTACAGACACGTACAACATGAGAATGTCCGCTAATCAGGACAGTTGCAATGACTAGAGTATTGTCCATACCTCTCAACTGTCCCTGAATTTCAGGTACGTCCCTGAGTTTGACTGAAAGTTTAACTCTGTCCCTCTTAATCCCTCCTAAAATTAGTGACTTTTGAAAGAAAGGTGGTGAATTACACTTAATGACTAATGACAATAAGTAAGAGTTAAAAACTTCTTTTACTTCTTATGCTCTGATTCTGTCAAAGTTTCAAGTTAATAACACTACTTTTGTAAAAGTGTCCCTGATTTTTTCTTGACCTGTCCCTGATTCTGTAGAAATGTGTCCCCAATTGGTGGAGAGGTCTGGTATTGTCACATGAGATATGCCTAATGAGGGACTGTCCCATGCAAAGTGGGAAAGGTGTCATTCCGACAGTCTCCCGTCGTGCAATCTGAAAGGTGGAAAACGTACAGTAGGTATGCGGTAGCATGACTTGGCAGACAGCTGCGTTAACAAAATCATAGCCACATGTCAGCATTGCAGAGTACTGGTTCCCATGTATCAGGCAGATGGGAGCAGATCGTATGAGGAACACGCATATAATATGATTATGTCACTGGACAGGCCACCGAGTCCGTACAGTCGAATGCCTGCCATCGCCAAATGGTTACACATACCCGATACTGTAGTCATGTAGTCCGATGTAATACGCATCACAAGGGATCGCACACACCCAGCGTGAGTGACAAATGTAAGCAGAAATATCGGTGAGCGAGCTGTTTGTCTACCAGTATGCCAGTAGTGCACTGTCAAAGAAATGTGGAGTCTAAATGGGAATAAGGTGCTGTGACCAGAGGTCAGCAGTGCTTAACACTGTGCAAACCCACGCACAACTGCTTCCACCTGCTGGAATGTGCCTTACCCAGTCCGTATCCAAAGGCGTCAGTCTGTCTGCAAACAAAGAACCGCCCTATTCACATGTTGGTAGCAGTACCCTGTGCACATAGCTCATGTGAATTAACAATAGACCATGGCATATGTACAGACAATAGACCACACACACACCATACAGCGCAGTCATCCAATAGTATAGCAATGTACTGGCAGATATGTCCACACCACTGGTGTATGCATGCCTGGCCATCCTGTGTTTCAGTATGTGAGTATGCCCAGTATAACTGTTATGCATGTTGTCGACCAACATTACTGTCATACCATCATGTGTGTGAGCATGACAAGTATGGTCAATTGTATCGCATGTGTCACATGTCCAGATAGTTAATACTGTGTTGCTGACCCCTCCATTCTACTCAGACAGGTGTCATGCTGTGTCTGCAGGGTAGCTAATGGTCATGTGGCATTGGCAGTTGCTACATGTCTGCATAGCATGGTGGGATATCCAACTACAACCACAGTCCTACACAGCACCGTGGGTGGTGCACATGACTCTCACATGTGTAGGTTTGATGGGGGGCACAGCTGACAGTTGTACACATCTCCCACTACTGTACTAGTATGCCAGGTATTCCATGTCAGTGTGTGGACCTACCTAAATTGCTGGTTGGAGGGATACCAGTGTACGTCAGTTCCCAGCTTTAAATACCAGCACAGTGGTGTTGGACGTCCTAGCTTACCCAACCTACATCAAATTGCCTGGCTGCTGTAGTCTGTGTGTGCCTTAGGGGGTTGGGGTCATTCACTGGGCATATCCATAGGCCATTGTATATCATTTGTATGTATTGGTCCACATCTGTCCAGCTGCATGGAACGTGTGTGGGCTGTACGGACACACATGATGGTCAGCCCATAATCTGCAGTGGGTTAGGACACCCTGTGTACTACTGGCTACCATTGTGACCCCCGTATTTACTACAGAGGTCATGGTGCCACTATGGATGTGTACTGTCTGCTGCCCTAACATTCGGCCACCACAGTCACTTGTATGTTCACATACATACCATAGCAATGGGTAAATACACATTCTAATACAACTGCCAATTCTTAGGTCAATAGACATACCCTGGGTGTGTTCTGGACTTGAGGACGGTGCTGGAGGGCTGCCTATGTCGGATGCACACAGTGCACCTCCTATACATGGCCGAGCACAGGTAGTGTCATGTTTGGCATCCATTGTACTGTGTGCGGGTCAGAGAGGGGAAATCCATGAGTACCTACTGTGTCAGTGCATATGCCTTGTGTTGCCTCTTTGCCAAGGGCAGGTCATACTGTGCACGGGCTTTCGCCAACTGTGCCCTGCTCAGGTAGTTCCTTCACCAAGTCACACTGTGCCTGTACAGGCCTTGGCAGTAGTGTTCAGCTGTGTGGCCCTGCCCCATGCTGTTCCTGCTGCAACTGTTACTGCAGGATAAGATTGTGTAGCATAGCAAATACCATAACAACTTGTATGCATATAGCTAGTGAATACTGTAGGGCTCCACCAGATGTGTCCGGATACCAGAACTGTGAACTGAGCATCCCAAACACATGCACAATTATATGTCTTGCCTGTGCATCCGCCTCATTATGGTGTGAGTTTTCAAGTGTGTGTGCATTGCTGATAGGTGTCATCAGCCACGACACCAGTGTTTATCCAGCATCCCCCACTAGGAGACTGTAGGGGATGTCCATATTGGCATTGGTGTGGTACAGCTGTGTCAGAAGCCATATATCAGAATCATCATAGCTTCCAGGGCAGACAGCACACACATTCAATCTCATGCCCTGGCCATCGCATATGGCCTAGCTTTTGGAGGGTATGCCCCTGCAGCGACTATAAGCCCTACCCTGCTCACCGGGTGGTGCTTCAATGTGTATGTGTGTGCAGGCTATAGCACCCAGTACCCCAGGGTAGTCATCCATGTGGTTGAACTGATGCATATTGCTGGTCTACTAATCACGTGTGTTGAGGACATGTACGTGCTCACTAGCATGTGTTGACATGGCATCTGTGAACTGGTGCAATACTCTGGATGCAGATGCCTGTGAGATACTCATGATATCCCCAGTTGTGCTGTGTGAGGTACCTGTGGCTAGTACACCTAGGCCAACACATACCGTGGTATCCACTGTGATGGGTTTCCCTCAGCACAGGTCAACAAGCTGCTGTAGGAGGTCTCTGTCCACCCCATAGTGCTCCACCATCCCCAGCCCATGTAGCCCCTGGTAAGTCACCTTGGGTCTATAAAGTCTTATATCACCCCAGTAAGGGTTGTTTGGCAGAATACACATCCTCACTGCCCCAGCCTCCTGCACATGTTGGTATATGTTGCCTGCTGCAGCCCTTCTCATTTGGTTGGACTGTGTCATGAAATGTTCCCTCAGGTATACACCGGTGGTGTAGAGTGTGGAAGAAGCCTGTGTGTATGCTGCTTGCTCACATTACCGTACTGTTCAGGTGCGGGCTGGCTATGTCATCTGCTGATTGTGCTGATCAACACCTGTTTGTGCAGCCTGTACACCCTGACTACCCCACCACTGCTGTCATCCCTCCCAATGTCACTAGGCAGGTATAGACCCACCCCTAGCTTAGGCGTGCTAAGGCAGGAGCACTCCCAAGGTACAGTTCTGCAATGTACGTACAGTATGCCTGACCCCCCCTCCCATGCTGTCAACTATATTCGAGCCCTGCACCCGGCTGACTACACACATACACTCCAGGGACCTGCATCACACCCTGTTGATAAATGGGATACACTATTGTCAACCTCATCTGCATAGTATAGTCTTCTAATGAATAGTTATATGACCCACACCGAACCTCCAAATTAATAACCACTGCTCAGTGTCGCTCAGATCCATACACAACTGGCAACAGGTACCTTACGATCACCATATTCGATGTCCCATGGTCTTCCCAGCAACAAAATAACTGGTGTCTACACGACTACAACCCGTGACCCTGCACCCTACAGACAATGTGCATTACCACTACACCATGGCAGATATACATAGATCCCAGGTTATCACGTACAGATCATCCGGCACAAACATTCAATAGTGCTGATGTCCCCAGACATATATGTTCACATCTATGTCTATCTCTATATCTACATATATCATATATATTATTTGTATACATATATACATGGATATATATATATATATATATATATATATATATATATATATATATATATATATATATATATATATATATATATATATATATATATATATATATATATATATATATATATATATATATATATACACACACATATACATGTACACACATATGTAGATATTGCATTTATATCACAACAGCAGACCACATGACAGCAAACCATTAGACAGGAATGAAAAGGAAACTACATGTGCCACCTGCATCATAAAGTGTTGTTACTATCAAGGCACGTGTGTTTTGTTGCATCACACAGGTCAGACTGTATCAAGGGTATGAGTAGGGCTGCTGACATTTACTCACCAGACCTATTGGCAAATGTATGTGTTGACAACCCAGTGTCTTGGCAGAATATGCGGGCTGTGGACACTATATAGGTCAGCAACAAAACACACTGAACACATCCCGCAGATAGCCACCCACAGATACCAACACATACGGTATAACTGCCAAACACACACACCTGCCATGCCTTGGAATTGAGCACCTACCTGTCTAGTCTACCACACTACAGCATTATGCAGTAACAGAACGCGCTACCAAGTTTCAGCATCACCGTATCCCACAGGCATACTTCTAGGTGGATGACATCAGCAAAGGCAAAGATGCCAATAGGGAATGTATGGGGAGTGAGCCATCTAAAAGCATTACTCTGTCCCCAGGAAGCTGGAAACACACACACACTTGGCAGGGCTGGGAGTTGAACATACACCTAACTACCTTATCACACTACAGCATTACGTGGTTACAGAATGCGCTACCGAGATTACTGGTGCACACCACTCCCAGAGGCATACTTCTAGGTGGATGACATCATCCGCAAAGGCAAAGACACTGATAGGGAATGCATGGGGAGTGAGCCATCTAAAAGCATTACTCTGTCCCCAGGCAGCTGAAAACACACACACTTTGCAGGGCTGGGAGTCGAACATACACCTAACTACCTTATCACACTACAGCATTACACAGTTACAGAATGTGCTACCGAGATTACTGGAACACAGCACTCCCAGAGGCATACTTCTAGGTGGATGACATCATCCGCAAAGGCAAAGATGCCGATAGGGAATGTATGGGGAGTGAGCCGTCTAAAAGTATTACTCTGTCCCCAGGCAGCTGGAAACACACACACACACACACACACTTGGCAGGGCTGGGAGTCGAACATACACCTAACTCCCTTATCACACTACAGCAATACGCAGTTACAGAACACACTACTGAGATTACTGGAACACAGTACTCCCAGAGGCATACTTCTATGTGGATGACATCATCCGCAAAGGCAAAGACGCTGGTAGGGAATGTATAGAGAGTGAGCAGTCTAAAAGCATATTACTGTCCCAAGGTAGACGTAGACAAACACATGGCAGTGGTTTGAGCAGGACAACTGCCTATCTATGGAGCACTATTACAACACTACATAGATACGAGATGCGCCACAGACAGTACACCCTTCAAGACAGTCAACCAGTGTGTTCAATGTAGGAATCCATCCTGACGTGGGGTATGGACATCTGTTGCCTGGATGACCACCATCGCTATACAGGATTTCAATGGCCATGCCCATACAGAGAGGCACATATCTGATACAAGGTGTCACTGGGCATGCTCACACACTTAGTATCACACGTCCGTTCAATCTCTGTGTCGCATTGTGTGGATGCACAGTACTGTGAGGGTGATTACCACATAGGCAGGGGTCCTCACCTCAATACTATCGAGTGTGCGTTATAGTGTTGTTGACCCCGTGAGTGTGGGCATGTTACTGTGTGTTTCTGTGTGTGTCTGTGTGTGTTCTCATCCTGTAATGTGACAGGGTATTACTGCTACACAGTGAGGCCTCATGCTATCAAGTGGCCTCTAACGTTATCATCGGCCAGACTGCTGTGTAAACCCCCCGCACCATGTCACCATACCTGTGATGTGACTGGTATGGATGTCACGTCTCTAGCCACTTTAGCCTATTAAACAGCCCACATGCTTCTGGATCAGTAGATGTGTGGACATCTGTGGAATGGTAGCCTTTCTAACAGTGAGGATGAGGCTACGTATAGCATGCTGGTGTTGCTATACATGCCTGTGAGTACTCCACATTTACACATGTGAAGCTGCAAACACTGCTACTTATTGGCACATAAAAGTAGACCTTAAGGAGGGAAGCAGGGCATCATTACCAACATGCTGTTACTGTTGTTACCAAGACACATAATGTGAACATACAACAATGCACTCCAACTGCAAACACTGTAACGTAATGGCACATGCAATTAGACCTTAAGGAGGGAAGCAGGGCATAATTACCAACATGCTGTTACCGTTGTTACCAAGACACATACTGTGAACATATAACAATGCATTATAAACCTGTACTACATGGTATGTCTGGTGTGTGTCAACAGTACACAACTAATGTAATATACACTTATCTCACTATTCTGTTCACCCTGTGCATCAGACCATATGAGCATGTCCCTGCACCGATGGTGTGGATGACAGGGATGTGGCACAGGCATCATCATATGCACCGGGTGATAATGTTTGCCAGGGGCATAGGCTGCACCAGTGGATGACATCATGTGTGTGGGTAAGGTCCGGTGATCTGATTGGGCATGTGTGGTCATTATGCATGTCGGTGTTGTGGTGCCCTACACATGTTTCTGCTGTGTGCATGTATGTGTGCACACAGTTCTGCCTTTTGTCAGGCCTACACAGGGGTATTATTGACAGCGCCAGATTGTACAGACCAGGATGTACAGCTCACTGTGTCCGGCCATGGCCATGTGACCTGTGCCTGCCAGGGGTTGCACAGGCACTACCAGGCAGAGGTATAGATTGGCTACTGTCTGATGACACTTGTCCACTGGAACCGTGTCCCCGCTGGGAACATCCAGGGCTAAGTCCACGTGACCTGCTGTGTCCTGGTGTGGACAGCGCAGCACCAACTGCACTGCTACTGCTACCGGCACTATGGGAGCGGGCATGTGAGGTGGCTCGTTCACGTTGACCTGCACTAGGTGGTGTAGCTGGCTTATGCCTCACTCCTACCAGATGTTCCAGCACAGACAGCTCACGTTCGTGGATTGCCATGCCACGGTAAAGGATTCCAACCATGGCACCCAATCACTTGTCCAGAACATCAACAATCTGCTGTTGAGCATTTGCCAGTGCCTGGATGTTGTCGTTTAGAGTACGGATAGCTGCCCTCTGAAGCCTCTGCCCTTCTCTGTTCTGCCATTCAGCACATGCCTGTGCCGCCATTACAGTCTGGAACATGCGTCTGGTGACACCAGCTGCTGCACTCTGTCCTGCAAACAAATAATATATATGATACATGTAGATATAGAGATAGACATAGATGTGAACATATATGTCTGGGGACATCAGCACTATTGAATGTTTGTGCCGGATGATTTGTACTTGATAACCTGGGATCTATGTATATCTGCCATGGCGTAGTGGTAATGCACATCGTCTGTAGGGTGCAGGGTCATGGGTTGTAGTCGTGTAGAACCGGTGCATGTCTTCCAGAGGTCCTCCTATGAGCAGCACTGGCCTCATGCCTGTGTGGCACATCTCCAGTCATTACACTGACACCATGGTGTGGGCTGACATACCTTCTGTAGCCACCACACGCTCCTGTTCCAAGCTAACACACACTGACTGTCCTTCCTCTATGGCCACTGGTGATGGGGTATGTGTTGGCATGAGAACTGTGTGCGGGGAAGAGGGGGACATAGCTGGGATGGCAACCACTGGCACAGATTCAGCCCCTGACAACCCTGCCTGTACCTCATGCGTATGTTCATCACTGCTAGTATCTGTGGGGACACTAACATCAGATGAACCGCAGGAGGGTAACGCACCTACATCACCTGTGAATGCAAAGAAAGACTCTTCATTACAATAGACACACACAGACACACAGACACACCATGCATGTGATTCGACAGACGCATGCAGCATGCATGTGATACAGCAGACGGCATGCAGCTCAGACCTTAATAGTGGTAGTTAGCATACCCCCTGTGTTGCACACAACAGCAAGCAGGTGTCATATCAGTAGCCATGCAGTTCACACAATCATGGTGGTAAGCATGCATCCCTGTGATACACCATGTGGATCAGCACAGGTTAACAGTACACATGGCTGAAGTGACCTTGACATGTGATCTGCTGACGTGTGCATTGACATGCATACATGTCTGACACAATGGTGACCTGACACATGTACAGCATTGTAATGGGTATCACATTGCAGTGTTGTCTGTATGCCCTACAGATAGAATGCACTTTTAGCAAATGTGCATGAGCATTGAAGGGTAGTGTGAGGCGTCTACATTGCTATACAGTGTGAAGTACAGACACTGTGCCATTGCATGGCATCATGAGGCGTCTATATTGCTATACAGTGTGTAATATGCACACAGTGCATAGCCATAACTGTGTGAATACACATTACATAACTGTGGATTGTGACCCATGTTGCTGAGGTGTATACACACCAAACCATGCTGTGTCATGTGACAGGTCACTGGAAGACCTATGGATGACACTCATGCAGGACTACTACAAAGTCTTAGCTGTCTGCCAACCATATCCACACATGGCAGACTTGTCAATGCATGATGTCCAACATGACATTAATGTACCACACAAACGAGGTGCATGGCTGACAGTGATGTCCTACAGCAACAAGGGAAATGTACGGTATCTGTGGCCTGATGTGGTGTGAATGTCTGTGGAAGCTATACAGGTGACTACTGTCATGCTATGACACAGTCGTGATGTTCAACACATCTTATATGGTCGAATTAAGTGACACCTCCACTAGCTGTGAACAGGTTTTTAGGATGTCCAGTGTTCCACATCAACTATATAATCAGTCAACTAAGGCTATAGTTGGACCATGTGTGGACAATGTGCAACAGGGTGTATACACATCACAACTATTGTGTGGCTACATGTCTCTGGCCATCCTCCATGGCAATGTGTGAACATGTGTTGGCCAAATGTTTGTGATGGCCATCTATCTCACATGTCTGTGTTGTCCCATATGACATACACCCATAGATTTCAGATATGTCACTGTCCACAGGGCTATGCAGACAACGGGTTGTATGTTTGGTATGTGGGGTATGTATTATGGGATAGTGAGACAATATTGCAGCCGGAACACTACATGTCTGGGACATGTCAGATGGCACATCACAATGTGTGCACCCATTGCAGGGGCATATTACACAATGGTGACTCCTGTGGGCTACCCATATCCCAGCTCACTGTGTGGTATTGTTTGCGTACCACACCTGTGTTGTTCCAATGTATAGTACATATGCTTACATTGAACACCTCCACCATTGTATGCACAGCTGTCCACACATCTAGCAATGACAGATACTGTGGTTTCATTTATTTATTTTATTTATTTATTTATTTATTTATTTAAATTTGTTGACCGGGAGTGTCCGACTGGACGTAGGTTCATTTTCAGCGGAGGCCCGGGGAGAAAAGCTCCACAGTTAAAATAAACAGACAGTATATACATTGGATTACATAGTGAATAACAATTTACATAGCAATTACTTACAACATATTTCCAGATGAAGAACATAGTACATCAGTAGACAACTAGAATCTTTATCTGTGAAGTGCATACCAGACATTAACAAATGTTACAAGAAGAAGCAGTTTGTGCTGTATAATAAGTACTGGCTTATGAGCATCTGAGCTTGCTATAATCAAGGTAGTTAGTGGAGTGGAAAGAAAGGTAGTGGTTGGATGGGGTAGATGATATTAGAGTGGGAGTTGCAAGGGCATAGCCAGCATGTTTTTAGTTGCGCTTTTAGTAAAGTTTTGAAGTGGGTGCATGATGGTATGGAGGTAATTGTGGGTGGGAGTGAGTTCCATAATTTGGCTATGGTGTAATAGAATAGTGCTTCACCAGCAGAGTTATTGGCCTTAGTGATCTGCAAGTGATTTTTGCTGCTGGATCTTAGTGGTCTGGTGGTGCGATAGGGTTGGTGTAGATTCTGGAGGGATGGGACATTTAGTGGATGGTTTACTAGTTTGTGGGCGAGTGAGAGTTGATACCACTAAAGGAGGTGAGGGAGTTCAAGCCAGCCCAGTTCAGCAAGTGAGAGACAGTGGTGACTACGGTAGGATGTCATGTCGGTGTTTCATTTAGTTTGTATATATTGCACATGGGTAGCCAGTGTGAATGATGACAGATGCGACCTGTATATCATGACTGAACCATACATTATGTGTACATGTGTTAACTGGCCACATGGCAAATAGATATATGCATTAACATGCCTGATACTGATAACTGTCTCACTTGCAATGGACTGATGTCTGTGCGGCATGCCAGAGGTACCTGTATAGGGATGACACAGCAGTTTGAACATTATCCATGACTGTATGACAGCCACAGGGTGCACTGTGCATGTTAACACATTCGCCTGTACAATAGCATATAGTATGCACATGTGTGCATACACAGGGAAGCATACTGTAGTATGCGGCATGTGTGTAAACATACCTTGCATATGATGTTACATTACATATTGTACAGTGACACATGCAACTAAATGGGATATAATAGTCATATGTGCAGTAGTGACTTACCAGGCAACTCCATGCTCATTGGTTGGGAGACACCCACCTCCACGATGGCAGCTAGTGTTTGTGAATGCTGTTCTGATGGTGTCCCCAGATTGGCCAGTAGCTCCTCGGTGGGTGTGAGTGGGGGCTGTGTTGTTGGCCCACCACCTGTTCCACCTTGTTCCCTGGCAATTGCATTGGCACACTGTTTCGCATGTCGTATCAGGTCCATGCAGTGTCTGCGCACCTGCTGTTAGGTGCGGTTATGGCCACCCACATCATTAACCCTCCTGCGAAGGTCCTGCCACAGGTCATCACGCTGCTGAGCATGCTGTGGCACATGGCTGAACAACACCTTGTAGTTCTCATGGAGGTACAGGATGAGGGCATTATCCTCCAGGTAGCTATACGCTGGCAGGCGTGAACGAGGCATTATCTGGAAGACATAATGATGGAGACAGGTCACAGTATCACAGAGATGTACCGAGATACAGCTGCACATACATTTGTATTAAATCTAGTACATCTGAACAGTTATCTTTGCAAATTGTCATGACACTGACAAGACTGACATGTTTGCGTCACACACATGTAACACCCATTATGCATTGGATATCATCACCATATATGTGTGTCACCTCATTATATTGTTCATACTCCATGTGAATGCTGTCTTGATGTGGGCATGTCTGTTTGCCTGTACTGGAGTTCTTACCTATCAGCACATGCCTGGATGTGTCCACAGTAATGCTGTTGACCTTGATGCTGTGTATATGTCACATATTAACACATACACTGCCTTAATGGACATGAGCAGTGACAATGCACACGTATGCATGGAAACCTTTACATGCATGTGTTTTGCCATATACATCTACATGGCACTGTACAGCAGTTCAACATCCTGCCACGTATCGCCTGTGTTGCACATGTGATAGACATGGGACAATGGCTAGCCGGACGTCATTCGCAGGGATGGTTATCAACTATAGCATGTATGGGCAAGGTTTCTAGCTGTATCTGGCAGCCATTTTGCCACCGCAAGGTGCATCAGTGCCACATTACTGATCCAGACAGTTAATAATACATCTACCATGCGGTCATTGCACCATGTATGACAGAGATGACATGTGCAGCTTTGATGGACAGGGTTGCATGGTATGGCAGGAGTATGTAACATGTATGGCACAGGGATCTGTCCAGCATGTGGCGATCCTTGTAGTAGGATGGTGGCTGTCCATGATGTATGTCTTTCAGATCAGGATATGTATGTGTAGCATGTCCAACATCACAGTGTAGCACATGTCTTTATGCAAAGTAGCCAGCATGCTGCATAGTGGAGGTGAAGATTGTGAAAGCTGGTATCACCCATCCACACATGGCCAATACCCCTTAAAGGTGATATGTGATCCGATATTGGTCACTCGAGTGCTGAGTATGCCTGTCCAATGATCTCCATGCTCATGGATGGCACTCTGTCATGACATGGGTGCCTCGTATGACTACCTAATAGGCCTGGAGACGTCATCAACTCAGGGAGGTGAACTGCACAGCACCATCCCTTACACAGTGTCCATAATGTTGACAGCTGCCTAGGTGGTAGTTAATGGGTACAGGGTTATTCACCTAGCGGTGACAATGCTATTATCAGCTGTCAGATTGTGCACATATGTCACACACCTCACCCACAAAGCCCATTCTGTATGTTGTCCACCACACTGAGACAGCTATTGCTCCTAGGTCATGGCCATTCACATCCTTACATACACAGATGCCTCCCATTTGTCTGTGTGGTATGGGCTACAATGAGGGGGGAGTACACATTAACCCTGTTTTACTGTAGCTGCCACTGGTGTGATATGCACATGTCACTCAGACACCTTTTGTAGTGTTGCTTCTGTCAACAGGCCACTGATAGAACACTCCTGTGACATACAAAGGTACATCTAGTATACTCAGTGTAGCTGGAACACGGTATGGGTGATGATGTCCTATGACCTGTCACAGGTATGCTATGCAGTGTGAAATCATCCATACTGTCATCTACTTCTGTACTGCTAACATCTATGTTGATAAAGGTTCATAGACTTGCAGACCATACTCAGCAGGGTAATAGTGCAGTGCCTCCAATTATGACTGTCGTCTCCACTTGTGGGTTGCAGTGGGTTGATATTATCCAACACCCTATCTGTATTGCATATTCATGCTCAGCACTTGTTCAGAACATGTAAGCACTTCATGAGCTACTAATTACTACAGCACCCATTCCAAGTCATTTCTTACAAGTACACTGTCTGTCCTTACATTTTCAGCTTGTTTACAGTATAACAGCTGTTGTACACACATAACTCACATATCTTGTGAGACATGATTGAATATACAGGCATGTCCAAGTGTCACTTACCAGTGCTATTGCCTGTCTATATGATGAATATGGCAAACATGTGGCAATAGAGCAATTGTCTCATGTAGACAGTCAATGCTCACCTCCCAACATACGACACTACAGCCTGTGGGAGATGCACATATGTAGCCATGCTGGGGGTAATGCTCTCACCAACCCAGACTGAACCTGACATTCATGTGGGGACGTTTAACATTTGCAACACACCCCACTCATCACATAGTCTCATTAGATCTCCACCACTATAGGCCACACATAGTATGAGTACGACATTTGCAGAACCTCTCCATACTCTGTGTAGGCACCAGAGGCAGCCCCCATTATCAAACACAACAACAATTACTTATAGCCCACAGACTCATGTGTACCCATCAAATACAGCCTATAGGGTGTTATAACATACCCAACACACCGGTCATAGGTGACTCTGTAGGCGGTCACACTGATACACCAGGGATCACTGCAGTGGTTGTACTGTACAGAGGTGCAGGTAACACATGTCTCTGCTGTTCACAGACAGGACACTATGCTAGAGAGGTGCCGCTGGTGTAAACACTGTAGTTGGGCTTACACATAGACTTGCCAGACAGCATAGCACCTCACTATGAACCTGTGAAGCTATTACATGTCCTTTGTGCATGGTTAATTGAGTAGCTCTTCCATTTTGATTAGCTATCATGCTGTTACAGTGTCCCATGACTACAAGCCATATGTATCCTGTTATTGTGTATTGTACATGCCAATAGACTATACCTTTTGTTTGCATGATATAACAGTTATGCTGTGTAGAATATCTGACATATCTACCTACAATACTGTACATTACACATATTTTAATCATTATCCGATAATGCAAAGCATACTTGCACAGCAGGACCACTTTAGGCATGTTATTGTCGTTATATGCCCATACACATGCCTACTGTGACAGTATATCAACATATACTATCCCCTGCTATGGCACGTACCTGTTGGACATACCCTACCACTGATGGTGGGTGGTGTGGAATTGTTCTGTTTAAAGCCCTCATGTAACATCCCTTGTGATACATGTGATGTTTACCTTGTGGCCCACAGCAGGACACACAATTTCTACAAACATTACTATGCTCAACAAGACATCTCTACATAATACCTTTTCCCACTTTATGCATTGCGTACACTTTTAATTAATACAAAACAGGCTCTACATACACTAACATACTGAGTGTTCTACATACCTTGTAAGCATTCCGAATCTTTGTAAATATCTCTCTTACACCTTTACTGTTTAAACGGTTCTATGGTATGAGCATACGGTTTGAATGTATGGCAAGTCATCCTTATATATGTCAATACCTGCAACATGTGGTTTCCTACCGCCAATTGGTGTTCCTGAGTAAATTATTACATGCACATCAGCTGTGCAGCTACTCCATTCACCAATTACGCGGCAACAGTGGGGTATAATTTAATTCTCCACTTGGGCATTGCCCTTTTGCCCTACCTTCTGGGAGATGGCCTGTATGTGTTTTGTTGTGAGGAATTGCAACTGCTATTTGTAGAGACACGGATATGTGGATTGTGGTGATGGCTAGAGTATGTGGTTCTACATGTGAGTGTACCTGTCATCTCAACGGTCTGATAAGGGACTATTGCAAACAAAACCTGTAACATTGCCATCTGTTCCATTATACAACAGCTATGATTTCACATGGCGCCTTTACAAATGTGTCTCTCACAAGGTATGTTAATGCTTCTGCAGATGTAATTGAGTGAGTGGATGTTTGTGATATTATTACAGTCTGTATTGCAATTGTTTTGGGTGTGGGGGAGATGTAGGTGGGTGTACATAGCATATACAGGTTTGTGGGGACTGCATTTCTGCATATTCCATATATGTGTGTGGGCTCCTTCCCTAATTGAAGACCTATCAGTTAGTAGACTGAACTATGTTTTTTACGGGCTTATACATTGAGCCATTGTTAATTGGTTTCTATATAGTATGCAGGTGTGGTTGATACTTCCATACCTCTGGAAATACAGTGATATGTAAAGGAATGTTACTAAATGACAGCTGTCTCAAGTATTGCTGTCACAGATATTTGCACTCATTGCAGTTGTGTTGGTGACTGAACCTCTTTGGCATGGTTTGCCACCTTTTCAAATGGCCATGTTGGGACATTTGCAGGACACACATCGGTGTTTACAGGCTGAGACATACCCATGGTCAGTACACAGGATAGAACATACTTTTATCCTGAATACATACTTATTCTTGTAGCACTTTAGCTACTTATCATGTTTCATGTAACATTTACGTTTTGTAGATACAGGCATAACTATTTAATGCAACTATTACATAATATATGGGACATAATTATGTCCTACAATCTCGGACATTTGCCCTTTTTAATATTTTTTGTCAGGACACAACTGCCCAGGGAGGGGCTGTCCCCCTTAAAGTGGGACAGGTGGTAACCGTATGCCTACGACCAGCTATAACCACACCTACCATAATGATCTACCTCCGAGTTAGCACTAACAGACACACGATGCAAACACACACAAACATTACAGTCCCATGGAAATGCACATGGCACCCTCAACACACACAAACACAGACTACAGCAATCACAAACACAGTTGAACACAGTACCTACGTGGACCGCAACATCGGCAGCGATAACTAAATGTCCCTTAATATCGTGATAATATTACACGTGGTTCTAGTGTTCCGGTGCTGTGTTATTTCAGTTTTTAAGCCTCGTGATTACGCGTGTCGGTATGTGACACATTCCATAGTTGGCAGTATCCTATTTATTTCTACCTCTATGGTTGTGTACGTGCCGTTGACCTATCTATATATTTGCAGATATAGGTGAATCCGTATATATCAACATATATCTCTCTATCACCCTTTATATCTCTATTATATATATATATATATATATATATATATATATATATATATATATATATGAGAGAGAGAGAGTGAGAGGGAAAATACACCTTTCATTGTGTACATGTCAGTGTATACTGTTTCCTGGACTCCGCACGTTTGTGTTTGAACCTGTCACATTACACACCTGCCATTGGTACATCTTGGGTAGCTTAGTGTTAGGTGATTGTGTACATGATTGCGTGTTCTACTCCTGGCAGTGGTCGTTTTACCCTTCAGAGCAGGCACTATTAGAACAGGGGTGAATAATGCTAGTTTCACCTATTCTGGACATCACTGACCGTAATCTGTGCGATATTCAGAGAAGCTTAGCCCTGTTTCACGTATATCCGTATAGTCATGTTTAAACGATGCTTACCAGCACTGGGCAATGCATATTCCCGCTAACATGTGCTAAACCTGATCTGATGACCTGCATCCAACATCCATTATTCGTGCCTTCGGGATTACGTAACGTCCCTTGCAGGACGTGGTACCGGGAACATGCACGACAGTCAGTGCATTTACCACTTGGGCATCTGGGATTTGTACACATGTTATGGCATTTTGTATGTGGACTGTACTATGGCTGTTACTCCATACTGCAATCAAATGGGTAACTCAGTTAGTTTACATATGGATGAGACCTATTAATAGTATGTCCAAGTGATGTTTAATGGATGTGCTCCAGCATTGGGAATGTATGTCACAGTGAGCCACACACTATAATGTGCTACACCTTCACACAACCATAGGTGGAGCATGCTGGGGTGACAGATACCTGTCATGGGTACACCCCATGCTCTGCCACTACATCCATGACTACATTGTATGGATCCCCTCATTAACACACCAGGGAATGCATGCAGAGTGTGTGGGGAACAGTGATTACACACATGGATCTCACAATTGGCTCTGCTCCACTGAGGGACAGTTGGTTACTTGATGTGTTGGTGACAGCAGACCCTGTTTGCCTCGATTGATGAATGGCCTCTGACAATCGGGCGTGTACCTACCGATGTACCTAGGAACCTATACATACAGTACCAACATATGCTGATAGGTGCGTGTACTGTTCATGTGTTGACATTCCTTGTTCCAATAGCTGTTGTGTGTGTAATGGTTGAGGGCTGCCTATGTAGGATTCACACAGTAGGCCACCTATACATTACAATTTACAGGTGGCCGTGTGTGTGTGTGCCATCCATTTTACTGTGTGTGCAGGTGGAGAGGTGTGTCAGTGCATAGGGGCCTACACTGTCAGAGTATGTGCTATAAGTTCCCTCTTTGCCAAGGCATAGGCATATTGGGCACGCTTCCATCTGCCTACTGGGGCTGGCACAGGGTGTTCTTGGTCTGAATCCCTCTGTGCCTGCGATGGCCTTGGCAATTACAGTGGGCTGTGAGGGTCTTCACCATTATGTCCCTGCTGCAGCGGTTTCCACAGGATCATATTATGTAGCATGGCACATACTATGAAGATGTGGGCACACGTGCCTGGAGAGTACTGCAAGGCTCCACCAGATATGTCCAAGCAACGGAACCGTGATTTCAGCATCCCAAACACATGCTCTATGATGATTCTGGTTTGTGCGTGTGCTTCATTAAGGCATTCTTGCATGGGTGTGTGTGCATTTCTGATGGGAGTCATCATCCACGGCTTCAGTGCATAGCCAGCATCCTCCCCAAGTTGGCCATGTGGGATGTCCCCCCTGACAAATACCTGATACAGTTGTGAGGTATGCCAGATGTGGGAGTCATGGTAGCTTCCAGGGCTGCCAGCACACACATCTATGATAATGCCCTGGGCATTGCACATGACCTGGCAGTTGATGGAGTGGTATCCCTTGTGGTTTATGTAGCACCTACCATGCTCACCGGGTGGTGACTTGATATGTATGTGCGTGCAGTCTTTCGCACCCAGTACCTCCAGGTAGTGTGCCACATGGTGGAAGAGACACATATTGCTGGCCAACTCTTCCTGAGTTCGGGGGAAGTATATATGTGCATATGTATATATGTGCATTGGCATATGGTAACAAGGCATCCAGGAACTGGTGTAGTACCCTGGATGCTGATGCCTGTGAGATCCCCATTATATCTCCAGTTTGCCTTTGAAAGGTACCTGTGGCTAGTATTCGCAAGCTTACACATACCTTCATGTCCACTGGGATGGTTTCCCCTCTGTTGTGTCTGGATCTGAGGTGTGGCCAGCACAGCTCAACTATTTGCTGTAAGATGTCCCTGTCCACCTTGTAATGCTCTACTGTCTCCAGATCATGTAGCCATGTAGCCCCTGGTAGGTTACTCATGGTCTGAACACTCTTCTCCTCCTCTGGGGCCTGCGGTGGTTGTCAGCATCATCCTCCACAACACCTTCAGTCTCTAACACATGGTGATGAATCACAGCTATGGCAGCTCCCATCATGTACATTGTAAAAGTTCCTTGTCTGTTTACACCTATGGTGCAGTGTTTGGAAATACACAGGTGTGTGTGAGGTGCTTTCACACTTTATACTATTGTGCTGTGAACACTGATGATGTCATAGGGTGTGTATGTACGATCGTAGCTACAGGGTATCTTATGTGTTTTATGACAGGTGCTACTATTGTGGTGCCTTTGGTGTTGAATTACATTTGGCTGCCGTGGATTACCTCTTGCCCTTCCCTTTACATTTCTTAATGTTTCACCTCCCATTTTCTGGCATGCATCCAGCAGCCTGCTTTCATTTGTACTTTCCTAACCTTGGCTTATCTTGCTTAATGTGTTCTATGGCCAGTCTACTGCAGGTTTGCTTTGCTCTACTATGACAGTTCTCTTTTCTTTGCAATCTGACACCGCCCCTATCCTGTTTTGCAGGTTTCTGCGAGCAGACTTGTCAGCTGCCGTCGATTGCCCGCTGTGAGTTAATAGGTGTTAATTGCTCAGTTGTACTCCAATTACCCTACTGCGGCATTTCCTTATTTTCTTCCCCTGACCTTCCTGTTTGAGCTATAGTGCGTGGCGCATGCATCCGCTTACCAGGTTTCGGTCACGTTTTCATCCGCGTACACATGCGCTTTTGGGCACCATATGTGCTCTCAGCTAAATGATCCTATACCTACCTCCCCACCCCTGTCCTGCGGCTTTGCTTAGCAACAGCCAGGCTGGATTTGCATTGCTCCAATGTGCTTATAGCTACAGTGGCACACCCCACTGCTGATGTCATGTATACCTCTCAACCACTCCTCGGTGTTGTAGCTCTGCGCCCTATGGTACATCCTTAGTCCAGCGGGACGTTTGCGATTCACTATTACTTGCCTCATTTGCATGGCATTACTAATTCCTAGTTACCGCGCCAAACACTGTCACAGACCCGTAGCAACCCTTGCAGCTTGGTTGTGGCGTACCATGCATAACATTGAGTATTACGGTGGAATCATGATTTGTATTACATTGTGATTTTATGACATTTGTATATATTTTCTTTGTGTTCCCATTTGCGCACACATGCCCTGTGGTTGTACTTTGTGTTACTGTGAACATGACATTAAATGTTGTTTTGTAGGTGTTGTGCATCTTTTCTTATGCCATTGGCTGTATATTTAGCCATTGGCATATGTTAACTTTGTAATACATGAGTCTGATCTGCTTTCATAGCTCCGATGTTCTGTTTTTTGGTTTACATTTCTGTGGGCTTAAGCTATGCCTGCACCACTTCATGAATCGCTATGTACCTTCATTTGCATGGTGCGGCACTGTGCATGGGGTGATTAGCATACCTAAGCTGAGAGCTGCGCAGATCTGGCGTACGCTGGTAGTGCACGTGGAATTGGATCGTACCTGAATCGCTCGGTGGTCATATTTGGCATTATACCACCTATGCTACGCCTGCGCCTGGTGCAAGCTTCATGAATCCCGGGGAGAGTCATAACGGTACTTGTTATTGAGAGACTTGAGTGCATGTGTGATCCGGTGAATCCTTGCATCAGACAGGCAACTGACAGTAACCTTCTCCTTGTTCAACCTGGTGAGTGGGATGTCTGTATGTCTCAGTATAGAGTCATCTATAACTAAAACATTTGGAATAGTTGTGCATTGCTTAGTGGATATGGTGAGACAAAGGTGCTAGTGTTTTTATACATATTGGGTGCTTTGGGTGTTGTGTTAGGTGTAGCATATTTATGTTTTGGAGGTCTTTGGTGTTTAGCTAGGTTTCCAGAGAGTACCTCCGCATATGAAGGTTTATGTGTTGGATCATGGTGTGTCTGCTGACAAACTGTTTAGTATTGTTGTTCTGGGTCTGAGACGGTAGTGATTCCAAATTGTTAGTGTAGGAGTATCTCTCACAAATTGTTTTTTTTTTTTTATTTAGGGTTAAGGGTTATCAGTGTACATGAGGTAGTTGCTGTACTGCCTCAAAAAAAAAAATAAAATGCCTACCAGTCCAGCAGGAGAAATGGGGGGAAACTGGCAGTCTATAATGCAAGGTTTGAACCTGGTATCTCAGCAGATAAGGAGAAAAAGATGGGGTATCATGCAGGAAGCTATTTTAAGGTAACTAACCTATTGGATGTACAGTAGAAGGTATATAAAAGAGGGGATCTGTAGGGCCTGATGTTGACAAGTAAGAGATAAAATCTCTGCTGGGTGGTTTACTGGACAGCTGAGAGATATTCAAGAACTGCTCTGCTAGACAGCAGCCACTTCTAAGGGAAAATACTTCTATTGGTGCTTTTGTGTCTATAACCACCAAGAGTTACCTCCTCTGTGTGGTGGTGTGCAATGGTGCACTACACGCAAGCAAGAGCAAAGCAGCTAATAACTGAGCTCTGTACCAGTGAAATAGCTCAGACTGAGCCCTGCACCAATGAAATAGCTCAAACTGAGCCCTGAACCAGTAACCTTCAATTAGATAATTTATTTTATTTTATTTTATTTTATTTTATTTGCAGTTTGTTTACCAGGATAGTCCATTGGGCCACAAGGAACCCATTTTCAATGGAGTCCTGGGGAGAAAAGCTCCATTACATTACAAGTTTAAAAAGTTTCAGAATTAGAAGATTACAGGATGATAACTTTTACAAATTTTAAAAAACAGTTATCAGACATTAGAAAGACAATTCATGGTAATAACAGTTACAATAAATTAGCCTGATACTTTCAATTATAGCCAAATTAAGGTAGCAAAAATAAGAATGCATACTCCTACTGTACGCTCCTGCCATGAGGGTACGGGGGGGGGGGGCTTCTCCAAATAACAGATGTCCTGATTTTTACTGCTCAATCTACAACCAGAACTGAATTCAGCTGAGTAGAATCCAGTCTATACTACGGCCAACATAAGTGCAACAGAACAGCAGAAAAAAAACAAGATATATATATATATATATATATATATATATATATATATATATATATATATATTTTTTTTTTTTTTTTAATTAAATAAACAGCAGTGTAAAAAGCAGCACAGTTTTTCTTGAATTAATAATAGCAACAGAATAAATCAGCAAAAACAGATTTTTTTCTTAATTTAAGTAAAACAGCAGCTGGTATGAAATAGAGTCAAAGTACAATATATGCAGTAGTAGAATATAATGCAAAGCAGCAGCAAATAGTACAGTTTTTAACTGCTGAAGTACACTCACAGTACATAAGAGAAGTGCAAAGAAAAAATACTTAGAGCCCTTTTGTGGTTTTCCCAGCTCAGAAAGAAAAGGTAAACACCTACAACCACTAGAGGAATAATCCCAGTTCTCCTAATGTAAAAGCACAGTAAGAGAGTGTCCGGAGCTTAGTGCCACCATAAACAAACTTAAAGATATGGATACAACAGTGTACTTTAAACAGCTGATAAAAGTCTGATTATTCAATAAAAGTACTTTGCTTTTTATAAATGAGTTGAGAGCCACTCAATTATACAGAATTTATAAATGCCTGGAAAACAAGATAAGCTGATTAATAAGCTCTCCAGCCAATAAAACTACATGCAGATATTTGAAGTGTTTCCTCAACCTAGACAGGCCAGGCACCTCCAAGTGCACTAGAAGGAAAATACACTGACCTCGATGAGAAAACAAGTGCTTGCTAGAGTATAAAAATACACTACTGTATCCAACGGCTAGCTAGATAATGAATTCAGATGAAGTAAATCAGTACAACAGACAGTAAGAGGCAAAATGCACTTTTTCAATATAAGCACAAGGAAAGGCAAATAAATAATGCAAATAAAAAATTCAAGATATCAGCAGTAGTGTAGAAAGGCAGGAGCTTATTAAGCTCAGTTTGCAGTAGAGGTGGGATGCTTAAAATCACCAAGTTTAAAAAAAAAGACTGACAAACATGAGGGTGGGTGGGAAACACTAGCTGAGAATCACCAGCAGTGATATACCTTATGCAGGCATGAAATCCTTCAGACAAAGACAAAGGCCTACAGTTTCACTTTGTATTTAACTATCACTAAAAAGACAATTCAAATTAATCAATAAAAAACATATGAAATATGACCCTAGATAATTTAAGTGTCTGTGCCTCACACCAGGTACAAATTTCTTAAAACAGAAAAGAAAATAGAGCAGGTAAGACAGAAAGCAGCTCTATCCATCAGAGGCAAAAATATAGTTTTACTTTCTCATCCAGCAGGGAATCACCAGCAGTGCTATACCTTATGCAGGCTTGAAATCCTTCAAAGATGAAGGCTTAACATTTCACTTTGTATTCAATTATCACTCAGGAGGCAATTCAAATTAACCAGTGAAAAAACATGTGAAATATGAGCTTAGATAATTTAAGTGTCTGCCTCTACACAGAACAAAACCACCAGGCAAAAATTTGTTAAAATACAAAACATCATGGAGCAGGTATGACAGATAGCAGCTGTTATCAGTCAAAGACAAAAATATATAGGTTTACTTTCTCACCCAGCAGGGAATCAGGGAATCTGATGTCATTTAAGTGATTTGTAAACTATTGAATTTTATATTTACAATTTTGAATAATAATAAAAAAATGAAGACCTGAACATGAGTTTAACAAGTTTTAAAAAGCTATATAGCATAACTTCCTATAGAAATAATTTAACAATAGACTAATACTGACTTAAATAAAGTGCATACTTAATTGTCTAGGAAACTGTGACTTACTGCATACTGAAACTGAAGACTTTTGATGTAGTGTTCTTTCTGCCATTATAACAAAGCATAGTTTAAAATTTTAGCATCCTAAAGTAACAATTTCTTGAGAAGGAAATGTCATAAGTAACAATACAAATTGCTAGTTTTAACAAATGTACAAGAATCTGAATTTGAAAGGAAAAAAGAAAGGTCTAGTGAAGGCATTCTGTGATTGACTATTAGTAAAGCATTGTAGAAAGAAAATGGAGAATAACTGTCTCTTGACTTCTGACTTAATCACATCACTTAAAGTGTCAGAATATCAGCCATTGGGAAATAATTGAGGCCTAGGCTGAACCAAAAGTTCATTCTGAACATTTGAAGGAGTTCAGCATCAGAATAGCAGATAACAATCTTGCATCAATGAATCAAGCAAATGACTCACTCATTGTCAAAGCAGAGATATAGAAGTACTGCAGAAGGGAATATTTCAAAATTATACATAGAGGCATATATTTGTTTACTAGAAAAAAGGATAATATACAGTTGCAGTAATAATCATCGCTTCAGTCACATGAAAAGTGAATGAGTTTTCAAAATAGATTTTTAGTCTCTTCATTTAAGATTACTTGATATTTGCCACATTTTCATGTAAAAAAAAAAAAAGAAAAAAAAACTAGTTGGCAGTGAAGAACATTTGAAATTAGATATTGCCTTGAATTAAGAATCCACAGTATGAAGCTAGTTTTTGTCTTTGGAGCTGGCTAATGGAATCTCTTTGGAAAATCATATTTTATGTCCTTGACACAACATTTTTTTTTTCATTTAAGCTCTATAACAAACAGAGGGACAGTTGTTATAATGGTAAAGGTCTTTGCCTCCCATGCACAAAGTACAAGGTTCAATCCTGATTTTCAGCCAATGCATATATAGAGTTTGCATGTTCTCTCTTTGTCTCTGTGGTGGTTACTCCCACCTCCCAAACATGTGCTGAGAATTTCTACCTCATACTCAACTAAGAGTAGAGCTGTGGGCAGCAGCACAGACTCTTTTCATAGGATCATAGGAGCTTACTAGGCTAATGGCCCTGGGGCCCTTACAAGCCAAGCCAAAAGTTTATCCCCAATAAAGAAACCTCAGTCAGCACCTGTCACCCCTGTCAATGAGGGACAAAGGTGGAACCCCTGGGACAAATTTGTGGTTTCCCATCCACTCATCAAGGTTGCGCTTGAAAAGGGTCAGCAAGGTACTCTGTTTGACATGTATGGGAAGTCTATTCCAAAGATGGGGCAGCCTCTGGGAGACAAACCTGTCTCTACAGCAGGTTTTGTTGATGTCACATATTAGATTTAGGTCTATCAAGCGGGTAACGTGTGAGATGTTAGACTTATGGATATGGAGCATCTCTAGTAGGACAGGGTCAGATATTGCCTTGTAGACGAGACACAGATCACCTCTGAGCAATCTGTATGATACCGAATACAGTGATAGTGATTTGAAACTGTCTGCATAAGACAGGTGTTGGCAGCCATGAATTCTCTTTGTGAGGTATTTCTGTGGCCTTTCCATTGGTGCAGGTGTTTGGAGGGGTACATACCAGATAGGGCATTATACTCAATTTTAGGTCTAATGAGGGAGGAGTACAGAAAGGTAATAATCTCCTTTTTTCTGGATCCAATCCCTTTACTTATTAGATGAACCAAGTAAAAGGCTTTTCTGACTACTGCCACCACATAAAGGTCGAATGTGAGATCGTTGTCAACCTGAGTACCCAGGTCTCTCACCACGGGTTGTGTGCTTAGGGAGTTGCCGCTGATGTGGTAATCAGTAGGAACTGTGTTTTTGCCAAATGGTATGATAATACTTTTTTTTTGCAGTTAACTTAAGGCCATGACTTTGGCACCAGTTATTTGTAGCTGTGAGATCTTCTTGCAGTATGTTAATGTCATTTGTGGAGTCAATGATGGCATCCAACTTACAGTCATCCACAAACTTGGTCAGCCACAGGCCCTTGGTCTTTGCCTGGACCTCTAAGAAGTAGATGCCAAACAGTAGGGGTCCCAGGACAGATCCCTGGGTAACACCACCAGTGACAGGTCTGCTGTTGGAGGTGGTGGCACTTATTTTGACCTTGTGGGTCCTATCTGTGAGCCAGCTTGCCACCCATCTGATGAGATAGGGATTAACACCAAGTAGTGTTAGCTTTTCAATAATGCGCGAGTGGAGAATGGTGTCAAAAACCTTGACCATGTATGTACTGACTTTCCCTCATCCAGAGCCTTGGTGATAGTCTCAAAGAAGTCAGTTAGGTTCAATAGGTAAGATCTGCCCTTGACAAATCTTAATTGGATGTAGTCAAATGTTTGGAGATTGCCTATGTCCTTGTTTATGAGATCCATAATAATACGCTCCATGGCTTTACACATCAGACTTGTCAAGCTAATGGGGCGATAGTTTCCCAGGTCAGTAGTGGCACCACCTTTGTGCAAGGGGATGAGAATGGTACTCTTGACTCTGCTGGAATTAAGCCTATAATCAGGCTGTGGTAGAATAGGGTACTCAATGGCGAAGCTAGTTCTTGCTGGAGATGGAGCAGAATACAGCCTGGGATATTATCAGGTGCCATGAAAGCTGTGTTCTTTGCCTTGGATAGGGCCTTTAACACTTGATCTATGGAGATGTGCAGTGTGGGACAAGTATCTGAGATGTCGACTGGGCCTTTGGGGGGAGATAAGGGGGTGAAGTTTGTGCTGAACCTATCAGCTAGTAGGTTGGCTAAGTCAGCAGGATCAGTATAAGTGGTACCATTAAGTACTAATTCGAAACAAACGTGGCCTTTGCCATGGAGGTTCCTAATGTAACTGAAGAAGGACGTGTGGTTTCCCTTTGTTTTGGAGGCTAGTTTCAACTCATAATTGGCTTTGGAGTTTTTCACTAGTGATCTAATTTGCTTGTTGAGGCAGAGGAGGGAGATTGAATGTGTTCCTTTTTACACTTGGACAACAGTTTCTTCCTTTTGTTGTAAAGCCTGTTGACAAAGGATGTCCACCAGACAGGTTTGTATTTCCTTGAGGAACAGGTTATAGTTCTGTTAGGTATGACTAAGTCTATGTAGTTGTACAGGTGCTTGTATACTGCACTGGTGTACTATTCAGCATAGTTGTCTGCATCCTTTGAGGGAGGCAGTGGAGTGAAGCTGATGATACCCTCCCTTAGGAGGGTGTAGTCAGCTTCTGAGAAATTTTTTAGACTGGTTATGGCTGGGGAGGGGTTAGATGGGATAGAAACTTGGAATGAGAAAGACTGATGGTCTGATCTCACCAGGGAAGAACATACTATAGGAGTGGTACAGTGATCACCCATGTTGGTGAGAATCAAGTCCAGTATGTTATCTCCCCTTGTGGGGGATGAGACCAGGTGGTCTAGTGCATTAGACTTGATGAAGTCAAGTAATCTTTGGGTGAGTGCATTATTGCAGGAATAGTTCACTCAGTCTATGGTGTGGACATTGAAGTCACCAAGGATCAGGGTGTTTGGCGGTACCTTGATGGAGTCAAGTAGGTCCAGGATGGAGGAGTGGGTGTCATAAGACATGAAGGGGGGGTCTATAGCTGGCTATAACTTGTATGGGTGTCTTGCCAATGTCAGTTGTACCTGGAGTAATTCCACTGCATCATGCTGGTAAACCAGTCTGGAGGTATGCCTGTCTTTAATGAAGATAGATACTCCACCACCCTTAGTCTTTCCAACTTCATTTTGGGGTCAGAAAGTGTGTAATGAGGTATAGCCTGATAAGGCAGGGGTGCTCTCCGCAGCCCTGAACCAAGTTTCCATGACTGCACAGACATTGGCATCTTCCAGTGTGAGGACAGCCTCCAGTGAGTGCATTTTCAGATTAAGGCTCCTAGCATTGAGTAGCATGACCTTCAATTTGCTTTTTGACAGATCTTTCATGTTGGAAGACTTGTCTTTGGGACATGGCCTGAAAAAGACAAAATGGAGGAGTCAAGAGCCTTGGCCAAGATCTGGAGCCCCAAGGGTGACAGGTAGAGGCCATTTCTGGCAAAACAATGAGGCCTGTCAACCATGCCAGGCAGACAGATACTGGATCCCCTTGGAAAGACACTGGAAACTAAGCCAATTGTTGATGTCAATAATTTTTTGTTGGTATTGTGCCATCATTCTTGGTGAAGGTAGGATGCTGCTCAGGGCTATGGTCCCACCTGCCTAGAGCACATATTCAGAGAGCTCAGTCATGTCTCTCTTCATATAGTCCAGGGAGGTATGTCTCAAATCATTCTCACCAACATGGACAATGTCAGAGTCATATTTGTACCTGTTGTGGAGAGACTAAGTGCGTGCATGATGTGGCGGATTAAAGCACCTGACAAACAGCTGACAGTAACTTTCTCCTTGTTGAGCCTGGTGATGGGAACATCAGTGTGTCTCACTATTGAGTCACCAATGACTAGTATGTTTGGTTTATTGTTATGCCTTATGGGCTGTGTTTGGGAGACACTGGTGTGTTGACTACTTTGTGCAATGTCATTGGCATTGTGTGTGGAATGTTTGTGAATGTGTTTTTTGTATATCTGTTGTTTAGGTAGGTTGTTCTTGAGGACCCCTGCATAGGTCGGTGCGTGGCTGTGTGATATGGGTGGTGAGGTGCTTGTACTGGCCATCTCCTCTTTGTCAGGAGTACTGACTGTGGTGTGACACAGCATGGATTCCAGCTTACTGATATTGATGCATCTCTCGCAAGTAGAAGAATTATGTGCTAGGAGAAGGGGACTGTTCGTGAACATGAGGCAGTTGCTACACTGTTTCAGTATGCCCATGTCGACCAGACTGGCAGGGAAACTGATGTGAATTGTCAAGATATAGTGCTCTGAATACTTGGTAGACTTAGGGAGAGCAGGGTCTGATGATGGTTTGTCCACAAAAACCCTAAATGTAAAATAACTGGCCTGAAGCACAAGTGCTAAAACCAATATTAAGATGCTTAGAATAGCAGACAAATTTAATCAGGCTATTAACAAGCAGTATTAAGTGCAGAATAAGAGCACTTGAACACTTAAGAGCACACAGAACAGCAAACTAAGGTAATAAAGAAGGTATAATACAGTTACAGTAAAAGCAGCTGAATAAAGTATAAATATATATATGTTTTTGTTAGTGTAGTGCCTTATAGAGGTAAGAGTTATATAGACCAGCCCCTTTGGGCATCTGCTCTGTTGTGCAATATTCTCAAGAGAGAAGAACACAGATCTCATACTGCATACTATGACAGGGATAGCCATTTGGCAGTGTAAAAATTTGGTCTAGGTTATCCAGTTTTGTTGACTAGTGTCACCAAATGGGTATGGACTTTTGCCACTGATAAGCGGGGTCCAGATTAATGTTGGGAGGAGTGTATGTTCACCTCTTGGGCAGTGTGTGCCTACTGTAAATTCCAACTGCACTAGACTAAGAAGCTACAGGCCTGCCGGTATCCAAGTTGCCCAGCTTGGGTTACCTGGAATATCTCTGCTGAATGAAGTGTGGACATAAAACCAATAAACCTGCCAGACATAAACTGGAGGTTCACTGATGGTACTCAACTTGGAAGTGGACTGCAGAGAAAGCACAAGAGTTCAAGAATTATTCAGGACTCTAACACCTTAGGAAGAAGAGGAAAGAACTAAGGACTACAGAACACGTATGCAGATGAGCCAGCTATTGAAATAAGTTACAAAAGGAAAGCTGGTGGTGAAATGCAGAAGTCCAGTGTCACTCTTCTACTTTGGACACAATAGAAGAGTCTCCGTGGGTTCTGTTCAAGCAGCTTTGTTTTATACAAACACATCACGATAGAAGTTTACTGACTTTAACTTCAGTAACTTATATACAAACTGCTGCAATCATACATGCTTACTCCCTGGCTGCACTCTCAAAATGGCACTAGGAATGGCACGTGCCTGGCATTTATATGTGCACGCTCATTCTTTTACATGCTTCTCAAAGACACAGCACACAACATGTGCACTCTAATCTATATCCTCCCTCTTAAAAAAATGGAATATGCAATGTTATGAATCTGTTTGGCATGCAGATATCACAGACAGTTCTCTATCATGCATTTACTCTAGATAAGGTACATATATACACAGTTAAGTCCATGTTGCTGCATATTTCACACTGGGCCTGGATACATGTTCATATCGTGTGACATAAAACTGAGAATTTGGCTTAGCAACTGGAGATGTCTCTGCAAAATGTTCGATTTTAGAATTGTTTGTAACATCTTCAAGAATAGAATCTGAGGTAGGAGCACACACTGGAATGGGAACAACATTTGGTTCACTCTGAGATCTAGAGTCTGTGTCACTGAAACAATGTTGTGATGATGATTCTGGTACAGGAAGAAGATGCCTGTAATTTCTTCTGTAATCCATACCCTCAGATTCTACAGGGTAGGATCTTGGCTTGGCACATATGTGTAACTTGACCACTCTGGTTGAAACCTTCCACCGTTTGTATTCTCACTATCTCTCCTCTCACCAGATGAAGAAATCTGCTCAACTTGTCATAAGTGGACTTCTGGATAGAACGCTTCTTGAATAATTGAGCCTTGATGGTCTTATTGTTCTTAGCTTTAGGCCTCAATAAACTGGAACTAATAGATAGCATAGTTCTAGTTTGCCTGGAAAAAAGTCTTTGAGTAGGTGAGCTGAGAATATTGTCACGGGATATGTTTCTGAGATTAAGCAAATTTAAAAAAAACATCGGTATTGTCATGCTTTGACCTTTCAAGTAATTGCTTTGCGCTCTGCACTGCACGTTCATCTGACCATTTGACTGTGGATATTCAGGGCTGCTAGTAACATGTACAAAGTCCTGTTCACCTGCAAACGTCTGAAACAACTGACTAGTAAATTGAGTACCATTGTCAGAAATAACTTTGTGCGGACTATCATGGACTAAGAAATAATGTTTCAGCTTAGTAATAACAGTAGTGGATGCTAGATTAGGTAGTAGATCGATTTCAAACCAATTTGAATAAGAGTCTACCAACACCAAGTAGTGTTGATTGTTCCACTCAAAGATATCAGTGGCTACTGGTGATCAAGGTATTTCAGGAACTGGATGTAGTTGAAGTGGTTCTCT
Source organism: Protopterus annectens (assembly GCF_019279795.1). Classification (NCBI taxonomy): domain Eukaryota; kingdom Metazoa; phylum Chordata; order Ceratodontiformes; family Protopteridae; genus Protopterus; species Protopterus annectens. The sequence goes on from NC_056730.1 coordinate 196,766,070, forward strand.
TTGCAAGGGTGGTCTAGTACTATTGTATACTGAACAAGAATAAACTACTTTATTAATGTTTTACAGGAATGAAGGCCAAAGATGGCACAGTGGTGCAGCGGTAGCATTGTTGCCTCATAGTAAGAGGTTCTCTGGTTCGATTCTCAGCTGGAGTGCCTTTTATGTGGAGTCTGAATGTCCTCCCTGTGTTTGTGTGGATTTTCTCCGGTTGCTCCGGTTGCCTCCCACATTGCAAAGACATGAGTCTGGAGCATTTCTCTCCAGGCATCTGCTGAAAATTGGCTTCATTCCAAGTCAAACTATCATGGTAAATAAATAATACTAATTATCTCATTCTTTTACTGGATGTGGAAGCTGGGTAACCACAATGCAAAATCTAGATGTACTCATTTTGTAAGGAAGCAGGAACAATCATTTTTGTACCTTTAAAAATAATGCCATCTTCCATCAACATTTCATGTCTGTAAGGCAAACGGGTTTGCACTTCAAGTGGTACAATAGATTGCTTTGATGGCCATCCAACATTAATGTAGTGATTGAGCTTTTGCAAAATTGGATCGGTCTTTGTGTGATCTCAACTCATCAAGCTAAGTGGTAAAAAAACTATGCACTGCCATCACGTCAAAGTCAAAATTCTCTGCATCAAGCTGTTCCATTGTATTCCTGGGCAATCTGGATAAGGTATTAGCCAGATAGAGTAGTTTGCCTTTCGTACAAACCATTTTGAATTTGTACTTTTGCAATTTGAGCATCATTCTTTGTAATCTTGCTAGAGCTGAATGCATAGGCTTCTATAAAATAGTGACTAGAGGTTGATCATCAGTCTCATTTTGAATAGCTCGACCATGAACATAATCATGAAACTTGGAACATGCAAATACTATTGCCAAAATTGTTTCTCAGTTTGAGCATATTGCATCTCAGTTTGGGTAAGTGTTCTAGATGCACAGGCTACTGGTCTGCCTTCTTGAAGTATAACTGCACGAAGACCAAATTTTGAAGTATCACAGGAAAGAGTAACTGGTTTGTTCATATCATAGTATCTTAATGAAGGTGGGGTGGCAATTTTATGCTTGAAGTCTTCAAACGCCTTCTGGTGCTGTTCTAACCATGACCATGCAACTTTTTGCATATTAGCTCTATTAAATGTGCTGTCAACTCACTGAAGTCTGGTATAAACTTGCCTAAATAGTTGACCATACCTAAGAAATGCTGCAGAGCTTGAATATTGTCTGGTGCTGACATCTCAAGAATAGCTGCTTGCTTAGTCAGGAACCGGTCTCAAGCCATTACTGATAAATAAATGACCTACATGTGTAACTACTGGAAGTCTGAATTTGCACTTCAGAGGATTGAGCTTCAAGTTTACTTCACGTGCTCGGTCTAGAACTTTCTTTAAGTTTCTGTCATGCTCTGTTTCACCATTGCCTCCAAACAATAAATCATCTACTATTATGGCACAAAGATAACCTGAAAAAATTTGCTCCATTGCACACTGAAAGACTTCATTTGTAGAATTATTTCCAAATGGCATCCTTAGAAATCTGTATCTGCCAAATGGAGTACCAGAAGTGGTTAGTAATGAGGATTTCTGATCAAGCATCCCTTCCCAAAATGAACTCTTTATATCTAACACAGAAAAAACTGTGACATTTGGTATTAGGGCTGCAAACTCTTCAACTGTGCACATTGGATAATATGGTATTTTCAATGTTTTCTTCAAATCTCTTGGGTCAATGCATATTTTTATTTTGTCTGAGCCTTTTTGTGAGCTGCTACAATAGATGATACCCATTCAGTTGGTTTTGTAACTGTACACATTACACCTTGCTGCACAATTTTGTCCAACTGAGCCTTAACTTTATCCTGCGTAGCTATCGGAACTCTTATTGCTGGTCTGACTACTGTAGTGACCTCTGAGTCTAACTTCATGGAATACACAACTGGAAGTTTGCCCAACCTGTCATCAAAAACATTAGCATATTCTGAGAAAATGACTTCAGAAGATGTACTTATATGATGAACTTATTTGGTAAAAGAAAGCAGATTCATTCTCAAACTATCTTTCAGACCCAGTAATGACTGTACTGGTCTTCTCACTACATAGGATAACAAGACGTAACAGTTGAAGCACCACACTGTAGAACAAACCAAACCTCACACCAGAAGTTCCAGGCCAGATGAATTCACTGGTACTCTGAAAAGGCTTTTCTGAAAGCCGAGGCACCAGAGAAGTGTTATTTGCTCTTATTGGTATAAGAGTTTGAAGTTTTGCTGTTAATTTTTACTGCAGAAATATTTTTTTTATTTTAATAAATCAGTCTGTTTACTAAACTGAGTGAATTAATCTGGCCTGGAATTTCTGCTGTGAAGCTATAACAGTTCTTGGCCAGACAATATGAAAGCATCACTAAACCTTCAGTTTAAATTTTTTCCCTTCCATAAGCAACAAATTTTGCACTACTGACCACAATGAGTTGCTTAGTATATATGTTGGCTGATATAGCATTACACTTTGAAGCAGTGTCTACTCTAAGCTCTGTGGATTTACCATTCATCTGGATAGTACAGACCACCTCGCATTTTGCCAAAAAATTCACTGCATCAACTCTTTCACCAATTACTGATACACCATCCACATACAAAGCTGACTGCTGCATCTCTACTTGATCATCCTGCTTTTTTGTGTGACTTTTCTTTACAACTGTGTGAGGTTTACTTGATTTGCAAACTTTCTGGAAATGGTTCCATTTTTTTTTACACTTGTGACATTGCTGACTGAATTCCAAGCATTTCTCCCTTTTGTGACATTGCTGACTGAATACCAAGCATTTCTCCCTTTTAGACTCATGATTTGCACCACAATTGTGACAGTTAGCAATAAAGCTGGGCTTGGGTTTTGCTGATTCATGCTTGTACTGTACTGAGCATGCTCCTTTAACTGAACTCGTCTTAGAAGCTGCTGGAAAACTATGCTGTTTCCTTGATGAGCCAACAGCAACTGTGGCTGCCACGTGCTTAGGCCTACTTCTGTTTGCCACATGTTGCATGCTATCTGCATTTGCTGAAACCATGCTCTTGTCACTTGCAAGCAACACATTTTAGCTTTGTTTCTCAGATCAGTTATATAAGCTGCAAAACTTTCTCCCTGGTTTCTGATCTCTCGTGTAAAACAAATGCCTCTCTAGTGTAATACTTGTCTGGGGGTTGCACATTTCTTTGAACTTGCTCTTCAAACACTCGGGGTCTTCCCTTGACTTAGCCTGAACAATAATACAATGGTTTTCACCTTCTTCATCAAATACTGTTGGTGCATACACAAATGAACGCTCTCTTTCTATGGGCTCTGAATGCGTTGGTGCATGCATCTTTATCTGAATAAGCTGCTTGTATAAAAATAACATACTCTTGCTCAAATATTCTCCAGTTCTCTGCAACATTCTGATCAAATATAAGTGGTAAGGGCTTTTGAAATCTGTATGCCATATTAACACATACCAGTGAAGGGTATTGCAAATAAGCACAAACACATACACATATGCCAGAAATTTATGCCAGCATTTGTAACTTTGCCCAATAACACAACTAGCCTCTGTATAACTGAACTTTGTGAAATAAGTTTCTCTCAGGCACTGTAATATTCTTGAAATTATTGTATTGCAAAAGTAATTTATCATCATTTTAAGAAACACTTCAAATAACTGCACAAATCAAATGAACTGGGCAAGAGAAGCTCAGAGTCAATAACATTTCAAAGTAATGGCACTTTGCGAATAAAATTCACACAACACACTGAAATTTCCCCAGAATGGTGGTACCTTTCTAGGCAATTCTTTACAGTGCAAGGAACAATCTGTAATGGCGGCACTTTGCGAATAAACACACCCAGCACAAGAAACTTTTTGAAATGGCTATACTTTGACTGCACTTCATGAAATAGTTGCACTTTACACACAAATAACTCCTTGAAATGCATACACAGTAATAAGTGCATACTGTAAGTACTTTTACACCCTTTGAGGTACTTCATATAACTTTATAGTTATGCCCTGGACACAATACAAAGCCGTAGTTATGTCAAAACACAACACTTTGCCAATAAATATGCAGCTCCCTTGCTTTATTTATGCTTAATGTGCCCGTTTGCCCTTATTATATTTGTTTTGCCCATTTAACCTCTTTTCATGCCCATTGTACTTTTTTGTTTTCGTTTTAATCCAAACATGCCTGTTTTGCCTTAAACATACTCGTTTTGCCTTTAAACATGCTTGTTTTACTTTTCTATCAACCTTTTCGTCAAACACCTTTACTTTAAACATTTCCCTTAGTTAATAAGCCTTTTATGCCTCCTGCTTGTTTAATAATGCATTTTATGATCTTGCCCAATTTTGCCCTTTTTATGAAATAAGTAGTTTATGCATATTCTCATCACCTTTGATTCTTTTCTGGCTCTTTTTCATGCTAGTTAATTTTTTAATTTACCTCCACTGTCATTTCTGCACCTCATAATTCTGAATATTATTCTCTGCGATCCCGGTTCTGACACCATGTTGCTCTCCTACTTTGGACACAGTAGAAGAGTTTTCATTGGTTCTGTTCAGGCAGCTTTATTTTATACAAACACATCAAGATAGATGTTTTCTGACTTTAACTCAAGTAACTTATATGCAAACTAACAGCTGCAATCATACATGCTTACTCCCTGGGTGTACTCTCAAAATGGCACTAGGAATGGCACGTGCTGGCATTTACACGTGCATGCTCAGTTTTTGACATGCTTCTTAAAGACACAGCACATAGCATGTGCACTCTGATCTACATCCAAGAAGTCATTAAAACAAGGGAGAGAAGGAAAAAGTGGGAGATAAAAACACAGAACAGGTTAAGAAGGAATACAGCTTGGCTAGCAAAGTGGCTAGTAGAGTAGCTGCAATAGCAAAAGACAAAGCATCAGAGACACTCTTCTAACCTTTGGAAAGTGACTCAGTAGATGGCACAAAGAAGTGCTTTCAGGTTACAAATCAAAGGCAGAAAGATGAAAACCTAATCAAACACCCTTCATAAGAGATACCAGCAACAACCTGCTCACCAGTCCACAGGACTTGAAAGGCAGATGGATGGAGTACTTCCATGAGCTTTTGAATGAAAAAAAGACACAAAAGCTGTACTGCCCTAGACACAACCTACAATGAGAGAAGAGGAGGAGCCTAGCATAGAAGAAGTAAAAACAGCACTGAGGAAAATGAAGTTGGGGATAGAAAGTAGCCTCAGATGAGGTTGCAGCAGATATGATAAAGCTGTTTGGTGAGGCAGCAAAGAAATGGCTCCTGATTGTACTCATAGCAGTATGGAGATAAATGTATATCCCAGAGGCCTGTAGAATAAGTATACTGCTGCCAGTGTTCAAGAGCAAAGTGAACATTCACAACTATGAGCAGTATAGAGGTATCAAACTCCTGTCACACTGCATGAAAGTTCTGAAGTAGGATGATTCATAAATTAATACAGTAGTAGAAAGTAACATGGGTGATGAACAATTCAGATTTTGCTCAGAATGCTGCACAGCCAACCAAATAATGACAATAAGACAGATAGCTGAGATGAAGCTAGAGATGAGGAAAAAAGTCCAACTGGGCATTCCTAGACTGGGAGAAAACATATTACTAGTTCCCAAGAAAGTGATTAGGGCAGTCCTGTGGTGGTTCAAAGTCCAAGAAACATTGGCAGAATTATTGCAGGCTATGTAAAAGGACCAAATGATGCAAGTATTAATGGTGTACAGTCCCACATAGATGTTCCCAGTAGAAGTGTGTGTGTGTATCAGGGTTAAGCTTTGAGCCCACTTTTGGTATGTACCTCACAAGACATCTACAACAACTGGAAAGGACACAGAAATACCTCACAAAGAGGATTACCAGCCTCAAACAGATGCCCTATGCAGACCGTCTCAAAAAACTCCAGCTTTACTCTGTTGCATATCACCTACTCAGAGGCGATCTCTGCCTAACATACAAAACTATGTCAAACCCAGAGCTGTTGGACATGCTCCACATAAAGAAATCCCAATCCCTCTGAGCTACACATTATAGGGACCTAAACCTTGTCACCACAATAAACAGGACATGCTGGAGGAATAGATTCCTGTCTCAGAGACTTCCCATACTCTGGAACAAACTACCTATCTATATCAAACAACGCTCCTCATTAGCACTCCTCAAGAAAAATCTTGATGATTGGATGGGAGATAGGAAATTCACCCAGGGGATCACTTCTGTGGCTCTGCTTGACAAGGGCACAGGAAAATAATTTTCTTGGGTGGCAAAAGTCAGGGTACTGTTTGGCTAGGCTTATATAGGCCATAGGGCCAATAGCTTAGTACCTACCTATGAACCTATGTACTTATGATGAACTTCATTATAAACCAGGATGGAGGGACAGGTCAACAAAATTTCTGTATGCAGAAGATGTGGTATTACAGGCAGAGCCTGAGCAAGAACGTCAAAAAATAAGGGAATGGAATGCAAAACTGAAGGTACTTGGGATGAAACTGAGTAGAAAGTCAGCTGTAATGGCAGCAAATGGGGGGATATCAGAAGAAACTAAGAATTAAGATAGAAAGGAAAATAGTGAAACAGGTTAACAACTTCAAATATCTGGGAGGGTTAAATGAGGAGAAGTGAAGTCTGAATGAGGAGGTCCAAGCTATTACCAGAGGTGCTGCAGCAAACTGACACAGAGAGTCAGGGGTAGTGCATGACAGAAGAATGCCAAAGAATCTGAAAAGTAAGATTTACAAAGCAGTGGTATAACCAATACTACTCTAAGGTATAGAAATCTGCTCTTTAAAGGCAGTGCAGATGAGGAAGCTTTCTATGATAGAGATGACTTGCCTGAGATGGGTGGTAGGAAGCACTGTGGGATGGACAATGAAATAAGGATGTCAGAACAGAAGTCTAATTAGTTATAATTGCTAAGAAGGTCAAAGAGAGACAATTTCTTTGGTTTGAGCACAGGTGCACAAAAATAAAAGACATTCTGGTGAAGATTACATCATGAAGAAGACAAGAGGGAATGAGGGAGTCCATCAAAGCAGTGGATGGATTGTGGGAGAGAACGCCTGCAACATGACTGTTGAAGAAGTTAAGGAGAGCAGCATTGATTCAAGAGATGGTGACAACTGGCATGCCATCCACACCACATGTAAAAAACAATAAAAAGAAGATTTACAATGATGAGCTGTTTGAAGAAGAATCACAATGTCTTGATAACTGAGTTTTTTTAGATATATTCCTCTTGTAGAGGTTAACAGTTGAGATCTTGTAATTGCATGATGTGTTCTTTCTATGATAAGACTTTCAGCTTATTTTGGTTATTCAATGGAAATATTAAGATATTATGAATATGTTTTATTAGATCCCAATGCAAAACACCTTCAAGGATTCCATTAACTAAGAGGTTCATCTTCTTTCTTTTACCGTGTTTCAAAATCAGTACACTGTTTTATAGAAGACAGATTTTTATCTTGCCATTGCGTTGTTTCTTTAATATTGTTTTCAGATATATCTAATGATTTATAAATATAATGTAGTGATTTGTCAATAATTGTTAACTAAGCATATTTATTTCAATACAATGCAGTTTACCCATAGTGAAATTCTGTTTTAATTTTGTTTTTGCTGTTGAATTCCTACCATATTTATTGGCAATTTTAAACAATTTGCTGGCATTGTCTTTCTTTGAGGAGACAGTTGAAGAGTATTTTGTCATGGATGTTTAAGTATTCATAAAGTCTTGCTCATGACGCATCTTTTTCATGTAGACTGCTATCTATGTTTTGTTTAATAAGGTAAATTATTACTTCCAGTATCTTGATTTTACAATTTTAACAGTTTCATTCTTGTTCTGAAAACTGCATGTGGGTTCAAACAGATCAACTCTAATGCCAGAATAGAAGAGAAGGATTTTTTTCTTCCAAACATTTTAGGCAATTCAAATAGAAAATAACAAAAATGTTTGTTTAGAAGATATGCTGAAAGTCAGAGGCTGAAACTAGATTCAAAATGTAGGTTAAGAGCTGTGTTATCAGTGCTGCTATTGCATCAACAGTCATTTTTCTCCCCTGTTTGTTTTTCTTTTTATAATAACAAACAAAATATAAAATGGATATATTTTGATAATGACATTTTGTACTAGGGAGCTGATGATGAAGAGGCATTGTGTACCAAAAAGCATGGAGATAAATTGCTGACTAAGAGTGCAACATTGAGATATACTTATTGGTGCAACTAAGTATATCTTCTCCAGTTTTCCTTTCACTACTTGAGATGTATAGTACACTGTGATTGAGATTCAGAAAAATAGCTCAGTATGGGATGTAAAATTGTGTGATAAATGGTGGCACACAGGACAAAGGTGATCAGACCATGCAAGGCCGCAAAATATTGTTGGTGGCATTGTAGGCAAATGACCATGCATTTGACGCACATGTAAGGGAATACCTACTTAGGTGGTGGCTGAAGTTCCACAAAAACAGCCAGTTGTCTGCTGCGTATTCATAGCATCTAATTTTTGGCATCCATCATACCTGGATGACTGCAGCTTTTTGCACCAGTACCCTACCATTTCTACCCCCATGCAGTTTTCTGAAGATGTGTTACCTTAAAACACAAATGACTTTTTACCCTATGCAGTGTGCTCTCTGACCTTTGTACAACACAAGGGGAGGCCCACTGCATGATCTCCATGAGTATGGTATATGCAGCCTATGTTGTGATGCACAGTTACTATGGTACATGATGAAAAAATCATTCTGTAGCTGTACAGAGAATTCCAGGAATTCCTTCTTGCAATTATTTATCAGGGTCCTCAGTACATGGTAGATGGCTGGCACTGCCTCTATTTTATTTATTTATTTATTTCCAGTTTGATAACCGGGGTGGTCCACTGGACTCAAGGAGCCTGTTTTCAGTGGAGGCCCGAGGAGAAAAGCTCCAAGATTACAAAGATACAATACAAATACAATAAAAATATGATAAAAAGTACAATATAATGCAGTTATGAATCATCCTAGTATTATATAATATTTTAAACAAAATTGTAAGATGATACAGTGAGATGTAGCAAAAAGATGTAGTGCAATAAGTGAAGTATAGGAGACTTAAGGATAGTTCATACATAACATGCTTGGTAATGAAGATGGGTAGTGTAAAGTATGCAGAGTAGCAGGAATAAATACCTAAAGTGGAGGAATGAGAGAGAGGCAGTTGAGTAGTGAAGCAAGAGGCAATTGTTTATTAGAAAGAAGAACATATGTGAGAAAAAAGCAATAGGGGGTAATACAAGAGGGATGGAGGCTAAAGTTAGTAGAAGAGGTTTGGACACCATTTATAGAATGTTAGAGTCATTAGTTAGTCAAATGTAATATAGGTTTAGATGGAAGAAGTATAAGGGGGGGGGAGAGAGTACAGAAAGAAGGGTATATATAATATTCACATTATAAAAGAAATATCAAGGGAAGCTGTTGGGCAGAATAGCAAGGTGAAGAAGTATTTAATGAAGAACAAGTAGAAATTAGTTTAATAGGATTAGGGGGGCAGAGAGCAATTACATTTCCACTTTTGGGAGAGATGAGAATGGAGCTAGGATTTAAAGAGTTCAAGGTTATTGGAGATTCTTAGTGAGGCGGGGGGGAGAGAGTTCCATTTTTTTTGCTAGGGAATAGGATAGCAGATACTGGCCAGCAGGATGTTTTGGTTTGTGAATAGCAAGTTGGTTTTGTTGTGCAGATCTTAGGGGTCTGTGGGGAGTATAAGAAGGAAGGATGTATACTAGAGCAGGGCATGCAGTAGGTTTAAAGATTAATTTGTGGGCTGTATTGAGTTGGAGGTAGTCGAGGTAGTTGGGAAGCTCTAAACATTTTAGCATGTGTAGGGAAGAGCAATGGTGGGAGTAGTGTTTAGATTTAGTAGCAAATCTGGAGATTTTGTTGTAGCAGATTTCTAGTTTTGAGGAGATGGAAGATGCAAGGTTGGTTAGAAGAGGGGCACCGTATAATAGTGATGGAAGTAAGTAGGTAGTGGCAAGAGTTTGCCTGGTAGAGGAAGAAAGGAAGTGAGAGTTTCTGTATAGTAACCCAAATTTTTGATGTTTTTTTTTTTTTATATTTAATTGGACATGAGTATCGAATTTTTGGTGTTCGTTGATAGTAACACTGAGAAGTTTAACGAAGGGGACAACTTCTATTAGGGAGTTTTCATTACTGGTAATTTGAAAGATTGTTTGTCAAGGTGCAGGTTTTTAGAGGGAGAGAAAAGTAGGATTTTGGATTTATTAGCATTAAAGGAGAGGTGGTTTTGAAACATCCAGTTCTCAGTTGCTGTAAAGGCAGATTGGGTAATTGCTTGGAGAACAGGAAGATTAGGAGCAGAGCAGATTAAAGTAGAGTCATCTGCATACTGTACTATTTTAGTGTTGGGAATGGCTGCATGGAAATCATTAATGAATATATTGAAGAGCATTGGACTGAGTATTGAACCCTGGGGAACCCTGGTTGGGGTAGGAAGGAAGATTGAGGTACGAGTTTTCCATTTCACAGCCTGGGATCTGTCAGAAAGATAACTCTTGAACCAGGTAAGTGAATGCTGATTGAGATTGAGGTTAGACAGGTGAGTTAGAAGGTGGGAGTGAGAGACAGTGTTGAAAGCCTTGGAAAGATCTAGAAGGACAGTGGATAAAATTTCTGCTGAGTCCTGAGCATGGTTTACTTTGTCTAAAAATGATAGGAGAGCGGTTATTGTACTATGGCTGGGGCAGAAGCCATGTTGAGTAGGAGTAAGGAGGTGGTTACTGATGAGGAAGGGCATAAGTTGGTGGTGGATGCATTTTTCTAGAATTTTTGATATTGGGGAGAGAATGGCTATTGGACGGAAATTAGAGATGTTATTGTTTTTGCCTTTTTTGTGAAGAGGTAGGATACAGGCAGCATGCCACAGTTTGGGGATGTAACATTCACGAATGGATCAGTTAATGGGAATGCTAATGGGGGTGGCAATGGCATCTGCAGCAAGCTTTAGAAAGTGTGAGGGGATATTGTCAGGGGCATTGGAGCAAGGCTTGAGTTTAGTGAGAAGCTTTTTGATGTGAGAGATAGAGATGGGTTTTAGATGGAAAATAGGGGGAGCAGTGGGAGAGGGATATTGAGTGGGGGAAGGGAATGTAGGGTTGAGTGGAGGGGAGGAGATATTATTGGGGAAGGTCTTAGTGAGTTCAGCTATGGAGTTGGTAAAGAAGGAGTTGAATTGGGTGGCAATTTCTATGTCTGTTAAATTATTATCAGGACAGGGATTGTTTTTTATACCTGGGTGCAGAAGAGAGTTTATGGAGTTCCAGAATTGTTTTGGGTTTTTTGAATGGGTAGACTGTAGTTTAATGTAGTAGGATTTTTTGTCTTTTGTAATATGCTTTTTGGTTAGGTTACGGAGTTGCTTGTATTTGAGGAGGGTGTCAGGGATTTTTTCTTGATTGTAAAGTTTCCAAGTCTTGTCTCTTTGCTGCATAAGTGATTTAGTATCTTTAGTTAGCCATGGGGCAGAGTAAGGTTTTATACGCTTAGTTCTAGGAGGTGCTTGGGCATTTAGAATGTCTAGGAAGGTTGTATTAAAGGAATGTATGGCTTCATCTAGGGGAAGAGATTTTAGATTGTTCCAGTTGGTATGTTTAAGTGTTTCTGAGAATATAGAAGGGTTGAAGTTTCTGAGATTACGAGTATAGGTAAATTGGTGTTGATGAGGAGAGAAGTGGGTAGCTCAGAGAATGGAAGCTGGGAGATGGTCACTCATGGTGTCTGGTAGGATAGCAGAGTGAGATATCTTATTTGGGTAGGAGGCTAAGATCCAGTCCAAGGTGGACCCTGGGGGGGTTGATTTTATTAGGTCTGGTAATGCCGTTTATTAGTTGAGTGAAGTTGAGTAGATTAATAGATAAAGAGGGATTATTGTTATTAATTTTGTTCCAATCTATATTCACATCTCCTAATATGTATGTCTCTAGTTTAATATTAGTTGAGGACCATAGTAGAATGTTTTCAGGAGTAGGGATATTATTTCCAGGGGGAATGTAGATGCTCATAATGCAAATACTTTTATAGTTATTCAATTTAAGTATCCCTATGACTATTTCAGCATTGCAAAATTGAGGAATGGGGTTTTGGTAAGGAGTGAGGTTAAGCAGGCTGTTATACATTAATGCTACTCCTCCTTTTTTGATTTGGCGGTCACATCTAAGTGCTTGAAAGCCAGGGGGAGGATCTCAGAGTCAGAGATGTGGGGCTTTAGCCATGTCTCAGAGAGAGATACTATGTCTGGAAGAGTATGGTTAATCCAGGCATGGAAGAGAGTTGTTTTATTTTTTAAACTCTTGGTATTGATTGTAACTAGCTTAAGGAATTTGTGGTTGGAGGTACTGGGTGAGGTAAGGGAAGAAAGGATAGTAGTAGTCTGAGGACCAGGGTTGGGGTGTATGTCTCCTGCTAGGAAAAGCAGGATAGAGGAAGAAGAGAACAGGATCTTTGCATTACTTATAGTAGTTTGTGGAAAGAACATTTTTCCTTTGGGAGTATGGAGTTTAATAGAGTAGGGTAGTGGTTTGAGTTTGAAATAGTGAAATGGGTTTGGTTGAATTAGGCAGGGGGATATAGAGTGAAAGTGGAATGAGAAGGGGTGGAGTTGGTGGAGGATATTGGAGGTGGGGGAATAAGAGGGGGGAGGAAGTTTGTAAGAGGAATAAGAAGTGGCAGAGAAAGCAGTTAGTAGGAGAAGAGCAGTAATAGAGTGGATGAAGAGAGTTTGTGGAAGTGGTGATACCTTCATTGTTAGATTTAGGTATAAAGGAAGGTGTCAGGATGTTGTAGGGGTGTTTTAGGGTAAGAGGGAGGAGTGAGAGAGAACAGGAAGATATAGGACAGAGTGGGAGTGAATATTTAATTTAAAGGGATTAGGGGAGGAGAAGAGATGGGATTGGTTGGAGTTGAGGGGTGGAGTAGAGATGGGATTGGTTGGAGGTAAGGGGGAGGAGAGATGTACGTATAAAAGTAGGAGTGTTGAGGGTGGGTGGGAACTGTGGGTAGGGTAGGGGTAGTGGAGTGAGCCCGAAAGGCGAACGGAGCGGGGCAGATCCAAAGGAAAGGATGCAGCAGGAAGACTAGAAAAACAATCAGTATAGTGGATGGTAAGAACAGGAGAAGGTAAGTAAGGAAGGCAGAGGTTGTGGGTGTAAGGATAGGAAGAATGAGAGGCTGTAAGGAGAAAAGGCTAGTATATGGCTAGAGGTGAAGAAGAGGGGGTAGAATACTATGGTTTGTCAACTATAGAAAGTTGAAAGACATAATAAGTAAATCAAAGGTGGGTGAAGACTGCCCTCTAGTGGTCAAAACCTGTCGTGACAGTGAGTGGAGATCACAGTAGAAGGCTGGAAGTGGAAAAGAATTCAGAAGGGAAGGGCTTGAGGGTGTTGGAAATACCACAAAGGTAGGGGTAACTTTGTAAGGGTGGATGCGGAGTACAAGAGATCAAGTGGAGGGGGTATGGAGCTGTAAGTGCTACCAAGGGTATCAGTCACAATGTGAGTAGCTGATCTGTTAACTTTATTACACTACAAAATTGCACCTGCTCTGTAGGATTGTTTAATTTCATTCTACTTTTATACGTAAGTATAATTTTCATTATTAAAATTCTTGCCTGTGAATCTATTTATTTGCAAAAAAAAGAAATAAATGTTGAATAAATACTCTGTAGATAATATTTTGTAAGTTCAAAGTGAGAGAGAGAGCAGTTCTGATATATACAGATTTCAAGAACAGAACACAGTGGTTGTTTCACATACAAAAGAAATAGAGGAATGAAGATTGATGGATCGGTAATGTGTGAAAGGGAAAAAGCTGCAATAAAGCAATGAGCACTTTGATAAGGTGGTACAATGTTTGGAATCATGAAATAAGAACAATCCTTTGGTAATTGTTCATGCCAATGAGATTACAGGAAGAGGTTGGAAACAAAGTAATTTTTGTTGCAGATGTGGATTCCTAAGTCATGGATGAGGCATGTGCTTTGGCCTGATATATACTAGACAGCTTTTGCAAGCTGCCCTGGAACTGTGGAGACATGTATGTGAATCTGCCATTAGGCATGTGGGATTTCTGTATTTATAACTGTAAATAGTTATTGACTGTTTATAGTTTTATGAATTTATGCTGGGTTTTAAATTTGTTAATCTACTGCTTTTATATTAACTCATTCACTCCAATGGAGCTCAGGAAGTGTGTACTGTAACGTCCAGTGGGCGGAGCCTAAGCCTTTGATTGAATGAAATGATGTCCTCACATTTCAAACAAATGTTCATATCTCTGGAACCATAGGGATTATGAAAGAAGTATAAATGACAAACTCAGCACAAACTATTTTTATAGTGGTAGTATTCTTTAAGTTCTAGGTCTTAAACTTAATTTTATAAGTCACAGTAAATGCAGTAACTATTACATTTGTAATATTTTGTAAACAACTTATAATATCTTAGCAACCGCTCAAGTTACACACATACTGTCAGCAGCATGTTATTCATCTTAGCTGAGAGCTTTTATTTGCAGCTAAAGAGTTCTGTCTGCATTACCTGGTTGCTGACATATTTAGAAAAACGTGATAATTATATCTCTATAAATTGATATCATAAAAACAACAGTTAAAAGCTATTTACTTCCACTAGACAAAGGTCCAATATTAATGCAATTCAGTGTGCTATTATGTAAGCTTTAAGATGAAGTATTTTAAAACCTTGCACTTAGCAAGGTTTTGGAATTATTGATGCAAATATGAACAAGCAATATTTGATGCCTAGAGGCGTCAGTAGGAGTTAACTGCAGATGCACCTGGAGGTGTCACTCGGCTATAATGAGTTAATAATATATTTACTGTTTATGGTCATTGATTAATATTTGCAACCCTTTGCTTTTTATAGTACTTGTGTTTGCAGCATTGTATTTGTTATTCTTTTTGTCTGTTAATTGGCTAAAAGCAATAAATTGTTTAAATAAAGTCACATGGGTCTTATTGCTAGTTGTTTAAACAAAGTCACATGGTTCTTATTGCTAGTCACTGCAAGGTATACAGCAGGATTCTTTGAGATGCTTAAAATGCAAGGGTGGGGAAGCTACTAGACAGAGAACCTAGGAAGGTTATCACAATAGGGCTGCAGATTACGAGTAAAGAAGAGTCAGTGTAAAATCAAAAGGGATCAAGGTATAAAAAAGTAAAGTTTAAGTGACTCCAGATGCTTTAAAACAGTGGCTGGCAAACACTTTTAGGTATTCAGTTAATTTCTTTCAAAAGTGGCTGCATATTGTGTAATTAGAATGGTCAGTTGACAGAGTATCTAAGCCATTTATGAAAGAGATGAGAATGAATGGTTAGTTATGGTTATGTTGGTAGGAATCCTGAGCAGGAATATGGTCACACTAGAACAAAGATTGTAAGACATATTCTATGGCTAAGGAATCAGCAACAGTCTTTATAGAGTATTTTGTGAACTAAGCTTAGGAGAGGAGGTCAGCCCGCTCCTTTATGGGGAGACAATTGGCATGTTGAAAGCTGGTGCAATGCTGCTCATTCTGTTAGAGCAGAGTGAATGACAGATTCTGTCTGAGAGACTTTGAAGGTAATTTTGATTTTCTTTTGAGCTGTATACAAGTTAGACCATATACCATTTGCTGGTTAAAGGAGATGTTTGTCAGTTGAAGTTCATCCTTTTTGGCTGAGAAGTGTTATATTTTGACAATCAAACAGAGTGAAGTAGATTTTGGATTTAATGTTGACATGAAAGGACATGAGGCTAGGTTTAGACTAATGCATAAGTATTTAAATGAATGAATTTGTTCAATGTGTTGATTATTGTAGATGTTGTGGGGATTGAAAGAGGAGGCAGTTTTAAGTCTATGGTGTGTGCCGGAAGACATTACTTTGTTATTTTTGGCATTTAATATGTGACAGTTTGCTATGAGACACATATGGAGGTTAATGAGTAGTTGCTGACATTTTGAGGTTGCTTTGTGCTTAGGGCCTGAGTGATAGATGCCAAGGTCATCTCTATAAAGGATAAGATTTGAGACATAAAGAGTAAATGAAAATGCTGAATAAGAGCAGGGATAGGATGGAGTCCTGAGGAGCCCCACAGATAATGTTATGAAGGATAGTCATGCTGTTATTTAATACTGTTGGTTCTATTTGTGAAAGATTTAGTGAACTATTCTATGGTGGAGGAGCCACTCTCTTTAAGACAAGTTCTATTATCAGAACACAAAGCTTCACATGCATCCATAAAATAATAAGAGTATGTAAGCTGCAATAAAAAGAACCCACTGAATCTCTAAGTAACTACCCCTCCCCCGCACAAACATGTCCATAGAGACTAGAATTCTGAATAACTGCAAATAGCCAAATTTCTGAATAAAAGAAATAGCTAGAAAATGGACAAAAAAGAAAGTATACATAAAGGCACATAAGTAAACAAAAATAATTAAATAAAAATAAATATGGACCACTAGCTAACCCAAATAGTTGTCATCAAACCAAGCTTAGGATATGAAAGGAGCATTGCAGTGTAGTAAGGGCAGTGAGTCTGAAGCAGTAGTGTTTTGGGAGAGTTTCTAGAAACTGCAGAATTTCTCCTTTGAAGATCACCCTTTGAAATGAAAGACATGGCTTTCAATTCATTCAATTGCAGGTTCAGCCCAGATGAAATACAAAACATTTCACAAACAAAATACAGAAATGTAAGCAATAACAAAGCATTTCAGATTAGTAACATAGAAAAAAATGTGTATATACATTATGATGAACAGGGACAATGCACTGAACAATCAAGCAGAGTCTAATGTACAATATATACATTAGTTTCTAAAGTAGATCAATAAAGAAACTTGGAAGGAAGGAAGACTGGGATAGTGTGCTAGGTGATATGTCCTATGTGCTAGGTGATATGTCCTATGTGCTTGGTGGTATGTCCTGTGTTGAAGTAGGATCATTTGACTTGGATAAAGAAGTGCTTTTTGAGTTGCATTCTAAATTTGGCATAAGTATTGATTTCCTTTAGGCTGATGGGGAGAGCTTGCCAGACAATAGGTGCCTCAGAGGAAAACACACGTAAATTGCTGTTGAGTTTGGTTCTAAGGGTAATGTGAGTTGGTGTGGCTTATGAGTAGTGTCTCAGGTTGAACAAGGACATTTTTTCATGACGTTTAGCTGCAAGAGAAGTAAATGTGTGAGTATGAAGTAGTTTGTAGAGCTGGGATCCTAAAAGAAGGTTTAAGCTTTGTTTTATGGGTAGCCATTTTGCTTTTTCTATGGTGATACAGTGGTGCTCACAGAAGAAGAAGGAGTTTATTTTTGCTCTCATTTTCTCTATGTGGAAATGGAAGTTTAGTGACTAAACAAGGCATACTCCTGAGTATTTCAAGGTTGAGGTTGTCGCTATGGAATAGTTGTCTAAATTAATGATAGAGTCAGGTGCTTGGTGAACTTTCAGTGGAGTTCCATAAAGCATACTTTTGGTCTCGATTGATTTGAGATGTAGTTTATGGTTTATGAGCTATTGGTGGAGCTGATGCACATCAGAATGGAACTGTCATTGAATGCTGATGTTAGAGTGACCTGATCAGTAAATGATCATGTCATTAGCATAGAGGATACATGGGAATGGGTGAGGTCACAAGGAAGTTTATTAATGAATATGGAGAATGGCTTTACTACCCAGTTTGGGGTCTGAATGTATGATAGGATGAGACACCAAGTATTCCTGGGGTGTTCTCCACAGCTTTCAACCAGGTTTCTGTGACTGCACAGATGTCAGCATTTTCCAGGGTTAAGAATGCTTGCAATGAGTGCAGTTTCATGTTTATACTCCTAATGTTTAGCAGCATGGGTTTTTTGTTGAAATTTTTATGTTGGTAGTTTTAACTTCATCACCTTTTCTAAAAAAAGGCACTATGTGGGAGGCAAGTGCCTTTGCCAGAAGCCTGAAGCCAAGTGAGACAGATGCAGGACATCTCTGGCAAAGCATCGTGGTCTGTTGATCATATCTTCCCAGGCTGTCAGATACTGGATCTCACTGAAATGACAACAGAAACTAAGCCAATTGTTAAAGTCAATCATTTTCTGGTTGTATTGAGGCATCATTTTGGGTGACAGAATGCTGCTTAAGGCTAGGGATGTACCTGCCTGGGACACATATTCAGCAATTTTAATCATGTCTCTCTTCATATAGTCCAGGGAGGTACATCTCAAGTCAGCCACACCAACATGGACTATGACAAAGTCATAACAATACCTGTTTTGTGTGTGTGTGTGTGTGTGTGTGTGTGTGTGTGTGTGTGTGTGTGTGTGTGTGTGTGTGTGTGTGTGTGTGTGTGTGATATGGCAGATTCTGGCCCCTAACAGACAACTAACCATGACTTTCTCCTTATCCAGCTTGGTGAGAGGCACATATGTGTGTCTCACAATGGAGTCTCCTATGACTAATATGTTGGATTTATCTGTGGAGATCACATGTGTTTTTGCCTCAGAGGTTTTTGCCTTGGAGGTCTCCTTTGTTTGGGTATGTTTTTGTTGAGGACCTCTACATATGTGGGTGTGTGTTGTGTAGGCGTGGGTGGTGTTAGACATGTAGTGATTGTGTTGACAACCTTCTCACTGCCAGATATGCTGGCTTGTGAGGGAGAGAGCATGGACTCTTGGTTCCTAATGTAATTGCATCTCTCGCAAATTGTGTTCCTAGGTGGTAGTAGTAGGTGGTTGTCTGTGTACATAAGGCAGTTGCTACACTGTCTCAGGATGCCCATATCAACCACCAGACTGGCAGGAGAAACTGTAAGAAATGGTCCATCCATATTGTTCAAAATCTGAGAGAGAAGGCCAAGAAGAGCTAAGGGGTAAGCCAAAGGCCCAAGTGCTTAAACCAAAACTAAGAAGCTTAGAATAACACTTAAAATTGAAAAAGGCTATAAACAAGCAGTAACTTAGTCAACAGCAAAGATGCAACTGAATACTTTTGAGAACAAGCCGCAGTAAGTAGCAGAAAAGGCAAGATGAAGTAATGAAGCAGGAGGAGGAAACACAAATACAGTAAAACAAGCTGAATAAAGTGTTTTTTTTTGTTATTAAAGTGGAAAGGGAGAGAGGAGGAACAGAAGAAAATTCAAGGTTAAGGAACTAAAGGGTTTGACCTTCCCAAATGATATCTGTATTAGGTAGAATGAGATAATGAGATGGGACTGGGAGGAATGTCCATTATAAAATTTACAGTAGGGGCGGGCAACAGCAAAAGCCACAAACTATAAGAACACAACAGCACTTAGGTAGGAGGGTGGGAGCAAACAAAAATTCAACCAGAGATCAGCAAATATATAAATGGAGACACATCAAAGTAAATAATTCAGTCAAACAAAAACAGTGCAGTAAACTAGTGCAGAACTGTTACACAAATAAATAAAAAAAAATACAGTACTGATAAGCAAATAAATGCAACCAGTGCAGTGCTGATAAAAAACACTGAACAGTTAGACAAAGTGCAAAAAATATACGTATGTAGCTCTGCAATTCAGATTATTAAGAAGTCAGGCACAAATGGAGCTCTAGCAAGATAAGCAAGATTTTTGTTCCTTTAAGCTATTTTATTTGTCTTTAAGCTAAAAGTTAATTTCTGCTTGATCTGTTGCCATAGTCTTGTAGTTGTATTTGCAATAGTGGTAGAATTGTGACATGCTACAAGATGTATGCCTCATTTACACATTTGTACATATTGCACTGCATTTTTTGCCATACTTACATTGACTTGTAGTTACTGCCCTATTAGATGCCATAATCTTGTAGTTTTGTTTTAATGCTGGCAGTATTGTGAGTTTTGCTGCAGGATCTGTGCCCATGCAAATTGTTTCTACTCAAATTCTATTGAAAAGAATAGACATTCTATGCCTGTGTCTGTTTAAGTTGCACTTGCCGAGCTTTCTGTTTGCTACAACTACAGCTGATTTGATTGTTACGCAGTTACATCCACTAACATTCTACACTGTAACTTTAAGCACTGCTGTCCCAGTACTGTTCTCCCAGTTACTTTCTTCTGGTTGCTACAGTGAGCACAGCTTGCCCTGCCACTACTGTAGAACATAAACTCCTGAATTTCTAGCTTACACTTTTTTTGGACTGATGTGCTCTCTAACTCATCTCTTATAACCTGTGCTGAGCGGAGTTCCCCCAGGGTCTGTTACTTAAGACTCTTGAGAAGTGTGGAGAGCCTTGAAGTGTGAGATTTATCATGAAACAGGGAAGAAAATTTGTGTGAGCTATTCTCAGTGCAATACCATCACTAAATTTGCTTAATGCTGGTTGTCTGTGCAAAAGCTTTTTTTTATATATAGGAAACCTTCTTAATGCATACAATGCTAGAAATCTAAATATGAGGTTCAATGACTGTCCTGAGTGAAATAATTCATGCCCTGAGCTGCAGTAAAGCTTGCTGAGGGTATCTGTACATTTTAGCCTAAGATGTTAACCACCCCACATGTCTCATTAAAAAGGTCCACTAAAAATAATCCCTGCAACCCCACACCAACTCAGCTCAATACAATGACACTCCCCCCAATCACCTAAATTATTCCTTTCTAAGCCATGGAACAACACTTCCCCACACTTTCTATAGCCAGCCTGATTCAGATAGTTACCTTGAGACAATGCAAGAATATTCTAATGCTTTCTGAAGATGCTAGGCAGGGGTCCAAGGAAGTAAATATTGTGGGAAGAAATAGCCAGGGAATTGTTATGGTTAGGCTTTTATAGGCCCTAGGGTCGATAGCCTAGTACCAACCTATGAACCTATAATGCATTTCACACTTTCAGACCAGTCACTGGGCAGGAGGGAAAAACAGGTGGATGTGTCTTTATCTTAATTTTGAACAGACTTACATCAAGGCTAGTTAAGCAGCATGATGCACTAGAGCTTATTTACATCCAAATTGCATCAGAAAGGATTTATATCACATATTGGCTAATTATACAACTCCCTTTATGATCCGCCAAACCCACAATGCCTATCTACATGAACTAGAGTCACTCAGTATTAAACCCAATACCATTTTCATGCAAGAGCTAATCTGTCCAACTCTAAACTGGGAAACCTATACAACTGCTACTACTCATACAAGGATTCCTAGACTTCGTCAATACACATACCTTGAACACCCATACTCAGTAAGAGAAATAACATCTAGACCTTCTCCTTACTAAAAAGTGGGTGTCTTTCAGCATCCCTTGCTCATTGTTGACACTTGTTTGGCCTGACAGAAACCTTCTCCTTACTAAAAAGTGGGTGTCTTTCAGCATCCCTTGCTCATTGTTGACACTTGTTCGGCCTGACAGAAACCTGACATTAGGAGTACTTTTATGTGAGAGCTTTGTCTTCAGTGACATTGTGTAAATACATCTCTCACATACCATATCAGTTTGTTTGAGAAGTAACTGGTTGTCAGTAAACATGAGGCAATTACTATATTACCTCAGTGTGTCCATATCCACCAAGCTGGTAATTGAGATAGAAAGTTCATATATATGGCAACAGACCTTTTCTTATTGATTAGACAGTTGGAGTAAGACTATAAAGCAATGTCAGGAGTATCCAGTTTGCAACTCCATGGACAGTGTTTGTCACTGCAAACTAGTTGTCCTATGGGCAACTAAACATTGTTGAAATTTCAGTTGTGCTTTTGCAGGAAAAAATGTCACTCAAGGTGTCTGTGTCTATATAGGGGACTGCCAAAACTTTGAGGAGAAACTAAGTAGACTGAAATTTTAAGAATGAAGTATTTAGGCAGATATTGTGAAGTTAGAAACAAATGAAGCAGTACTTACTGAAAACAAAAATTAGCTTGTCAAGAATGATGAAAAGAGGGGAGTCGCATGAATGGCTACTGCCTGGCTACTACTAATGCTGGTCTCATCACAGCTTCATTCTTCTGGGATGCAATGCACCTTTGGATCTTCTCTCACCAGAAGTAAAAGATTAGCACCAATCCCTAGATGAGAAGGAGTCCACAGCCTGTTTGGTGATCCACAATCTTTCCCCAGATGATGTAAGGGCCTGTAAGCTTGTTGTAGCCTTTTCTTAGTTGATGCCTTGGATAGCAACCAGACCAATCAGGAACATCAAGTACAGACACTCATTGTGCTCCCAGCAACACTCAGGAATCAATGCACTCTATTCCTTAAATATGAAAGAAGTGTTAACTTAAGCTTTAGCCGTCTAAGTGGATAGCCACTAATTTTAAAAAAGCAAGATAGGTTGAAAGGTGCTGGGTACTTTGTATTTTGGTTATATGGAATGCAGTGGGATAGCCAATAAATTGAAATAGTTGAAGAAGAGTGGTTTCACAAAATGATAATTTTTGTGCTTACTCGTAATAACCAATGAAAGGGGAGGGAGAAAGAGATCTGTGGTCAAATTAACAAAAGGGCCAGGCAACTAGAAAGACAGTTGAGTTTAAGAACACAACAGCACCAAGGTGGGAGGGTGGGAAAAATTTCTGTGTGCTCACAAGAGACACAGCTGTTGTCTCTTTCCTAGTTTTAATATCCAATTAAAAGGAGAACACAACAGTGTAAAGAAAACAAATCACAATATACAAAAAAGAAGAAAGCAATAAAGTAATACAAAATACAACAAAGCAAAACCAAACTAACCTTTCCCTCACAGCAAGTTGTGGCAAAGTCTGGGGGAGCTTTACCAGCTGGATATCCAGTGTATAACAAAGGGGCTTATGCCTATATCCATGTGTTTGTTTGCAATGCCTGAGTGAAGTATTGTATCTATTTCCTTTGCCAGGTCACAGATCAAGGGAGGGATTATTCACCATTTTGCCCTCACCCATTGCATTGGTGACCTTCTCAAAGAGGCCCACCGGGTTGAATAGGCATATTATACCATGACCCCCCATTAATATTCCAAAATGTGCACGCTGATTGGCCAGCGTGCATGTTGTAAATCGACTTATACTAATGGAAAAAGGTCCGGTCACCCGGACTTTTTCCATTAGTATGTCTTTTTTTAAAACACTGTCTCGCTATGTGAAAAGAGTTTAACATAGCGACACAGGTTTAAAAAAAGCAATGGAGATCTCCGTTGCTTTTTTTAAAGCTGTCTCGCTATGTTAAACTCCTTTAACATAGCGACACAGTGTAAAAAGCAACGGAGATCTTGCTTTCTCCGTTGCTTTTTTTTAAACCTGTCTCGCTATGTTAAATGGGTTTAACATAGCGAGACAGCTTTAAAATAAGCAACGGAGATCTCCGTTGCTTATTTTAAAGCTGTCTCGCTATGTTAAACCCATTTAACATAGCAAGAAAGATTTAAAAAAAAAAAGCAATGGGGAAAGCAAGATCTCCTTTGCTTTTTACTGTTTCACTATGTTAAATGGGTTTAACATAGCGAGGCAGCTTTAAAATAAGCAACGGACATCTCCGTTGCTTATTTTAAAGCTGTCTCACTATGTTAAACCCATTTAACATAGCGAAACAGTAAAAAGCAACAGAGATCTTGCTTTTCCCGTTGCTTTTGGCCACAGCTCTGATGTACTGCATAGGCATGTGCAGTACATCAGAATTGCTGCGGATACCAGACAGCTGCGGAAGGGCAGCAAAGAGGCATTATATAATGCCATTATTTAAGAAAAGTAATTATTTATTTTCTTAAATAATGTCATAATAGCAATAACCCACTTCTGGGTGTGGGTAATGCGGGATTTACCCACGGTTGTCTTTGTTTGGTCCCTCGGGCTTCACCCTCGGGACCAAACCACGCCAACCATGGGTAAATCCCGCATTACCCACACCCAGGCATGGGTTATTGCTATAATCTGACCTTGGCAGAAGCAAACTGGGTTGGATCCAGTGTTTAAAGGTTTTCTATGTCCTTGTTAATCATTTCCATGATAATTCTTTCCACAGCTTTCCATTTAAAACTAGTCAGACTTATGGGCCTGAAAATCCTTGTGTGGAGGGATGACCATTGCAGTTCTACATTTGTGTGGCATGTCTGGAGGATCTGGTTAAGCAGTTACTCCAGTGGTACAAATAGGTCTTTATTCACGCTATGCAGGAGCCATCTTGTGATATTACAAAAAACCCTTGATATTGTGTTTTCAAATTTCAAGTGGGCATTTAAGACCTGTAACCTGGTGATTATTGGAGTTTTTTTGTTTGTTGGTATTTACCAGAGATTAGCAGTGGGTTAGATTGGAGCTGAATTTTTTTGACCAGCAGATATGATGTATCTTCCTGCCCCATGTAGGTGACTCAATTAACAATGAATTCTGAACACATCTGTGTGCTGCCTTGAGGTTTTGGACATAGCTAAAGAAAGCCCTCTGGTTGTCCTTTTTCTGAGACGGTATCTTTACTTCAAATATGGCTTTAGTAGACTTAATTTGCCCCCATTTGCTTAGATTGATGAGAGTTTTTATCATGCTGGGCATTGCATTGTCTAGACTTAGATATGACAATTTTCTTTTTTCTTTTGTTGTACAACCTGTTTATATTTGGATTAAAAATGGAAGCACTGCAGGAGACTGCTATTTATTTTGGTTTAATTTGTTAAAGTCTTCAAGTTATGAAGCCACATAAATGCAGTTTGGTCTTTGTTATATGTTAGTTAACATAGTCCCATGACTTTTCAATGTTGTTATATCACAAGTTTCATTCTTAATTAAGCTCACTGAATATTCTGTTTTTCTTACTTATAATTACATAGAACTTCGTAAGTATATAGTGTTTTATATAGATAAGTTATTATGGCTGTATGGTTATTTGCATTGTTTATAAACTTGAAACATTTATTTACTGGGAAAGTCCGACTTGGAACAAAGCCAATTTTCAGCAGAGGCCTGGTGACAAATGCTCCAGGGACATGTCTTTGTACATAGGAGGAAACTGGAGCACCCAGAGGAAACCCATACAAATGCGGGGAGAGCATGCAGACTCCACAGAGAAGGCTTCCCAGCTAAGAATCAAACTAGAGAACCTCTTGCTGTAAGGCGACAACACTACCGCTGAACATTTTTCAAACAAATGACAAACTGAATTTTTGTACAAGTACAATATTTTTCAGATAAGTTTGTCTATCTAATGAAGAGATATTGGCACATTTTTAATGAGTAGAAAGACAAACAGTGCACATAATATTATATCATATTCAAAAGTGGCTTAACTATGGGATATCCTGTTGCATAATCATTTCCCGAGGTCTGAAAGTAACTATGTCTCTGACTAAAGAATCAGAGTCATGAATTCAAACTTAGGTGGCAAGGCTTATAGTCAAAGAATGAGTGCACTAAGAAACAATGTCATAGGTTCATAAGTGCATACAAGGTTAATAACCACTAGGACCCTTAAAAGCCTAGCTGTGCAACCCAAATGTGACCCACAAATTTCAAATATAAACTTAATTTATATTTGATTTACAGTGAGTAATTTACTGACTTCCTCTGTCCATCAGAGATATAGGAGTTAGAAGAAGGATGAATTTATGATTGCCCATCCTTTGGTCCAAGCTGCGCTTTATTAGGGTAAGGCTTCACATGGATGGAGAGCCTATTCTAGAGAATGTGAATTATCCAGGAAACATAACTGTCTCTCCACCATGTCCTCTTTATGTTTCAAGCAAAATTTAATTATTTTAATCGATTAGTTCTGATTGTGTTTGTTTTTCAGATGTACAAATGATTCATCAAAACAGTGGTATGATTACCTCCCTGGTCCTAGATGCCATTTCCTTGCTTATACATCGAGCAACATAGGAGGATTTTCTTACTACCATGAACACATGCTGGTCAAAGGCTAGGTTACTATCTACATGACTTCCCAAATACCTGACTAGTGAATCAAATTTTTAGAATGTTTAATTGATGATTTACTTACCCAGGGTAGTAGACTTCCCAAAGGTTACTATGTTGCATTTCTTGATATTGGGTTTTAAGCCATGGCTTTGGCACCAAGTGTTTGTCTGTATTAGACCTTCCTGAACATTTTTTCTCATTCTGGGAGGATTCAATGAGAGCTCCCAGTTTGCAATCATCTGTGAACTTCGGTAACCAGAGGCCTTTGACATTGACTTTGACATTCGAGAAGTAGAAGACAAAGAGGAATGGGCCTAACACAGAGCCCTGAAGAACTACACTGGTGACCAGCCTCTTTGTGGAGGTGTCCTCACTGATTCTAACCTCCTGGATCCTATTCATGAGCTGGCAAGCTATCAAGCATGTTATAAAGGGGTTGTTCTGTAATTTTGCTGACAATGCCAGATTGGGGTATTGTATGAAATGCCTTAGCCAGATCTAGGTAGGCAGTAATCACCATTTTCTACTCATTCTTTGCCTTTTCAAGGAAGTCCACCAGATTCAGTAAACATGATCTTCCTTTGACAAAGCCAAACCAGGATGGAGCCAGTGTTTGGAGGTCACCTACGTCCTTTTTGATAATTTCTATGATCATTCTTTTTGTGGCTTTGCAAATACAACTAGTTAGACTGATGGGTCTATAATTTCAAGGATCTGTTGAAGATTCTCCCTTATGAAGGAAGATGACTGTTGCAGTCCTCTGTTCATGTGGTACAAAGCTTCTTTTAAGACTATGGTTAAATAATGACCCCAGGATTGTCAATAAGTCATATTATAGTCTATTCAGGAGACATCCTGGGATGTTATCAGGGCTCAAGGAGGCTGTGTTCTTAACTTTAGTGAGTGCAATCAGTACATTCTCCATAGTAATGGTTGGAGGGGTTATATTTGAGGGTATTATTGAAGGATTGGTTGGGGAAGGAGAGGGTAAAGTTGGAAATGAAACTGTTCGCAAACAGGTTTGCTCTGTTGCTAGGCTCATTGAATCTGGTACCAATAACAACCAGTTCAGCACATTACTGTATGCTGTCCTTGAGGGTTCTAACAAAGCTGTAGAAGGTCTTATGATTATCTTAACCTCAAAGTCAGCTTTGTTTGACCTAATTAGCCCTCTTAGATGCCTATTTACTTTAATGAGAGACTTTTTTATCTTTATGGGAATTACCCTTCCTGATTTTTGCCATAATTTTCATTCTTTTGTTATATGTTCTGTTTAATTTTGAGATGGCAGTAAAAATTGCAAAGGCTAGTCCTGAGCAAATGAGATCAATGACTCAAAACACTCAAGAATCCAGAAACAAAAAGATTAGATCACAACGCCAAAGGTTATTACTTCCACTTTTAATAAAATTTTATAGATTACAAATCTTTTGGTAATACCCTTCTAGCCAATCTACCAAAGACTACTTGTTGCTTTTAAAAGGTATGCTGAAAGTTACCCAAATGCTCCTTGCGTAGGTCATAAAGGTGATTTTCAGGCCTATCATAATCAGAACTGAATGCCCTCAGTCCTATATGGTGTCTCTGGATCTCAAGGATGCTTATCTCCATATTCCAATCCATCCTCTTTTTAGGAAATATTTATTTCATTTCTCTGTTGTCTCCTGACATTTGTAGTTCTTTGCTTTGCCCTTTAGTCTTTCTAAAGCTCCATGGGTGTTCACCAAATGCCTTTCTCCTGTGATTGCTTTTTGCAGGCTTTGAGAGATCCAAATTTTTCGTTATATAGATGACTTGTTGATTCAGGCATCCTTTACAGAGACCTATTTGCAAAATCTTCAATTTGATGTTTCCCTTTTCCAGAGTCTGGGGTTCATTATACATTTCAAGAAGTCTTC
Source organism: Protopterus annectens (assembly GCF_019279795.1). Classification (NCBI taxonomy): domain Eukaryota; kingdom Metazoa; phylum Chordata; order Ceratodontiformes; family Protopteridae; genus Protopterus; species Protopterus annectens. Next base: position 196,793,886 of record NC_056730.1, read on the forward strand.
TCTGACTCCTTCTTAGGATCATGTTTTTCTGGGTTGCAATTTTCAGGTGCTGCCAATGCTTGCATTCCTGCCCCTTCCAAAGGTCTTAACTCTCATTTATTTCTTTCATACTCTTCTTCAGCTAGCTTTTTTTTACCACCAGGGAGTTTCTGAGAGCTTTGGGTTTCATGGCATCCATCATTCCTATGCTCACTATGACCATACTTCACATGAGAAAGCTTCAGTGGTTTCAGAACTCTGTGTGGCTCTATCATGCACATCCTTTAGACTTTGTAGTTCCTCTTCTTCCTTGTCTCAGGCAGGAACTTCCCTGCTGGATTCAGCAGTTGTCTCTGAAATCAGGAATCCCTTTTCATCCCCCCTTCCCTCTCAGGAATTGTTCACAAGATGCTTCTGACATGGGATGGGGGGCAACATTTGGCTTCCTAAAAGTACAGGGGGGTTGCCTCATCAGCAGAAAGAGCACATCAATGTCTTATCTTCTTTGCCAGTTGGTGCTTCTGGTATGGGATCTGGCTGTTAAGTATCAAGTGACTCTTCAGGCAGTTTATATCCCTTCCAGTCAGAACCTTGTGGCAGACACACTGAGCAGGTCCTTAACTCGGTTCCATGAATGGATGCTTCATATGGATGTATGTGTTTCTGGACATTATCCACCAGTGGGGTACTCCTCTATTTGATCTTGTTGCCTCCCCTCTGAAGAGACAACTTCCTCTGTTTTGTGCCAGGGTCCCATGTCTTCTAGTGTGGAAGGTGGATGCCCTCTCATTTTACTGGAAGGAGTGGAAGGAGGTTTTTTTTTTTTTGCATTCCCTCCCCTTCCTCTCATTCCAAAAGTCCTGCTCAAGATTCAGCAGGATGCTCCCAAAATTGTTGTGGTGACTCCCTTTTGCCCTCAACAGCACTGGTTCCCTCTACTTTTGCATCTAGCCAGGGGCAATCATCATGAGTTACCTTACAGTGTGGATCTAATCACAAAAGACAAGAAATCTCTCCTTCATCCCCACCTGCCCATGCTTCATCTGACACTGTGGGTGATAGGATTTTGATTCCTCACAGACACCTTTTTTCTGAGGACGTGCTGCAAGTCCTGCAGTTGGCCAGGAAACCTACTACTAGGAAATCCTACGTATCCAAATGGAAGAGGTTTTTCTGTTTGGTATCTCTCTCTCTTGTAACCTGGACCCACTTACTGTGGATGTTCCTTTGATTCTCTCTTATTTGTGTGAGTTGCTCAATGCTGGTTTTCACCTATTCTTCTGTTAACACCCACTTATCAGCTATGTCTGCTTGTCTGCTTTCTTTCTCTTCCTTTATCTTTTAGATTTGAGATTAAACAATTTCTTAAACGTGTCCTTAATATTAGACCTCCCAGGAAGCCTTTTCCTCTTCCTGGGAGGTCTAATATTTTGTTTTGGAGGAGTTGACTCAGGCCCGATGTGAGCCTGCTGCTTCTTTCCTTGCTACATTGTTCCCGGAAGACTGTTATTTAGTTAGCTCTTACTTCTGCCAGATTTGTGTCTGAGTTGCACGCCTTATGGCTTGTCATCCATTTTTGGTCGTTCATGAGGGCATGGTGTCCTTGCACTCACTCACTCTTCTTTTATGCCTAAAGTGGTTAATGAGCAATGACTGAATCAGTCTATTAACCTGCCTACTTTTTCCACCTGTCTGCAATCTGACAGTGAGAGGGTGCTACATACTTTGGACATTATTAATAACAACAATAAAACACAAACTTCACTGTAAATAGTATCACGGTCCCACAAATAATATGAAACTGTCAGCTATATTAAGAAACTTTATTCCACAATAATTGTAAAACTTGTTAAGCGCTTTCATCTACTGATAGTAGACTTCCTCAGAACACCATACAATTAAAATATCTGGGTTTAAATACATCTGCAGGACTCACGAAGCCTCCATGTAAGAGTTAGCAAGTCTTACATGGAGGCTGCAGTTAAACGGGGTGATGTCAGCATGCCATGCATATTCATGAGGGCATGCTGAATCACACCCTAGGCTAACACAGTCCATGTAGCAATGTAGGGGGGCGTGTCCGCATGGTGAGACCTGCAAAGGGACACGCCCCCAGAAGAATCACAGTCCCAAAAGGAAACTCCCACGAGCGAGTCTGCAGAAATGTTAAGAAACACAACAGCACACATGCCCCTACAGACTATTAACCCAACTGAAATGTAAACCGTAAAAATGAACAGTTTAATTTTTTTTTTATTACAAAAATGTTTGCCCCTAATTGCACTCGTTTGCGTGGGTGTGCCCTTCGCTCAGCCACAGTTAGCAGTCATTGAAAAAGAATATAAGCTCTAAATATGCAAAATAAGCCAAGTAGCAATAGCGTAGTGGTAGAGGCATCGGCCAAAGAGGCGGCAGTCACGGTTCAAGCACCGACAACATCATTTTTTATTTTTAGTGAAATAAGCACGAAACAATCCCCTGACATATATGTATATATATACAATTATAATTTATGTAAAATGCAATGAAATGGGCCATGTTTTTATGAAGAAATCTGACACAATAAAAAAAGAAAATATTTTATAAGTGCCCATAGCTGAGCAGCGCTCTAACAAGCTGAGTATGATTGCCTGCAGATGACCAGTGGTTTAAAAGGTGTAATAGGAGTGCTCGGAGTTGAGCAGTGCTTTAACATGCTGAAAGTGTGTGCCCGTAGTTGCACAACATTTCACACAGTGTAATATGCGTGCTCATAGCCAAATAATGCATTAACCAGCGTAACCCATTTGTGCGGAGCTGCGCAGCACCCCAACCGGCTTACCGGCGGGCAACGTTAAGCAACCTGTATCAAAGCTGCCTGTAAACAGACACACCTCCTAGACTGTATAGACAGTAGTAAAATAAAAAAAAAATCAATGCCCAGGCTCGAACCCAGAATACTGTGCATCATAGTCAAAGTACTGAACCACTAAGCCATGACAGTTGTACTGAAAAATGCAGTATTAGCATATATATAGGAATGAATGAAAATAGAAGCATGACAAAGCAGGTTTTGTGAAGCTGATACAATTCCAAAATGGCCAATCACAGATAAGTGCAGAAAAAACAGCATATATAAGCCCCATAGGCGGGAATACACAGCATAACTGATTGTGGAACCTATTTGCAGTCAGGATGGCAGGTGTAGGAGAGGGTAGTCGCTTTTGAGCACAGAGGTGGGGTGTTGAGGAGTCCAAATACATGGTTTGGCTCCTAGTCCACGATCATGAGGCTCAACTCATGTAGGGACAGGTTCTATGGGGTGCATATAAGGCAGAGGCATGGAACCGGTTGGCACATGATCTCACCAGTGCCACAGGCATACCAAGGACTGTTGAACAGGTCCGTCACCACCATGCGGACCTGAAGAGACGGAAGCAGGACGAACTGAACCATTGGATCCAGGAGGCCTGGCAAATGCCCAACGCCCCACTACTGAGTAAGTATCCATGTAATTATGTGTGTAAGGAATTATCCTAGCTGATATAATGGAGATGTATGTTCCGATATTACTTCATTTATATTACAGCTGCAGGTGTGCGTTCCATGAATTGGCAAGCCTATGGTGATAGGCTGGAGCGGTTGAGCCACCAGGCAGGTTAGTAATTATATTTCTGTAATTGTTATACAATATAAGTGAGACAGCTTGTAAAAGAGTTCAGTGTAGTCACATATTAATAAAGTTCAAATAACACTAGAAGAAAGATTCTGCTAGTACTCTATGAGTAGATAAGTGATGCAGCCTGTAATCCAGAAATAAAAAGTAAACAAGTCCGAAATAGTGATTACCCACCTGAAGTGTAATATCAGATAACCTGCAGCAGCCTGAAAATCAGTGGAAAACAAGCTAAAGATAATAGACATGTGTCAAATACACCCCCTTAGAAAATCTGCCATATGAAACAAGTGAGTCTGTTGGAAAGGATTGTTGTAATCAGGTATGACATGTTAATAACGCCTAGAATAAAGTACCATCTTGAATTGTAAAAATAAAACAAGTGAGTGTGAGAAAGAGGTATGAATCAACCAAGAAAGCTGCTATAACTTCTGAATAAAGTATACTGCAGTCAGTACATAATGAAATGAATGAGACAGCCACAACCAAAAAGTGAAATGTTTGAAATAAAGTACTGAAGCTGGAATGTGTCTGTCCCACAATTTGTATATGTTGCTGTACCCTTGCAATATGGAGATAGTCTGGTTGTATGAAATAATGAACAACCACAGTTGTCGAGAGCCATATAAATGAAATGTAGCAGGATGCTGTACCTGAACATAGCCAGATATGAAATGAGTATGAATAAAAATGCAATGTATATTAATGTAGCAGTAACAGTCCCATCACCAACATTCCTAAGGGTACACATAGGAAACTGCACTAAGACCTGTAGGGTATATATATCTGCAGCTACTAGAGATGTACAGCATATGTATATGTAGTTGAAGTTGTTAATGAAATATTTCTTCACCCTACCCTAGATTCACAAATAATGCCATTCCACAACAAACTGGGCATGTGTATTCACAATCAATTCCTATGGACATTTGTCCTGTTGGTTCAAACATATTTGCATGTACGTTGCTGCATGTGCCTTGTTCACATATCCAAACCTGATGGCCTGCTGCCATCAATTGACCCTGCATGTTGTTGGATTGTGTACTGTTGTTCAAAATATGCATGTGTTATGCTTGCTGTTCAATTTTGGAATTCATGGGTGTTTGGTTAATGGGAATACTGATGCATGCTGTTACAACTAATTTGGAATGGTATTGTTTGTTACTAACCCAAAATGTCATAAAATATTTCTAAACATAGGACAACAGCGGACCCACCTCTCCCACCTCAGCTGGCGAGTGCACCTGGCACTAGTACCCAGGCCAGAACCTCCTCCGGTGGCCCTGTGCCACCTTCGGGTGGAAGCACTGCAAGGGATGGGGCTCGTCCCCCCTCTGCAAGCATGGCCGGAGGAGACCGTCCACTCACCCTCCAAAGTGTCTGATCTGTGGTGCGTAGCGAGATCAGGTATTCTGTGCTTGAACCTCTACGCCAGCTTGAGGCTCGGGTGGCACAACTCATGGGTGTCCCTGCTGCCCGTCCTACACAGCCCCCAGCACAGCCCCGTCCTGGACTGTGAAGGCACAGTGGCAACTGCCCATGGTTGGGGATCTCAGTTCCACTGTTGCTATCTGTGGGCTCATGGGCTCATGAAATTCCAACATCCATCCCCGTCAATTGTGTTTCTCCCCCACATGTGTCATACTCCGCCCCTGTATGCATCTTGTTTGTCTTGTCTGTTAACCTCCCCTACCTTCCACCCCAAATATACCTACTTCCTGTACCTCATATTTCACTCTTACCTGAAAAAAAAAAAAAGGGCACTCTGTTCCCGCAAAAAAATTATGCCCCATACATAGCTGCCCATTTTGCAGACATGTCTGCTGGACATGTGAAGTGGTAATTACAATTGGCTGTACAACATATTTTGTTGTCCTCACCCCTCTCTCAGGGGTGGAAGGTTTCAAATTTCACACCAAATTACAGACATATGCACAGCTGTTGCTGATAAAGAAATGGGCAGCTATGGGCCTTTTCTACATCCTTCCTGCAAATCCCGAGCTTGTTTTCCTACTGTCCTACCCTCTTTGTGCCCCCTTTTTCACCACTGTCCTATCTCCCATTTTCTTTTCTTTCAAAGAAATTAGCGCGGGTGTGCGCGAGAGTAAGCACTTTTAAGCAGTAGTAAGCGGGTGTGCGCTTGTGTGCGCTTAGCTAAGCGTGTGTGCGCGAAGCTAAGCGGCACTGGGCATGCGTGAGCTCCTCGCAAACCAGCGCTAACCTGCTTACAACTGCTTAAAAGTGCCTTAGTCACTGTGAATGACAAGGCTTGTAGTCTGCTCAGTAGCAAAATAAAATTCCTCTGTCAGTCTCGAACCCAGGACTTTGGAAACACTAATCTGCATGACTTACCACTAAACCATGACTGATAAACAAGAACTTCGTGCTGAAAGCAATATATCATGAAATAGTAGGACTGAATGTAAAGGGAATATAGGAAGGCTATTACACAAAGCTTTTCTTGTATCTTTACTGGCAATTCTTGTGGATTTGTATAACATTAGTGTGATAAGAGAAACAGCCATGCTAGTCGGTAGCTAGTAGGTAATAATGTGACAGTAGCATCTTGCAAACCACACACACTATCAGAGCAGGATAAACACTGCCATATTTGAACAGGTAAGAGGTCAGACCTTGCAACTGGGACTGATTTACAGGGATGTCCCTGATTTGAAAACAAATGTTAACTGTGCCCCACTGACTCCCTGTGAAATGTACTAACAGTAGGCAGAAAGGTGTTTTGTCCCACGTAATGGTAACTGTTATCTACTGAAACTATGCACTATATGTATGTCAGAAGTGGTGCATTAATACACATGCTCAAAATACCCCACAGTCACAACTGCAGAATATCCGAAATATATCACGGGTATATCCCACTGATATGAGCCATTCCCTGAGGCTGATAAAAGATACACTTGAGAGTGAGTATCTGAGGCCTGCAAGTGTCACAAACTCACAGGCATATCATTATGTCTGCTGTCACACACTTTGTGAATAGCTGTAGAATAGCTTCCACAAGCACACCCACATGTAGGTGTACAACCCACAAATATCAAAGGAGGTATCCAACTAATAACAGAAGGACAGTATAGCAGTTTACAAGCACTGCATGTGCCTGCTATCCATAACTGTTAGTACAGAGTACAAGGTGCCACTACTGCTCAGCAGCAAAATAAAATACCCTTGTAGGTGTCAAGCCCCACACCTTGGCCAGACCAGACTGCATGCAGTACCACCAAACCACAACAAACATATAAGGAATTGCTGCTGAAAGAAATATAGCAAGCATTACAAGGAGTGAATGTGAATGGAAAATAGGAAAGCCATAGCAACACATTCCAGTAAAGACACCTAGCAGGCCTTCAAGGAGTGAATGTAAAGGCCAAATAGTGAAGCCATAGCAACAAATTGCAAGAGCCACTGCTGTAAACCAGTTACTCCACAAGTCCCACAGGAAAGCACATACTCCCATTTAAACAGTATTAGTATTATTAGGTGTCAGTTAACATACACACTGAGAAGAATAAACTGGAGGAAGCAATAGTCAGGTGTCAGTACAACATGCATGTCAGTGCCTACAACACAGCCTGAAATATGAGAGACATACCAACCTTTACGCTCACACAGCAGTGTCCACAGCATACCAGCATGGTCCCCACCTTGAAAATCTGAAAGGGCTACGCCTACCTCACCTAACATTTTATAGCACTGTCCTGAAATCACAGTGAGAACTGCAATTACCACACAGCAGGCTGCATGCAATTAACAAATGATGGCTAACAATTGGTGCAGAGGCCATCACATGCACATCTGCATATACCTACAAAAGCAGCCTGTACTCCCAGTCCACACATGCAATACTTTCATTGCAACAGCTGGAGGGAGAGACAGAGAGAGAGAGAGAGAGAGAGAGGAAAAAAATTAAAAAAAAAACGAATAAAAGACACAGACAGCCGAAAATAAAAAAAATACAGAACAACAGGCTAACCAGCAGCAAGCCATCAAAAATAGCAGTGTCCAGCAAAGGTAATGTAAACTAATAATGTAATAGTCTACATACTGTGAACCCTCCATATGGGTTAGCAGTCTGTATATATGTATATATATATATATATATATATATATATATATATATATATATATATATATATATATATATATATAGGGCACGGGACATACTGCAACTGTTAGTGAAGTCTGGACATACATATGTATGTGAAGGATGCTATGTGCACATATCAATGTAGGTTGTAGTGCAACATACAATGTAGGTTGTACAGTATTGAGTGTTTAGCAGTATGCTAGTGTGTGTATTTGTATGTGTAAATAAAATATATATATATATATATATATATATATATATATATATATATATATATATTATATGTATATGTATGTATATTTATATATGTATCTAGATATAATATGCATATATGTATACATAGATAAAGAGGGATGTAGAAATAGATAGACCCAGAATGATACCACAGTACAAGGACAGAATGATTGACCTCAACAATTGGCTAAGCTTCTGGTATCATTCTAAGGGGATCCAGCATCTGTCTGCCTGGGACAACATGATCGACAGTCCATGATGCTTTGCCAGAGATGGCCTGCACCTGTCGCCCTCAGGATTCCAGATACTGGCTAAGACTCTTGCCACCCCTTTAGTGCCTTTGTCAGGCAAGGTTCAAATGACAAATTCACCACCGTAAACGGTGACATATGTGACATCTGTGCAGTGACAGAGACCTGGTTCAAATCTCCAGAGAGCACCCCTGCATTACCAGGCTTCAATTCATACCACACCTTTTGGCCACCAAACCCAGAAAGAAGCACTAAAGGTGGAGGTGTGTCCATATTCATTAAGGATATCCACACCACCAGGCTAGTTGCATAGCATAATGCATCTGAGATTATCCAAGTGCAACTAACTCTGGGCAAGACCACAATCCAAATTGTAGCTTGCTACAGACCCCCCACCATGCCCCAGGATTCACACCCCTCATTTCATGATACACTGGAAAGTATTGGGTACAACCCAACACCCTAATAATGGCCGATTTCACATACTCCACCATTAACTGGAAAAACTACTCCTGTACCAACTCTTTTGCTCAAAGTTTTCTAGAATTCATAAATACCAACGCCTTGGATCAACTTATTCACACCTCCACCAGGGGCAGCAATATCCCAGACTTGGTCATCACCAACATGGGAAACTAGTGTTCCACACCAGAGGTCAATTCCTCGTTGGTCAGATCGGACCACAAGGTAATCAGCCTAGACATCCACATCCCACCCCCAGCCGCAATTAGGGAAACCATCGTAACAAACTTCTCAAAAGCCAACTTCACACTTCTTAAGACAGAAGTGGCAAACTGCATGACTCCCATGCAGCTGGACAATAGAGGTATGACTGCCGAATCCTACACAAATGCACTGTATAAGCACTTACACGAGTGCATGGATCATGCTATCCCTAATAGAACCAAGATGTTATCCTCCAGACAAAGGAAGCCAGTCTGGTGGTCCTCTGCCATAAACAAACTCTACAACAGAAGAAAGAAACTGTTGCAAAAATAAATAAATTCCCATGACTGGAGGAACTCCCTGGTCAACCACAGTAAGAAGCTGAGATCCCTCATAAAATCCAACAAAGCTAGTTATGAAAACAAAATTGCCACTGACTAATGACAACCACAAAACATTCTATAGCTATGTCAAGAATCTAACTGGGAACACTCAGATCTGCTCTGAGTTACAGCATAATGGCACTAAATATACAGAACCAACTGATATTGCCAACATCCTGGCAGATAGGTTTAGTGCTAACTTTACCCCCCTCTCACCCCCTAGAGGGCCCATCTCTATACTGGAAGAATGCAAAGTTCCTATAATCATGGCTGCACAGGTAAAAAACACACTCTCCAAAGCCAAGAACACAGCATCCATGGGACCTGACAATATCCCAGGCTGTGTTCTACATGAACCACTGAATGAACTGGCACCCTACCGCAGTACCATGTTCAATCATAGCCTCACCTCAGGCCTTGTACCCACTGAATGGCGCACCACAACACATCCCACTCCACAAAGGGGGAGCCACGACGGACCACGGTAACTACCGCCCCATTAGCCTGATGAGCCTGGTCTGCAAGGCCATGGAATGTATCATTATGGAACTCATAAACAAAGACATTGGTAATCTCCAAACTCTGGACCCTACTCAGTTTGGATTTGTAAAAGGCAGATCATGTCTCCTAAACCTGATTGACTTCTTTGAAGCAGTCACCAAAGCCATAGATGATGGTAAAATGGTTCACACAGCTTATGTAGATCTCGCCAAGGCTTTCAACACCATCCCCCATTCTGAAATTATAGATAAGCACACTAAACTAGGTATAAATCCCTATGTCATAAGATGGGTTGCCAACTGGCTCATGGACAAAACCCACACTGTGAAAGTAGCGTATTCCAAATCCGACATCAGACCAGTGACAAGTGGAGTACCACAGGGTTCAGTCCTGGGTCCTCTCCTGTTTGGTATCTACTTCTCTGAAGTGCAGGCCAACACAGAAGGTCTTTGGCTAACAAAGTTTGCAGATGACTGCAAACTAGGAGCCATAATTGCAACTCCTAACGATGTGGGCAAACTACAAAAGGGCCTCACTGAGACAGATACCTGGTGTCAAAGCCATGGCCTGAAGCTCAATGCCAAAATGTGTATTGTCATCCCCGTTGGTAAAAACTCTGTACCCATGAACCACCACATAGCTGGTAGTCTCACTAATACCAAAAATGTGATAATAGACCTTGGGACACAGGTGGACAGTAGTCTCTCCTTTGATAATCACATTGCCACAGTGGTCGGGAAATCCTTCTACATGGCTCATCTCATCACAAAAGGATTCCCATCCAGAAAAAAAATGGTCATTGTTCCCCTCAACTCATCACTTATTAGACCCATTATTGAGTACAGTGCCCCTTTTGGTATGTACCTCACAAGACAACTACAACAACTGGAAAGACCACAGAAATACCTCACAAAGAGGATTACTGGCCTCAAACAGATGCCCTATGCAGACCGTCTCAAAAAAATACAGCTTGACTCCATGGCATATCGCCTACTCAGGGGTGATCTCTGCCTAACATACACAGCTATGTCAAACCTACAGCTGTTGGACATGCTCCACTTAAAGAAATCCCAATCCCTCTGAGCTACATGCTCTAGGCACCTTAACCTTGTCACCACAATAAACAGAACATGATGGAGGGATAGAGTCCTGTCCAGACACTTCCCATACTCTGGAACAGACTACCTATCTATGTCAAACAGAGCTCCTCATTAGCACTCTTCAAGAAAGATCTTGATGATTGGATGGGAAATGGGAAATTCACCCCGGGGATCACTTCTGTGGCTCTGCTCGACAGGGGCATAAGAAAATACCTTTCTTGGGTGGCAAAAGCCAGGGTACATTTATTGGATAGGCTTGTATGGGCCCTAGGGCTGATAGCCTAGTACCTACCTATGAACCTATGAACATATATAGATAGATGGATAGAATATGTATATACATATATTATGTAATAGACACATACATATATAGATATATATAGATTCATACACATATACAGACAGATATGAATGTCTACAGATATGTATGTATATGAATATCTCTCTCTCTATCTCCCCCTCTCTCTCTCTCTCTCTATATATATATATATATATATATATATATATATATATATATATATATATATATATATATATATATACTGAGAGAGGCACATGTGTGCAGATGTATTGCAACAGGTGCCTGGTGAGAAAGGCATGTACTGAACACCAGTGTGGATACAGGAGTACCATACCCCATTCCAAAACACTTACACCCCTAACCACCACATATGTGATTGCCTGCCTACTATTGGATGTGTCAGGATGGAACATGGGAAACAAGTGTACAATAGCCTTCCCTTTGATATTCACAGTGGCACACCAGTCTTGTAATACCTGTACATGGTACATGTCAGCAGAAATGGTGTGTCAGCTAGTGAAATGTAGGTCACTGTACCCCTCTACACCTCACAATGTCCTACATGGTATGTACCTCCCATGACAAGTACAGAAAGGGAGAAGGACACAGTCATACCTAACAAACATGATAATGCCCTCAAACACCTTACCTATGCAGAGTGACTGACAAAACCACAGATAGAGTGCCTCTCATACTACCTACACAGAGGTTACCACCACTGGATATACATAGTTAAGTCACACCCATAACAGTTGTCCAACAACCATGGTAACACCTCACAATATCCCCAGCATAAATGACCTATGTCTGTCATCCTTGGCACCGCAGAAAGAGCACATGGTGGAGGTAAAGGTTCCTACCCACAAATAGGCCATACCCTGGAGTAAACCACCCAGAATTACGAAGCAAGGCTCCCCATTAGTAGATGTCAGACATACCCCTGTTGAATGTTATGCAGATAGGTAGTATGCCATATGAGTCACCCTGTGTAACTGTTTGACAGGAGCAAGTACAACCACATTACATGTGTCCCAAGGGGCAGGGTAGCATAACAGTATGCTGCTGTAGACCCAGGCCCAATAGCATACTAACTGCCTATGACACAATGCACACACACATGTACTCATTGCAATACCAACTATGTGAGGTGGAATGAGTGTGCCACTGACTATGTGCAAGGTCTGTAATGGTGTGATTGCTCAGCATGACTTTGTGTCTGTCATGGTAGTGTGTGTCCTTGGTGTGAGGCCAGAGAAAGATGTGTCAGGTATTGGGATATAAACATACTACATTGCCATATGTTGTGCTGTGGTTCCCTGTATGTGACTGTGGTGTAGGTATGGTTATGGCAACAAAGACTACGGTGCATTACCAGTGAGATTTGTACTGTGCATTGCATGCACTGCATGGGTTGACAGTGTTTACCATACATTACCTTGATACAAACCCCCAGTGTGAGGCTGTGCATTGGACCTCAAACAGTGTGCTGACTGCTGGAGTATACTTGTTTGTTGTATGGAGTGTGCCAGGCACTGTCACAGAATTGTCGGCTGAGCACTGATATGTTGTCATTTACATGTGTATCCCCCAATAGACAGACAGATGCTATATATGGCAGTTCAGTTATATCACTACAGTAGAGTTTTATGTGTGCCATATCACTTGCTCACATATTTTTCTTTTCTTTCCAGGGCAATGGTGCACCAGCGCAATCCCACGTACTCTGCTGCAGAGGAAGAGGAGATACACCAGAGCCTGGTGTGGGATTTTGCCAGAATCTTTTCCCGCACCAGCCAGAACCAGCAGGAGAGGGCTGCACTGTGGCAAGACCTTGTCCGTCGGGTAAATGACATAGGCATGCACAACCAGACATATGAGCAGGTACGCCATCACTGCAGTGATTTAATTAGAAATGTCCATCAGCGTGCGTCTGATATCCACAGGCAACAGCTTGCCACAGGTGGAGGGGTGGCTATACACCCCCCCTCACCAGACTGGAGGGGCTCCTCCTAAGTGTTGTGGCTCCAGCCCAACAACAACAACAACATCTGCACACATGTGTAATGATGGAGGCTGGAGCCACCCAGCAGGAGGACTTGGAACGTGCATGTAACATGCTATATCTATAGTTGACTGTTCTCTACACTGATAGTTTATGCATGTGTGAGGTGTGTACTGTGTTTGTAGCTATTATCCAGGTAATTATTGTGCAAGAGTTATATTCTCAATATCGGCAGTAGACCTGTGAAAGCCAACTGTTGTACTACTGAACTGTATCATACTCACAGTATCAATGGCACAGTTGTGCCCACTGACAATGAATGTCTTATTTGTGCAGGTCCCTCTGGTGTAACAGCAAGGCAGCCAATCCATGCTGGTGAGTGTGTAATAACAATCCTTTACTACTAATGATAGTAATAGTAATAATACCCTAAAATGGTATTGCTATGTGTGTGATTGCAGGTGTGTCTGTGTCTGTGTGTTTGTATCTCATGTACTGAGGAGTGTGCATGTGTGCATGTGTGCATGTGCGCATGTGTGCATGTGCCCATGTGCCCATGTGCGCATGTGTGCATGTGTGCATGTGTGCATGTTTGCATGTGCCCATGTGTGCATGTGTGCATGTGCGCATGTGTGCATGTGTGCATGTGTGGATGTGTGCATGTGTGCATGTGTGCATGTGTGGTAACATTGTGTGCACATTGTAAACTGTGTTTCCTGTCTTCTTCTCACAGGTTCTGGTGCTGCTCTGGTGGTGTGCAGCAGGGAACCTGAATCTGCTGCTGGGGATAGTGATAATGATGATACCTGTGTAATGGCACAGGGTGGTGTGCCAGGGTCCGTTGTTGGTCAGCCAATCGACAGTACACAGCTGTCAACCCCATCGATGCGCACAGTCATCCTGCCAATACATCCATTGTCACCAATATCCCTAGGTGATGGACAGCATACAGTGGGCATTGACCAGGGTAATGTGGTATCAGTGGCACATGCATCCCCTCACAGCAGCCATGGCCAGAGTCCTGACATGGTACCACACAGGCAGATGTCCAGGGGTTCTCGTGGGAGCATCCGTGGTCATACTGCCCCTGTCAGATGTGCCCACAGAGGTCTTTCAACCTCAGCTATGTTCCGGGCTGTAATGCAGGCACAGTCACGTATGGAACGGTACACCAGACAGGGTCTGAGGGAGCTGAGAGCACATCACACTGCTATGAATGACACTATGCGTGATGTTGCGGCTGCCATCCGTAATTTCATGGAGGTCATTGACAGACGTTGGGGGGATGCATACACACATGCGTAGTGCAAACACCTAGGGCTAACACATACACACACACCGCATCAACATTGCCCCATGTTGTACTGTTGTCCCTCACTAACACACACACACATACATGTCGATTGGTTGTATCAGTGGCAGACTCAGGCATACCAAGTACACACCCTGTGCATATGATGAAACTGTGCCACCTCCTGCAATCTGTAACATCGATGCAGGACCGGATAACATGGTGCTGATGCACAGGGTGACTACATAGATGTGTAGTAATATTATCATGTTGTCAACTGTACAGTGTAATGATATCATTGTGAGTATATCCCAGCATGCCTGATTCATTAACAGTATGATTGTCATTGTATTGTTTGGCACACCCCTATTAATTACCATAGTGTAATATCTGCACATCTTTGCATTCTGGTGGTAAGACTGCAAACAGAAGGCCACCTACATAGGTAGCACAGGGGATAAGAAAATGGAAGTTATGATACTCAATGGTGGACATGTAAACCGCAAGATGCATGCAGTACAACCTCTACTCTGCATGAAGAATGTTGATATCTGTGCAGTAATAGACAACAGGTTCAAGACTCCCAAGAGCACCCTAGCACTACCAGGTTACACCTCATACCATGCTTGACAGCCCCAAAACACACAACTAACTATGACAAGAGGTGAGTCTCATTAAATGTCAGGGATACTGTGGTGGCAGGACAGGTATCATACAGCCTACTAAGTTGGAAAATGCTGATTGAGGGCTCAGTGTCTGTCGTCATACATGTGTATTAGTTCTGGTTTAAGCACTTGGGCTTCAGGCCAGTTATTTGACATTATGAAGGTTCATGGTCTGCACTCTTGTGGGAGGAGAAGCTGGACTCTGCCCATCTGAGCTGGGAATTTCTGGCTAAAGGCTTATAGTGCCTGCATATTTGAACTGTTTCTTACTGAAATTGGTACACCTTGTTTGCTGTAGCATAGACTAGATCCATGCCTGCTGATTGTAGCTTTGTTTGCATGCTTGTTTGCTTGTTATTTCCCAGAAACACTAATTCCACCTGAAACACAGCTTTACAGTGCCTCTGTGGATCCCTAGTGACATGTGCATTGCTTACTGTATGTATGTCCTTGTTTCACTTGACAGAAAGTTAGTGTTTGTCATTTATGCAATTAAGTTACCTGTAACACATTGCATTTGAGTTACCTGGCACTTGCTCACTAAAGCATTTATATATGCCAGCACTAACAAATTAAAAGCACTACACCCTCACAAACTCACCTTGCGTACCTTGTTCCCCATTGGCCCTTTTTGTTGTTAATTATAAAGGAATTCCCAATACTATCCTAGCATGTTCAAATGTCAGTTGTCAATCTCCTCCATGGTCCAGCTGGTGAATCTGGGAATCTAGCGGCAATGTTACAACTACCTCATTTACACAGACAACCCTCTCCTCCTCCCAACAAATTCCAACACATGTGAAAGATGCAACCATATATCCAAACTGCAGGCTAAGCTCTCTCAACTCAGTACTGGCAAAACCTGTCAGGAGGAGTAGGAAACCAGTCACTACAATTCCAGTCTCACAAAGACCTACCACGACAGCAATCCAAACAAACACACACAAACATACTTGGAGTCTCTAAATAAAGGTCTGCCTAAGCAGCAGACACCTCCAAAGCAGACACACAAGCAGCTGCTACCCCAGAACAGAACGCGTGCAACACATAGCTCACAAAGCCAGTGTGCCGAACAGTCACAGCATGTAAGGCTAAATAACACACCTGCTACACTTGTGATAGGTGCCTCTATCGTCAGGTACACTGATGTCCCGCTCACCAGGCTGAACAAGGAGAAGGTCACGGTGAGATGCCTGTCGGGCACTATGATCTGCCACATAACACAAGCACACAGGTCACTCCAAGGCATGTACAAATATGACTCAGTCAGTGTCCATGCCAGTGTGAATGACCTGAGACGTACCTCCCTGGACTACATGATAAGAGACATAGAGGAGCTCTCTGAGCATGTGGCCCAGACTGGTATGACCCTGACCTTGAGTAGCATCTTCCCCTCACCAAGAGGGATGCCACAATATGTAGACAAGATGATCAATTTAGACAATTGGCTTATATTTCCCTGTCATTCAAATGGGATCCAATGCCTGTCAGCCTGGGATGACATGCTTGACAAGCCACACTGCTTTGTTAGGGACGGCTTGCACCTGTCACCCATGGGCTTTCAGATATTGCCAAAGGCTCTTGATACACCCATAGTGCCTTTTTTAGGCACGGCTCAACAGACAAGACCACCTCCATAGGTATCACAAGGGATAGGAAACTAATAGTAATGCTACTCAACGCCAGCAGTGTAAACCTCAAGATGCATGCACTGGAAACTGCCCTTAGCATGGAGAACATCAATATCTGTGCAGTAACAGAATCCTGGTTCAAGGCCCCCAAAAGCACCCCAGCACTGGCAGGTTATACCTCATACCATGCTTGTCGGCCACAAAACTTGCACCGAAACAGAACAGGAGGGGGAGTATCAATATTCATCAAAGATACACACACCTCCAGGTTGGTGGCACAGCACAAAGCATCAGAGACTATCCATGTGCAACTAACAGTGGGTAAGACTGCCTTCCAGTTCATAGCCTAGCACACACCACACTCCCAAACTGAGGTAACCCACTTGGCCTACTTAAGAATACATGAATATCTGCAGGTGTCTCCAAACAACAATATATTTTGCAGCTTCATTTACCCACACATAGACTGGGAGCATTACTGTAGCTCCAACACCCTAGGTGTAAAGTTCCTAGAATCCATACACTCAATTGCTATGGAACAACTTGTTACCACTCCCACAAGAGGGGAAAATATGCTGCACCTGTTCATCACCAACATGTGGACTATATGCTCCAGACCAGAGGTGTATCCCTCGCTGGTAAGATGACACCATAGACTACTGTCACTGTATATTCACATACCAAATGCAGCCCCTGCACAGAAAACCACAGTCATAAAGTTGTGTAATGCAAATTACATGTATTCACATGAGGCAGGCTTCACACATGGGAACTATTTAAGGTCACAGGTACATATGTCTATGTGGCACGCACATACCTCATGTGTGCATTGACATTACTGATATGATCTATGTCATACAATATTAAGAGCAACACCCCACACGCATGGACAAACTGTGTGACAAACACACATGGCATTTGTAAGATTCAAACCCCTACCTAATTATGTTATGACACTTGAGAGAGACGCATTAGCGGAGCACACTATTCGCATTACTGGGAAGTTTCTCTTCTCCTGCTGTACTTATAGGGTGCTGACATCATCAGTGTTTAGAAAGAGGAATGTGCATCATGCAGTGTGTTCTTCTAGTTGGCAAAAGGGACATTTCTGTCACACAAAATTGCACACACCCTAACCCCCCCTCACCCAAACACACACACTGAGCATTTGCAAGATTCAAACCCCTATTTAACTATGTTGTGACACTTGAAAGAGATGCTTTAGCAGAGCACGCTATTCACATTCTTTGGAGGTGTTCCTTCTCCTGCTATACCTATAGGGTGCTGACATCATCAGTGTTTAGAAAGAGGAATGTGCATCATGCAGTGTGTTCTTCTAGTTGGCAAAAGGGATATTTCTTTCACACACACACTGAGCATTTGCAGGATTCAAACCCCTACCTGACTATGCTATGACACTTGAGAAAGACGCATTAGCAGAGCGCACCATTTATATTACTGGGAGGTTTTTCTTCTCCTGCTTTACTTATAGGGTGCTGACATCATCAGTATTTAGAAAGAGGAATGTGCATCATGCAGTGTGTTCTTCTAGTTGGCAAGAGGGACATTTCTTTCACACAGAATTGCACACACACTTATCCCCTTACCCAAACTGAGCATTTGCAAGATTCAAACCCCTACTTAACTACGTTATGACACTTGAGAGGGACACATGAGCAGAGCGCGCTATGGCAAAAGGGACATTTCTTTCACACAGAATTGCACACACACTAACCCCCTCACCCAATCACACACACACAGAGCATTTGCAGGATTCAAACCCCTACCTAACTATGTTATGACACTCAGGAGAGACACATTCGCAGAGTGCGCTATTTGAATTACTAGGGGTTGTCCCTTCTCCTGCTGTACTTATAGGGTGCTGACATCATCAGTGTTTAGAAAGAGGAGTGTACATCATGCAGTGTGTTCTTCTAGTTGCCAAAAGGGACATTTCTTTCACAAAGAATTGCACACACACTAACCCCCCTCACCCAAACACACACACACACACTGAGCATTTGCAGGATTCAAACATGGATGTGACATTGCAAATTCAACCCCTGAGATCTCCACCGTGTCTCTGCTTGATGGAGGCACAGCACACTAGCCTTAAATGGTGCCTTCTGTGACCTACTTTGCAGAGGCACAGTAGCCTACTGTACTGGGGAGGCAGATGCCAAGCACACTCTGGCTAAGCTTGTATTCCCTAGGGCAAACAGCCTAGTATTGACCTCTAAACCCATATGTTTAATTTTCAGATGCACAATATTTGTTGCTGATAAACTGTTTGCAGGTCTTTATTGCCATAGCTTTCCCTGTTTCTATGTATAACTTGTGTATCTGTGGAAGATGTTTGAATATGTGTGGGATCCACTATTTAACTTATGTCTCTGTAGTCATTTAACTGTGTGCACTGGGCAGATTGCTGTATTGTGGTTGGTTCCTGGATTAACACATACAAATACCAGATATGTGTGGCCAACTGCTAAACTGAGACATGGCCTAAGTGTGTGAGCATGCCCAGTTCAGGCATTCCATGGCTTGTTGCCTGACATATGTCTCATTTATCAAAGTGTGCGAGCATGCCCAGTGTGTGCTTTCCATATGTTAAGATCTGCAGTCCACCACATTTGTGGTTGTGTGCCAACTTCAACAATATTTCACATTTATAGTTGTGTGTTGGGAGTCATGTTGTGTACATACTGCCCAACTGCTTTGTGTCTGAACCCAACAGGGATTATACTGTGCCAGCAGGGTTTCCATGGGATAGTTTGCATACAGTTGTCAACATCCTTTCATACTGACCATACACTGTAATATTGTATAGTGTACTGGTTCAGTACTTTCACTGTGGTGGACAGTATCCTGGGTTTCAGTCCTATCACTGCTTTAAATATTCATAGTGAGCACACCAGACTGGTTAAGGGCCAGTTGTGCACATATGACCATGCTGCATTTTGTTTGGATATGGACTACTTAAACCAGGCTTGTCCAACATTGGTAGTGTATTCCACAACATGGGTGGACATTGACAAACACTAGCGATGTGCCCTCGGCCATTTCTACTGCTAGTCAGAGAGTGTGTTTGTCCTGCAACACATTGTAACTGGATTTTGACATGACATATTTCAAGGTTAGTACACTATGCCTCTGTCTACCCGTCACATAACAGTGATACCCAGGGTAAACCTACCATCTCCCATCCACTCATCAAGATTCCTGTTGAGGACAGTCAATGAGGGACTCTCTGGCTAACCTGTACTGGGAGTTTACTCAAGAGTGGAGGGAACTTCTGGGTTATGGATCAATCACTACAGCATGTCCTACGTATGTCAGTGCTGGGGTTCAGGTCTCTCATGTGCATAGCTCACTGGCATTCAGATTGTACAAGGTGCAGCATGTTCATTGATTCCACCTTGGACATGGCTTTATACATCAGGCACAGATTGCCTCTGGGCAGGCAGTATGGCACTGTGTGGAGCTGCAGTTTGTTTAATCAGGCAACACATGGCATCTGTTCGAGCTCTTTGATCCTCCTGGTGAGGTACTTTTGGGGACTTTCCAGTTGCTGGAGGTGTCTGCTGAGGTACATCACACAGGGGCCATTGTACTCAATTGTGAGGCTGATGAAGGATGACTGAAGAGGCACGATGACCTCCACTGATCTAGATATGACTACCTTCATGATTAGGTGGGTATATGGTATGTTTCTGTAACCACTACAGCCACATGGTTGTCAAATGCAAGATATCTATCAAATTGTGTCCCCAGGTCTCTTATTACTTCTAAAGTACTTAATGGGTTAACACCTATGTGGTAATTGGTAGGCACTTACTGTTTATTCACAGGGGATGACTATACACTTTTCTGCAATTAGCTTGATGACATGGCTGTGGCACCAGTTGTCTGTTTCTATGTGGCCTTTTTGCAGGATGCTTGTGTCAGATGGAGGGTCAGATATGGTGCCCAGTTTGTAGTCCTCTGCAAACTTGTTTAGACACAGTCCTTCCATGTTGGCCTGTACCTATGGGAAATATATACCAAACAAGGGAGGTCCCAGGACCGCGCCTTGTGGGATGCCAGTTGTAGCTGGTTTGTAGTCTGACATGGCTGCAGCATTTCTGACCATGTCAGTACTGTCCTTGGGCTGGTTTGCAACCCATCTAGTGACATAGGGGTTTATATTTAAGCTGGTGAGCTTATCTATAATGAACACGTGGGGTATTGTATGGAAGGCTTTTGCAAGGTCCAGATAGGCTGTGTGGACCACATTCCCCTCATCAATGGCCTTGATGACTGCTTCAAATGAGTCAAACATGTTTAAGGAGCAGGATCTGCCCTTAAGAAAGCCATGCTGGGTAGGGTCCAGTGTCTGTAGGTCCCCAATATCTTTATTTCTGAGGTCCATGATGATCCTTTCCATAGCTTTGCAGACCAAGCTTGTCAGGATTCTGGGGTGATAGTTTGCAGTATCCATTGAGGCAGCACCTTTGTGGAGAGGGACCACTGTTGCTGTACACTGCTCTTTGGGTACATATCCTGTGGTAAGGCTGAAATTGTGCAGTAGTGTTATTTGGCATTCCATTCTTCTTGGAGTTCATGTTGGACACAGCCCAGGACACCATCTCGTGCCATTGATGCTATGTGTTTTGCTTTGAAGATGCTGCCTGTTACCTCAGCATATGCAATGTCAGGGGGCCAGTACTCTGCTGAGATAGATATTTGTCATTTTGGGGAGGTGGAGTTTGCACTGAACCTGTCAGTTTGGATGTTGGCAATGTGTGTGGGTTTGGTGTATTGTTTGTAATATTTGGTAATTCAGAGCATATCTGTGAATTCCCAACAAGGTTTCTACCATCAGTTAAGATAGCCTTGTGATTATCCTAAGTGTCCTGTACAATTTGTATCTTTATAGGTTCATAGGTTCATACTGGGCTATCTGCCCTAGGGCATTTATCAGCCTAGCCAGAGTGTGTGTGGCTTTCGCCACCCCTTGCTATGTGAATATTATGCCCATTTAGGGTTTACTTTACTGTGCCTCTGTCTAGACGTGACACAGTGAAGACCCCCAGTGTAAATCTATGATCTCCCATCCATTTGGCAAGATTCCTGTTGAAGAGAGTCAGTGAGGGGCTCTGCCTAACATGGAGTGGGATTCTGTTCCAGAGTGTAGGGAGCCTCTGGGTTATGAATCTGTCCCTCCAGCACATCCTATTTATTTATGTGTTGAGGTTGACATCTGTCGCTCTCGCGGCTCTGATGGATTTGGATTTTCTGAGGTGGAGCATGTCCATCAATTCTGTATTGGACATGACCTTGTACATCGGGCATACATCACCTCTGAGTATGCAGTATGTGACTGCATACAGCTGGGATGTTCTCATCCAGGCAGCATATGACAAATGTTCGACACCCTTTATCCTCTTGGTGAGGTACTTTTGTGGTCTTTCTAACTGCTGCAGGTGTCAGGTATGGTACATCCCAAATGGGGCATTGTACTCAATTATGGGCCTGATAAGAGAAGAGTATAAGGGTACAATGACCTCTCTTGATGTAGATGTGAATCCTTTCATGATAAGGTGGCCAATATAGGTGGTCTTCCTAGCCACGTTGGCAATGTGAGTGTCGCATATGGGGTTACTGTCCACTTGTATCCCTAGGTCCCTGATTACTTCTTCCATACATAATGGATTACCACCCATGTGGTGATTTGTGAGTACCTTGTTTGGTATTTGGGGAGACTTTCATACTCTCCAGTGTCTTCAGGAAGGCTGAGTGGTGTTCCTGGGTCTGAGAGGGTGGTCTGTAGCATGCTACAAACTGTACAGCAGTTTTGCCTACAGTTAGTTGCATATGGATGGTCACTGATGCTTCTTGCATTGTCAGTAACCTGGACGTGTGGGTATCTTTGCTGAATATGGATACTCCCCCTCCTTTTGTGGTTTGGTCCAGGTTTTGGGGCCGAAAAGCATGATATGAGGTATAACCTGGTAGTGCTGGGGTGCTCTCAGGAGCCTTGATGCAGGTTTCCATCACTGCACAGACATTGATGTTCTCCATACTGGGGAGGGCCTCGAGAGTGTGCATCTTGAGGTTTAGACTTCTGGCATTGAGCAGCATTACCCTTATGTTTTTTCCACTTATGTTTTCTAGGGAGGTGGGTTTGTCTTTTCAGCCTTGCCTACAAAAGGCACTATGGAGGTGGCAAGAGCCTTAGCCAATATCCAGACGCACAGGGGTGACAGGTGCAAGCCATCCCTGGCAAAGCAGCATGGCTTGTTATGCATGACATCCCAAGCAGACACACATTGTATCCCCTTGGAATGACACCAGTAATTGAGCCAATTGTTAAAGCTGACCATTCTGTGTTTGTACTGTGGCATCATTCTTGGTGGGGGTAGGATGCTGCTCAGGGTCAGAGTCATACCGGCCTGGCCTACATAATCAGAGAGCTCCTCTATGTCTCTTTACATATAGTCCAGGGAGGTATGTCTCAGGTCATTCACACCAGCATGGACAATGACTGAGTCATATTTGTACTTGCTTTGGATTGACCTGCATGATTGTGTTATGTGGCGGATTGTAGCAGCCTACAGGCAGCTTACTGTACCTTTTTTCTTGTTCAGTCATGTGAGCGGGACATCAGTGTGTCTGACTATGGAGTCACCTATTACAAATGTATTAGGCATGTTGTTTGTCCTTACAGGCTGTGACTGTTTGGCACACCGACTTTGTGTACTATGTGTTGCATGTGCTATGTTTGGGGGTAGTGGTTGCTTGGATGTCTGCTTTGGGGCCTCTGTTGATTTGGTGGTTTTTAATTAGAGCCTCCGGGAATGTTTTTGTGTGTTTATGTCTTTGGTTTGCAGTTGTGATAGGTCTATGTGAGTGGGTTTGTGGTGTGTGTAGTTACCTTCTCCTCCTCCTGACTAGTTTAGACAGTACTGAGTTGAGAGAGCTCAGCCTTCAGTTTGGAGACATGCTTGCATCTCTCACATATATTTGTATTTCTTAGGGGGAGGAGGGGGTTGTCTGTGTACATGGGGCAGGTGTAACATTGCCCAAGATTCACAGATTCAACTTGTTGTAGCTGGCCTTAGTGGATTTTATGACTGGCCATATTTTATTGCCATAATACTGATCAGAGATTACTTCCCTTTTTGGGTTTGCTCTATCATGTGGTGACTTCCTCATTCTCTTGCATGGTTTGGTAATGGCTGTGGTCCACCATGCCAGATGCCTGCGTGTATGGTATTGGGCCTTGGTTTTATTTGGGATTGCATAATCCATGCATTCCTGACTGTGTTCATAGAATGCATTTATAAAGGGTTCTGAGGTGTGGCCCATATTTTCCACAGGCACAGGGCCTTTAATGGATTACACATCAGTTTGGAGGAGTGCAGCATTTCCTTTACACATATTTTACACTGTGGTTTTCTGGCCAGGGACTGTGGTCAGGATGTGAATATCCATTGTGATTACTGTATGGTCTGATCTTGCCAGTGAGGAATACACTTCTCATCTGGCCATAGAGTACCCATGTTGCTGATTATCACATCCAGTATGCTTACCCCTCTTGTGGGAGTGGTACTTTGTTCCTGAGCATTTTGGTTTATGGATTCTAGGAACCTTTGGCCTAGGGTGTTGGAGCTGGGATAATGCTCCCAGTCTATGTTTGAGTATTTTCAGACACCCAATATAATGTTGTTTGGAGAGCATGACATTTCCATGTGTTCAAACGTAGGCCAAGTGCAGTTCCTGGCATTAGGATGGTAGTCTGTAGCAGGCTACAAACTGGCAGGCAGCCTTAGCCACTGTTACTTGAGCATGGGTAATGCATGCTGCTTCTTGTTGTGGTACCAACATGAGGGTGTGGTTATCCTTGACAATTATTGCTACTCACCCTCCTTTTGTAGTTTGTTCCATGTTTTGGGGCTGTAAAGCATGGTATGAGGTGTAACCTGGTAGTGTTAGGGTGCTCTTGTGAGCCTTAACCCAGTTTTCTGTTACAGGACAGATATCAACATTCTCCATGCTGAGGGGAGTTTACACTGCATGCATCTTGCAGTTTGGACATCTGGCATTGGGTAGCATTACATCTAGGTTCTTATCCCTTGTGATACCTATGGAGGTGGGTTTGTGATTTGAGCCTTACCTATTCAAGGCACAGTGGGGGTGACAACAGCCTTTGCCAGTATCCTACAGGCCAGGACTGATAGGTGCACACCATCCCTAGCAGGTGGAGCATCGTGTCTTGCTCAGCATGTCATCCCAGGCTGGCATGCATTGGATCCCCTTTGACTAACAGCAATACTTAAGCCAATTATTGTAATTGATCATCTCATCTTCATATTGTGGCATCATGTTTGGTGAGGGTAGGATGTTAGTCAGGGTTATCATGCTTGCATATACTACATGGTGTTACATTGCTTAACACATGGCAATCATGTCTCAGGTGGTGCTGCAGGGCTGTCTATGTTGGATGCACATACTACAATCCCTGGACATGTTTGATAGCAGGTTGTGTCAACTTAGGCATCCCTTTTACTATATGTGTGAGTCAGAGAGCGGTATCATTTCCTGGTTTCCTACTGAGCCAGTGTATGTGCTATGCGTTGCTGCTTTGCCAAGGCCAAGGCATACTGGGCACGCCTCCTTCTGCCTACTGGGGCAGGCTCAGGTTGTTCCTCCTCCGAGTCATGCTCTGCCTGTGATTGGCTTGGCAATGGTGGGGGGCTGTTTGTCCCAACTCTATGCTGGTCCTGCTGCAGCTGTTTTCGCAGAATCAAATTATGTAGCATAGCACATACCATGATGATTTGGGTACATGTAGTTGGTGAGTACTGCAAGGCTCCACCAGATGTGTCCAGGCACTGGAACCGTGACTTTAGCAGCCCAAACACATGCTTGATTACATTTCGTGTTTGTGCATGTGCCTCATTATGGCATTCTTGTTCAGGTGTGTGTGCATTTCTGATGGGTGTCATCAGCCACTGCTCCAGTGCATAGCCAGCATCCCCCACTAAGTGACCATGTGGGATGTCCCCATTGGCAAATGTCTGGTACAGCTGCGTCAAATGCCAGATATGGGAATCATAGTAGCTTCCAGGGCAGCCAGCACACACATTCATTATTATGCCCTGGGCATCACACACGACCTGGCAGTTGATGGAGGGGAAGCCCTTGCGGTTAATGTAGGCCCTACCCTGCTCAACGGCTGGTGCTTTGATGCATATATGCGTGCAGTCTATTGCACCCACTACCTCAGGGTATTTCGCTATTTGCTGGAAGAGATGCATATTGCTGGCCAATACCTCACGGGAATTGGGGAAATATACATGATCACTGACATGTGCTGACATGGCATCCAGGAACTGGTGCAGTACCCTGGATGCTGATGCCTGTGATATCCCCATCATATCACCAGTTGGTCTCTGGAAGGTACCTGTTGCTAGTATTCTTAGGCCAACACATACCTTGGTTTCCACTGGGATGGGTTCCCCTCTGTTGGTTCTGTGTGTAAGGTGTGGCCTGCACAGCTCAACAATTTGCTGCAGGAGGTCTCTGTCCACTCTATAGCGCTCCACTATCTCCAGCTCATGTAACCCCTGGTAGGTGACCCTGGGCCTGTACACTCTTCCCTGTCTCCTCACTGTGGGTTGTCTGGCAGCATTTGCATAGTCACCACCCTCAGCAAGTTGCATATGTCTCCTTATAACAGCTATGGCAGCCCCTAGCATTTTTGGTCTGAGTGAAGCTTTTTCAGTTTTCACTTCTAATAGCTTACTCCTCTGTTGCAGTGTCTCTTGAGAGAAACAAACATTCTGCACTGTTGTTTGCAGAGTTTTAAGTGCTGGGCTGGGCTACTGTTCTGCCTGTGTAATTGCCTACTTCTGATTGTTTTCACCTGCTAGCTCTGCCAGTAACTTCTGCTAGCTTCCTACTATTTCCCATGCTTCCTTTTTCCCTTCTGTTTCCTCAGGGGGGGAGCAATGCGCATACCAGCAAAAACACGCTCACAGTGGCTAACACGCACGCACACATGCTTAGAAGAACTAGAATCTGCTTATTCGGGTTAAAACGCACACACCAGCGCAAACAAGCTTACAGGTGTATAAACAGGCTCCTATATGCATATTCTGCCTTAAACGCGCACACTCACATTTACACGCGCGCACTCTAGCTTACTCGTACCTACCAGCGTGCACACGCACGCATGCACGCCCAGCAAGAAACTTTGTTGTTATCCATAGTGTACACCTTCCATTTCTTGGCTTTCCCATGCCTACTTGTTGACACTCCTCTTTCCATGATGTGTGACTGACAGCTTTCACATGCCACTGTACTCCAATGAGCTGCATTCCTTTCATACATTCCCCCCTGTGATGTCACCTATCTCCTACTCTATTACTCCCCCTTATCCTACTCCTACACTGCACGGAATGTGCTCATTTTATATGTAACAATGCGATTCACTATCCTACCACTCATTTACATAGGATTGCCTACTAATGCTTAGTTACATGTCTTACACTCCGCTTCCCCCCTTAGCAACCCCTACTCAGTGGCCATGTTGTTTTACCCTGCTATTCCCTTCCATTGTAAACTCATGCTTTGCATAAACCCACATTTGTGGGTTTAATATTTTTATTTTTTTGTTTTTTTATAGCGCAGCCTGTTTGTGCGACACTGCGCTATGTTTGCATCAGGGTACGTTGCCAGTGGCCACATATTTGGCCATTGGCATGCTGCCTGCAACATTTGCAACCTTTATTTGGAGCTGACAATGCTCCATTGTGTTATTTGCAGAATGGTACTCAGTTATCAACTGAGTACATTTCTGCAGATAACATGGCTCTTACACGGGCAGGTTTCTGCTTCCTGGATCACAAAATTACCTCATTTGCATGCCTTTCAGCTGCCAGTGAGGTCATTAGCATATCCACGCCCTGCCCGTGTAAGAGCCGTTTTAGGTGCTCTCTTACACGAACATTCAGGCTGTTCCTGGATCACGATGGCTGCATGGAGTCTTACACTATTTTTAGACTCCGTGCAAGCCATCTTGAATCCTGCCCCATGACTTTCTCCAATCCAGTTGCATGTACAGACATTTAGTTGGAATCCTAAATTGTGACAGTTTTAAGTTTGCCATTTTAGAGCAGGTAAAGGCAAACCCTAGGGGTGGGAATATAAAGCTAAAATTGGGCGAGGAAGAGATAAATGGCAGATTTTATTAACTGCAACTGTTTATCCTGGTATTAACGACAGCATTTCCATCAAACCAGTACTAGAGGCAAAAATAAATTAGAGAGAAATGATTTGTTTTAAATATATATTTTATAAGTATTCACGCTTTAATGTGTACATATTAGTTATTATTGCTCTGAGTACTTTAAATGGTTAACAATTATAACTGACCATGCAACTGGATTGGAGAAAGTCATGTATTTAAACCCAGCTATTTTAATTGTATGGTGTTCTGAGGAAGTCTACTATCAGTAGCTGAAAACACTTAACAAGTTTTACAATTATTGTGGAATAAAGTTTATTAATATAGCTGACATTTTCATATTATTTGTGGGACCGTGATACTATTTACAGCGAAGTTCATGCTTTATTTTTGGTATAAATAGTAGTCTTTCGCTGTGTTGTGTGGTTTAGTAGTTATACTTTGGACATTCTTAAGCAACTCAGGGTTTTTGGAGAAGACTAAGGCTATTAGAAAATCTGATCAGTTATTTGTTTCTTTTCATCCTAGATCTTTGGGACTTGCTGTATCCAAACAAACTATTTTTTTCTTGGATTTCTAAAGCTATTTCCTTTTGTTAGTCCTTTCATAGCAAGAGCCTTTCTTATTCAGTTAAGACTCATTCTATTAGAGCTGTGGCTTTTTCTGGTGCTTTTTTCAAGGGCTTAGATACTAATTCTATTCTTGAAGCAGCTACCAATCCACCTACTGCATTTCTTAACAATGTGTGAGGAAACAGGGCCACCTGGAGATAAATGTGAACACAGGCAGGACATGCTGACTCCACACACAAGGCATCCCAGGCAAGGACTGAACCAAGGAACCTCTTGCAGTGAGGTGACAGCAATACCTGTTGCACCACTGTGTCACCCTCTGCACTCTAATCACATAAAATAATGCAAGTGAAAAATTATCCAAATAATGTTGTTTTCTCATGATCTTTATGATTATTTCAAAGTGCTAGAAAAACTGAATGCCAAACCCTAGTCAAACTAGTTTTATTTTGACCAGAAGAATGAAGTTTTTAAAGGTCTTATTTGACATTTTAAGCTTATTTTATTAAATTGCTTGAACATAGCCTCAGGAGGTCTATCAGAAGAAAAAATATAGCTTGACATGGCTCATGAATACATAGTTTAGCGAAAATAGCATGAATTATCTGTATTTTGCTAACTGATGTGAAAAATACGATCACAGCAGGTCTTGAAAATTCTCCTTCTGCCTATCATAATTATATTCAATGTGAATTTATACTTCAAGTTAAATATTATGGCTGCTGCTGGGTTGTTAAATTAGCTGAAACCATCTATTCTCAGCCAGTGTTAGTTTGATATTCATGTCCTGTCCCCTGTTACAGCAAAACAAGTATGCATTTGAGACTTTGATGCACTGTTTTCTAAGTTTTCTTTTTCATCAAATGTTGAGTGACTATGGAATTGCTATATATTAATTTGGGAGTGTCGGGGGCTTTATCTAATGTGGGGGGGGGGGCACAGGGACCTTGCTGCCCTGCAAAAAACATGGTTTTAGTAGTTTTATAATGGAAATAGTGTGCATTATTGTGACTGAGCTGTTTATGTCCAAGTATTTGACTGTCAGTTTCTCACTGTAGTACCATTACATTTTACATATGTATATGTGATGCACACACAAATCTGTCTATAATCCACACATATTTATATCTATCTATGCATATGATACAAACACACATACACCTGTAGGCATGAATGGAAAAGTATATATATATATATATATATATATATATATATAAATATATATATATATATATATATATATATATATATAAATATATCCATGCATATCATGTAAGAGTGTAATCTTTATTGCTCCATCTATATCTATATCATTATCTGTCTATCTCTGTATCTATATCTACATGATATATGTGTGTGTACTGAAGTTAAAACGCCCAAATATCCTCATTCACAAAGTCGAGCATAAACATTGACTTTGTAAATGTTGATACACTACTACACATGTGCAGAGTAACAATCCGAGCACTCCAACACCCACTCTAATTATATATATACCAACTCTGATTGTGTGTGTGTCTTTCAAGAAGACACTCCCTTTTTACCTATTTAATGAAAATAAATGTAACCGTTTCAGAGATACTGGCTGGTATTCTTTATTCTACACCTATTTTTCCCACAACATAACTATGCCACCTCTAAACCATTAAAAAAGATATACAACAAAAGAGAATACTGTAGGTGGATGGAACTGGGTATTTGAAAGCAGATATTTTTTTTTTAATCTACATAATGTACAGATCCCATTCGTTGCACTGGAGTTGACATAAATTGCACTGCCAGAATTTTTACTTTTGTCTTTTAGGACTTATTATATATGATCATGTAATGTTCTTAGGCCTAATGCCACTGAATGTTTCTTTCTAGTATTCTGGATCACTCCAAACTGTGTTTTTTTTTTGCTATTTGACATACTGTCTCTCTCCAGTTTTTCTTCACTTATAGTTTGCTCCATATATATTCCCTATTTGTACCATCTAAACGCACCTTTTTTTTTGTATTGTAATCACAGCTATCTTCTATATTTTTCAGTGTTTTTGTCCAATTCTGCATTTTTGAATCGCTCAGTTTGTTTTGTGTAACTTGTATAATTTTGTATTATGTCATAGTTTGTATGGCTCAAACTGTATCTGAGAATTATCTTTGGACCAGTTATCTTACCTGGTTCATAGGTTCATAGGTAGGTACTAGGCTGTCAGCCCAAGGGCCTAAGTAAGCCTAGCCAACAATTTCCTATTTCCCACCTACTCATCAAGATTTTTCTTGAAGAGTGCTAATGAGGAACTTTGCTTGACATAGACAGATAGCTTGTTCCAGAGTATAGCAAGTCTCTGGGACAGGAATCTATCCCTCCAGCATGTCCTGTTTATTATGGTGACAAGGTTTAGGTCCCTAGAGTGTGTAGCTTGGAGGGATTGAGATATCTTAAAGTGTAGCATGTCCAACAGCTCTGGGTTTAACACAGCTTTATATGTTAGGCAGAGATCTCCTCGGAGTAGGTGATATGCTACAGAGTAAAGCTGGAGTTTTTTGAGATGGACAGTGTAGGGCATCTGTTTGAGGCCAGTAATCCTCTTTGTGAGGTACTTCTGTGGCCTTTCCAGCTGCTGCAGATGTCTTGTGAGGTACATTCCAAAAGGGGCATTGTACTCTATAATGGGTCTAATGAGTGCTGTGTAGAGGGGAACAATGACCTCTTTTTTCCTGCACGAGAACCTTTTTGTGATGAGGTGTGCCACATAGAAGGATTTTCTGACTACTGTGGTGATGTGATTATCAAAGGAGAGACTACTGTCCACCTGGGTCCCAAGGTCTCTTATCACACATTCAGCATTAAGTAGACTGCCGTTTATGTGGTAGTTCATGGGTACAGATTTTTTACCAAAGGGGATGACAATGCACATTTTGGCATTGAGCTTGAGGCCATGCCTCTGACACCAGGCATCTGCCTCAGTCAGGCCCTTCTGTAGGATGTCCACATCATATGGGGCCTCGACTATGGCTCCTAGTTTGCAGTCATCTGCAAACTTTATTAGCCAGAGGCCTTCTGTGTTAGCCTGTAGTTCAGAGAAGTAGATATCAAACAGTAGAGGTCCCAGGACTGAACCCTGTGGTATTCCACTTGTCACTGGTTTGAAGTCAGATTTGGAGTCTGCAACTTTTACAGTGTGGGTTCTGTCAGTTAGCCAGTTGGCAACTCATCTTGTGATGTAGGGATTTATACCTAGTTTAGTGAGTTTAGCTATAATTCCAGAATGGGGGATGGTGTCAAAAGCCTTGGTGAGGTCAAGACAGGCTGTGTGAACCACCTTACCCTCATCTACAGCTTTGGTGACTGCCTCAAAGAAGTCATTCAGGTTCAGAAGGCATAATGTACCTTTCACAAACCTGAACTGGGTGGGGTCCAGAGTTTGGAGATTGCCAATATCATTGTTTATGAGTTCCATGATGATATGTTCCATGGCCTTGCAGACCAGGCTCGTCAGGCTAAGACGGCGATAGTTCCCAGGATCAGTGGTGGCTATACCTTTGTGGAGTGGGATAACTGTTGCTGTGTGCCATTCAGTGGGCACAAAGCCTGATGTGAGACTATGATTGAACATGATGCTTAGGTGGGGAGTCAGTTCGTTCTGAAGTTCGTGTAAAACTTTTGGAAGAAGAACTGCAACAACATACAAAAAATATTAAAACACACATCTTATATGGGGCATTAGCCTCCACACTCTCTAACTTATGTATATACTAGCTCTAAAAAGGAAACACTATAACTGAATTGAGAGAAGCTACTGTGTAACTTGGTACAAAAAAAAAAAAAACTTTATTAACTCAAATACCAGCTGATTGAGTTTTACCAGCTTACAGCCCATCATTTCATCCCTACTAGAAATGGACAATCTGCTTGCACACCCCCATACTACAACTGTCCCACCTCTAATGTAGTTGGGTGAGAGGTTAACATAATGGGTACGATGATTACCTTACATACACAAAGTCACACGGAGTAATTAGCTAGGCTTAAAATGTCCCATTAGGGTAGTTAGCCTAGTACTAATCGATGAACCTATGAACCTAAAAAAGTATGCTTACACCAAATACACAGGCAATTACTCAGCTGCAAGCAAATGAGCCTAAGCAGGGGAACAGTAAGTATAATACACACGCACACACACACACACACACACACACACACACACACACACACACACACACACACACACACACACACACACACACACACATACACACACACGCAAATAGTGTTTATAAAATTATGTTCTTTACACATCCAAAATAAAAGTTTGTTTTTCATTACTATGCCATTAATTAATGTGTATTCTGTACTTCATTGTGTAATATGATTCTAATTAGTATGCATAACTCTACCTTACAGTTACTGTTCTGTTTATAGTCTGTCAGTTAATGCAGCTAGCTAAGTCTGTAAGCTTTTGGTACAGGGTTTGATTCCCTATGCTCTCCCTTCCCTACTTTGTGAGTTTGAGCAAGTCACTAAATCAGAAAATACCTGAGGGCAACTCTGAATTTGGGCTAGGCTCATCAATGGTCTCCTGGACTGCAAGACTAGTAAATACCTATGGATATAGAACATGTATGATTAGTGTGTATAATGTGGATATACTAATCAACTCCATCTAAAGGTAAGGATAACAGACTAAAATTATAAATGTAGAATTACAGATTGAGAAATGTGACTTGATTTCTGCATGGTAACAAAAAAGTGATTTAATATCTTGTTTTTCACTATTTCTCATTTCTTGTGTAAATAATATGCAGGTTCACAAAGTTTTAGATTTATGCTACATATATTAATTATGAGAGCTTTACTTTCCAACTCCTTGTCTGAAAACTTACTATATCCATATGTGTGTCTACTGAATTTAAACGAATCTCCCAAATATCAACATTCACAAAGCTGACCACAAAACGAATTTGCAAGCATTGATACCCTAATACACATGCGGCAAACAAGTCTGAGCCCCCCACACACCCTGCTCGTTATTTATACTAACCGCAAGATTGCACAGTATCAGGGAAAGGGTATATTTCCCTACCCCAAGAATTGCGTGGCCTCACAAACCTGTCAACCATCTGTGTAGTGGACTAAATTTTGTTGACTAAAAAGATGTCGACCAACAATATTAAGTGGATCTATATATAGAGCACTGATCCTCATGGAACGTTTTCAGACTAAAATCAATAGCACTGTCTGGTTTTGTGTCTTGATCAAAGTCCCTCAGTTAGACAATTAGAGGCTGAGGGAATCAAACACTGGACGACAGGAAGCAGCTCATGGAAAACTCATAGCCTAAATCCAATGCTTCAGTTTCCAGACAGGATATATATTTCATAAGAGCTTAATGGCAGTGAATGTATATGTGTGCGTGTGTGTGTGTGTGTGTGTGTGTGTGTGTGTGTGTGTGTGTGTGTGTGTGTGTGTGTGTGTGTGTGTGTGTGTGTGTGTGTATATATATATATATATATATATATATATATATATATATATATATATTAGATACACAAACTATATTACTGTAGTAAAGCATGTAGTAGCAAACTTTAATGTGAGTCATCTGATGACGTGATTTAAACACAAGGCCTGTAACAGATTTGCCTGTCTTAGAAAAGTAATTTTTGAGACCAGGAGTGGACACTCTGGGGCAATCCTGGTCAGAAGCTGTTTAGTACTTTAGACATATATTTGGATTTATTTGTGAAGTATCAAGACTTGGACTGTTGTTTTACTTAAGAATTAGGAACCCTATGGATATTTGAGATAACTTAGTGAGAGTTGCATTAACTGAGAATTGTAAGCAAATTTTTTATTTCATTAAACATCTTTACAACTGAACTGACAAACCCAAAACTGAACTGCAGGGTAACCAAAAGTGCTCTAGGCAAACATGGTTGCTTTCATTTTATATTGAATGTAAGCTATTGTAGTTTTTTCACTGTTAATAAACTGCACTTGAACTAAAGGGACTATACAAAGAGTATAACACTTGCTAATCTGGTTGTTTTTCCAGGCATAATTTGGCTGTTACATACAAAGAAATACACATTTTCTATGTCTGTAGAACAGCCCACAAGTGCACAGACAGTGCAGTTAAACACCTATATGAAAAGAGACAGAGAATTAACACATTTCCCAGCATGGAGAGACTTCCAGAGTCTTTGGCTCAGACCACCACAAATAGGAGCCAACGCATAATGGCTGTTTCAGACAGCACTGTGATTTTTCAGGATTAATAACTGTAATAGCAGCTGTACTGACCAACTCTATTACCATCCATCCACTTATGAAATCAAATAAGGATGACCACATCAAAACATACATTGTTGATTTTGAAATATATATTTCACAAAAGAATTGGCCTCAGTCTGATTGTGCTATAATCTTGTCTTTTCAATTTACAGAAGTGCTTGAAGCAAATATAGATAAGGCAGGTACTGATTATATGGACTACAAAAACTAAAGGAAGAACTGCAAACCAAGGCTGGTATGTCTTCTAAAGCAAGCAATTACATTTCATAATTGTGCATTAAATTCTAGTCAAATGGTAACAGCACCAATCCATTATTTAAACTTATGATTAAAGCCACAAATACATAGTAAAAGTAAAATAACAGGTATTTTAATAGTCAGTAACTTCTGAAGGCCACTCCCAAGTAATTTATATAAAAGGCCTTGTCAGAGTTGCCATAAGTATACTAATAAATTGGTTTTGCTAATGGAAAGGTTATTGACTAACAGTATGCTCTTTGATGCTAAGAAACCTCAGGCTGTAACTACGAAAATGCAGATGTCTATGAACAAAGCTCTCAGCAACAAGAACAATAAGTGTGATGAAGGGGGCACATTGCTAATCTTCATTTAATTAGCAGTTGGAATGCTGTATACGACAAATATGGGATTTCTAACCAACATAATGATGATCAAAGGAGTCAAAGGAAAATGCAGGAACTGGTGGAATACTAGACTCAGGATACTGACTTTGAGCAACTATCAAATTAGCCAAAGGTACAGTATTGTTGAACAGGTTGGAACTGAAGGGATGACCAGATACTGAGAGCATGCCATAGAACCTTATTTTTGGAGTCATAAAATAAATGACTAGTGGAAGTAGTGGAAGATTAAAGTGAAATATGCCCATGATGGCAGGAAGGAATATTCAATAACACATGTAGCAATTCGGATTCTGAGACAAAGTACCACATTCTGTAGCGTCAATGCATGATTTAGTAAGTCACATCATAACTGGTCAAAACTTTCCTCAGTTCAAGGCACTGAGGAAATTATTGGGGGAGAAAGCACAGCATGATAATTTGTGTTCAGAAAAAGCTGGGTAGTACAGCACCCTGACACACCGTTACAAATATGCAACCCTGTAAATCCCTCTAGAAAAATGCTGGTGTGTGTGTGTGTTGGGGGGGAGGGACATGCAGCAGTTTCACATACTGCTGAAATCACCCCTTCCTGCTAAAGAGAAAGCGGTAGGTATAATAACTTTAAAATAATTTAACATTTGGCATTAATTGGAAGTAATACTGAGTCCTTTGTATTAGCAGAAGCCTTGTTACTCATCTTCATTAGAAAAGCACAGTAAAAATTAAGTGAAAAAATGAATTGGAAACACCTTACTACATGATATGGAACATACTTCAAAGATTTCAGTTATT
Source organism: Protopterus annectens (assembly GCF_019279795.1). Classification (NCBI taxonomy): domain Eukaryota; kingdom Metazoa; phylum Chordata; order Ceratodontiformes; family Protopteridae; genus Protopterus; species Protopterus annectens. Next base: position 196,830,150 of record NC_056730.1, read on the forward strand.
ATAGTAAAGAACCCTGTCTACATGTGGACAGAAAATGAGTGACCCATAGGGAGAAAGCTGCAAAAGAAAGAAATGGAACCTAAACAGTGTCATCAGTTTCCCTCTACATTATCAAAACAGAAAGTTAGTTGGAAACAGGAATCTCAACTGCAAGTACTTAAGAGAGGCGGAAGTTACTGTGGTAAGTGTAAGGAAACTGCCATAACCAAAAGTAGTGGAATGTCACTGCCAAGAATTGCCTTTTGTTTGAGAAGGAAAAAAGAGAAGAAGAAAGGATGAAATACATATATGTGGACTCACAAATGAAGAGGTTATGCCTTCTACATTATTTATTTATTTGTCTTTGCTGACAGGGAAAAAACAACCAAGCAAGAGCCGTTTTCATCTAAAGCCAGAGGAAAAAAATCCATTATGAACCATTTATATTACAGTGATAATTTTGATAAATCAACATTGTTACAAGTCAGATATATACTGTGCAGTAACTGAAAACACTGTCATCTGTGTTAGCATGTCTGGCAGGAAATTTGCACATATTCTCATATTAAATTGCATTGTATGCTAACATGCCTAATTGTAAAAATGTAAAAGTTTTGAAATGCTAAGTATTTTCCTGTTTAAACAGAATGGGCAGGATTCACGATGGCTTGCACGGAGTCTAAGAGCTGTGTAAGACTCCATGCAGCCATTGCGATCCAGGAACAGCCTGAAATCCCGTGTAAGAGACAGCTAAAACGACTCTTACATGGGCAGGGCGTGGATATGCTAATCACCCCACTTGCAGCCAAAAGGCATGCAAATGAGGTAGATTAGCGATCCACAAAGCTGAAACCAGCCCGTGTAAGAGTCGTGTTAGTTGCAGAAATGTACTCAGTTGACAACTGAGTACGTTACTGCAAATAACACAACGGAGCCATGACAGCTCCAAATAAAGTGTGCGAATGTTGCAGTCAGCATGCCAATGGCCAAATATGTGGTCACTGGCATGGTAACCCGATGCAAACATGAAAAAAAAAATTTTTTTTTCCGGAGATCGGCGATGTTTAAACGCAATGCAGCCCTGCGCAAACGGGCTGCGCTATATAAAACTGAAAAATGAAGGTTTGAAACCCACAAATGTGGGTTTTATGTAATGCATGGATTTGCAATGCAAGGACTAGCAGACCAAAAACAACATGGCCACCGTTTAGTGGTTGCTAAGGGGGGAAGCTGAGTGTAAGACATGTAACTAAGCATTTGTAGGCAATCCTATGTAAATGAATGGTAGGATAGTGAATCACACTGTCACATAGCAAATGAGCACAGTCCGTGTAGTGTAAGAGTTAGATAAGGGGGAGTAACAGAGTAGGAGATAGGTGACATCACAGGGGGGAATGTCAGGAAGAAATCAAGCTCATTGGAGCAAAGTGGTATGTGAAACATATCAATCACACAGCAGAAAAAGAGGAGTGTCAACAGATAAGCATGGGAAAGTCAAGAAATGGAAGGTGTACACTGTGGCCAACACCAAAGTTTCTTGCTGTACGTGTATACGCGCGTGTGAGCGCTGGCAGCCACGAGTAGGATAGAGTGCGAGCGTGTAAGGCAGAGTAAGCATTTAGGAACCTGTTTAAAGATCTATAAACCAGTTTGTGCTAGTCTGCATGCGTTTTAACCCGAATAAGCAGATTCTAGTCCGTGTAAGCATGTGTGAGTGCGTGGTAGCCTCTGTGAGCGTGTTTTCGCTGGTATGCGCACTGCTCCCCCTGAGGAAGCAGAGAGGAAAAGGAAGCAGAAGAAATAGTAGGAAACTAGCAGGGAATACCTGTAGAGGTAGCAGGTGAAAACAATTAGAAGCAGGCAATTACACAGGCAGAATACAAGGCCAACCCAGCACTTAAAACACTGCAAACAGCATTGCAGTATGTTTCTCTCAAGAGACACTGCAAGACAGGAGTAAGCTAGTAGAAGTGAAAACTGAAAAAGCTGCACTCAGACCAAACATGTTAGGGGCTGCCACAGCTGTCATAAGGAGACATAGGAGACTTGCTGAGGGTGGTGACAATGGAAATGCTGCCAGGCAACCCACAGTGAGGAGACGGAGAAGAGTGTACGGGCCCAGGGTCACCAACCAGGGGTTACATGAGCTGGAGATAGTGGAACACTATAGAGTGGACAGAGAACTCCTGCAGCAAATTGTTGAGCTATGCAGGCCACGCCTCACACACAGAACCAACAGAGGGGAACCCATCTCAGTGGAAACCAAGGTATGTGTTGGCCTAAGAATACTAGCAACAGGTACCTTCCAGAGACCAACTGGTGATATGATGGGGATATCACAGGCATCAGCCTCCAGGGTACTGCACCAGTTCCTGGATGCCATGTCAGCACATGTCGGTGATCATGTATATTTCCCCAATGCCCGTGAGGTATTGGCCAGCAATATGCGTCTCTTCCAGCAAATAGCAGAATAACCTGAGGTAGTGGGTGCAATAGACTGCACGCACATACGTATCAAAGCACCAGCCGGTGAGCAGGGTAGGGCCTACATTAACCGCAAAGGCTTCCCCTCCATCAACTGCCAGGTCGTGTGTGATGCCCAGGGCATAATAATGAATGTGCGTGCTGGCTGCCCTGGGAGCTACCATGATTCCCATATCTGGCATTTGATGCAGTTGTACCAGACATTTGCCATTGGGGACATCCCACATGGTCACCTAGTGGGGGATGCAGGTTATACACTGGAGCCGTGGCTGATGACACCCATCAGAAACACACATACACCTGAACAGGAACGCCATAATGAGGCACACGCACAAACACATAATGTAATAAAGCGTGTGTTTGGGCTGCTCAAGTCACGGTTCCGGTGCCTGGACACATCTGGTGGAGCCTTGCAGTACTCACCAACTACATGTACCCAAATTGTCATGGTATGTGCTATGCTACATAATATGATCCTGCGAAAACAGCTGCAGCAGGACCAGCATAGGGCCAGGACAAACAGCCCCCCACCATTGCCAAGGCCATCACAGGCAGAGCGTGTCTCGGAGGAGAAACAACCTGAGCCTGCCCCAGTTGGCAGAAGGAGACATGCCCAGTATGCCCTGGCCTTGGCAAAGAGGCAACGCATAGCACATACACTGGCTCAGTAGGAACCCTGGGAATGATACCCCTCTCTGACTCACTCATATAGTAACAGGGATGCCTAACATGACATAACCTGCTCTCAAACATGTACAGGGAGTGTAGTATGTGCATCCGACAGAGGCAGCCCTGCAGCACCACCTGAGGCATGATTGCCATGTGTTAAGCAATGTAACACCATCTAGTATATGCAAACATGAAGACCCAACCTAACATCTCACCCTCACCAAGCATGATGCCACACTATGAAGACAACAAGATCAAGTACAATAATTGGCTGAGGTATTGCTGTTAGCAAGGGGGAACACATGGCTGACAGCATGGGCTGACATGCCGAGCAAGACATGATGCCCCACCTGCTAGGGATGGCACGCACCCAGCACACCTGGCTGTGTAGATACTGGCAAAGGATGCTGTCACCCCCACTGTGCCTGGAATAGGTAAGCCTGGAAACACAAACCCACCAACATAGGTAGCACAAGGGATAATAACCTGGACGTAATGCTACCCAATGCCAGAAGTCTAACCTGCAAGGTGCATGCAGACCAAACCCACCACAGCATGGAGAATGGTAATATGTGTTCTGTAACAGAATCCTGGGAAGGCCCAGAAGAGCACCCTAATACTACCAGGTTATGTCTCATACCATGCTCTACAGCTCCAAAACATGGAACACATGACAATAGGAGTGTGGCTACCAGTAATTATCAAGAATAAACACACCCCCAGGTTGGTACCACAACAAGAAGCAGCATGGACTATCCATGGGCAAGTAACACTGTCTCAAACTGTGTGCCTGTTTGAAGCCTACTACAGACCGCACACACAAACCCAGGTACCCCAGCCAGCCTTCCTGAAGACACTTCAGAGTATGAATGTCCCAACAAATACCAAACAAGGCACACAAAAAGTATGACATAGGTGGCAATCCATTATGTCTAGAAGAAGTAATCATGGACCTAGGGACACAAGTGGATGGTAACCTGTCATGTGACACTCACATTGCCAAGGTGGCCAGGAAGACCTGCTATATTGCCCACCTTAATATGAAAGGCTGCACATGTAGAGCTACAGAGGTCACTGTGCCCCCATACCCTTCCCTTATCAGGCCCATACGTGACACCAATGCCCCAGTTCAGATGTACCTTACCTTACACATGCAGCAGTCAGAAAGACCCCAAATGTACCCCACCAACAGGATAAAGGGTCCAAACATTGGACATCTGCAGCCTGGCTGAAGAAACCACAGCCCAATTCAGAAGCATACTGCACAGTCAGAGGTGATGTATGCCTGATGTACAAGGCCATGTCCAATCTAGAATGAATGGACATGCTCCACTGCAGAAACCCCAAATCCAGCAGACACACCACAGTGAGATATCTGAACCTCTACACATAGATTAATAAGATGTGCTGGAGGGACAGACCCATAACCCAGAGGCTCAGGACACTCTGGAACAGAATCCCAGTCCATGATAGTCTGAGCTCCACACACAAACTCAACAAAAGAAATCCGGTGAAGTGCATGAGAGATAGTAGCTGTACACTGGGGGCCATCCCTGTGTCACATCTAGGAAAGTAAACCCTATGTGGGCATAATATGCACATTGCAAGGGGTGTTGAGACCCACACACAGTCTGTCCATGCTCAAACAAGGCCAGGGCAGATAGCCTAGAATGAACCTATGAACCTATGATGATACAAATTGTGCAGGACACAAAGGATTATCACACAGCTGTCCTACCTGATGGTAGGAACCATGGTGATAATCCACAGATATGCTCTGCAGCACTCTAATATCACAAACAATACACCAAACCCACACGCATTGCCAACAGCCTATGAAACAGATTCCTTCCAACCTCCCCACCAGCACCTAACTGCCAAATATCTATCCCAGGAGAGTGCTGTCCCCCCGACATTGCACATGCTGAGGTAACAGCAAGCATCCACAAAGCACAGCACACAGCATCAATGGTACCAGATGGTGTCCTGGGTTGTGTCCAACAAGTACTGTAAGACGAATGGAACAGCAAATAGCATTACTGTGCACTATCAGTCCTACCACAGGATATGTATCCAAAGAGCGGTGTACAGCAACAGTGGTCCCACACCACAAAGGGGGTGCCTGAATGGATACTGCAAACTATCAACCCTCAACCCCGAATATCTAGGTTGGCAAAGTAATGGAGAGGATGATCATGGAATCCATGAATAACGAGATTGGGTACCTACAGACATTGGACCCTACCCAGTGTGGCTGTCATAGGGCAGATCCTGCCCCGTACACATGTCTGACTCATGTGAAACATGCACCAAGCCCAGTGATGTGGGGAATGTTGATCACACAGCCTATCTGGACCTTGCTCAACCCTTCCATATGATACCCTACTTGGCGGTACAGATAAGCTCACCAGCCTAACTATAAACCCCTATGCAAGTAGATGGGTTGCAAACCAGCTCAAGGACAGAACTGACCTGGCAGACATACTGTAGCCATGGCAGACTGCAAACCAGGTACAACTGGCATCCCACAAGGCATGGTCCTGGAACCTCTCTTGTATGCTATATATGTCACATAGGTACAGACCAACATGGAAGGACTCTGTCTGAACAGGTTTGCAGAGGACTACAAACTGGACACCATATCAGACCCTCCAGCTGACACAAGCAACCTACAAAAGGCACACATAGAAACACACAAGTGGTGCCACAGCCATGTCAACAAGCTAAATGCAGAATAGTGTATAGTCAACTCATGTGGAAACACAGTACATGGTGAGAAATTACAACATAGGTGTTAACCCAGTAAGTACATCAGGAGCAATAAGAGACCTGGGGACACAAGGTGATAGATATCCTGCATGTGACAACCATGTGTCTGTAGTGGTTACAGAAACATACCATATACCCACCTAATCATGAAGGTCAGCACAGCTTGGTTAGGGTAGGTCAATGTGCCTCTCCAGTCATCCATCAGCAGCCTCACAAGTGTGTACAATGGCCCTTCAGGGATGTACCATAGCAGACACCTGCAGCAACTGGAAAGACCACACAAATACCCCACCAGGAGCATCGCAGAGCTGTAACAGATGCCATGTGTCGCTGGAGTAAAGAAACTGCAGCTCCACACAGTGCCATACTGCCTGGCTGGAGGTGAACTGTGCCTGATGTATAGAGCCATGACCAACCTGGTATCAATGGACATTTGGCACCATATAAACACTGAATGCTGGTGACCTATGCAGCTGACAGGCCTGATCCCCAGCACAGACATAAACAGGACATGCTGTACTGATTGGTCTATAACCCAGAAGCTCACTCCACTCACGACTAAACTCCCACTACAGGATATCCAGGGAGTCCCTCAGTGACTGCCATCCAAAGGAATCATGATGATTGGATGGGAGATGGTAGGTGTACCCTGGATATCACCTGTACGTCATGGGTGGACAGAGGCACAGCACACTAACCGTGGCATATGTCATGGCAAACACCAGTAAATGTGTGTTGAAGGACAAACACCCTCTGACTAGCATTACAAATGGACTAGGGCACATGGCCATTGTTTGTCACTGTCCACACAAGTTGTGGAATACATTAACAATGTCGGACAATCATGTACTAAGCTGTCCATATATGAACAAAATGCAACATGGTCATATCTGCACAACTGGACCTCAGCCAGTATGGTGTGCTAACTATAAACATTACAAGCAGTGATAGGAGTGAAACCGATTATACTGTCCACCACAGTGAAAGTTCTGCACCAGTACACTATACAACAATACAACTGTTTGGTCAGCAGGAAAGGATAAGACAACTGTATGCAAATTATCCCATGGCAACCCTGCAGGCACAGCATAATGCCTGTTAGGTTCAGACACACAGCAGTTAGGCAGTAAGAACACAACCTGATGTCCAACATTCAACTGTACATGTGATATATAGATGGCGTCCACACACAAACAGGGATGTGGTGGTCCACAGATCCCAACATAAGGAAAGGTCACACAGGGCATGTACAGGTATTACAGGACTAGTATGCCACTGTGTATATCGATGTGGAGCCTATTGTACACATGTTGACCCTGTTCCTCCCTGACACATGCAGTGGCGGGCAGGCATGTACATATGTGTTGGTTACTGGTGTCAGTGTTTTTGAATGGGGTATGGTACTCCAGTATCCACACTGGTGTTCACTCCATGCCTGTGACACCAGGCACCTGTTGCAAGACATCTGCACACATGTGCCTCATACAGTCTATATATGTATATATATATATATATATATGTATATATATATTGATATATGTATATCTGTATATGGATATATATCTGTTTGTATATATGTATATATAATATGTATATATAGATGTAGATATATACATATAGATGTGGGGAGAGAGGGGGAGTGAGTGAGAGAGAGAGAGACACATGATGAGTGTGAGTGTGAGGGGGTGGGACAGAGAGTGAGAGATAGTCATATACAGACATATCTGTTGTCAGTCAGATCAATCTGTATATGTATAAGTCTCCACAGATATCTATATATGTATGTGTGTATTACATATATCTGTATGTACATATTCTGCCAATCTCGATGACTGTGCAGTAAGTGAGAACCTGGTTCAAGGCTCCTGAGAGCACACCAGCGGTACCAGGCTATACCCCGTATCATGCGTTTTGGCCCCAGGACTTGGGACAAAACAAAAAGGCAGGGGGTGTGTCCATATTCATGGGGGACACACACACACCTCCAGGTTAGTGGCAACACATGAAGCATCACAGACCATCCAGGTGCAGATGACAGTAGGCAAACCTGCTATACAACTGGTAGCATGTTACAGACCACCCTCCCAATCTCAGGGACCACAGTCAGCCTTCCTGTAGACATTGGAGGATATGAATGTCCCACCACACACCATCATATTGGGATACTGCGACTACCCTAACATACACTGGGTGCACTATTCTACCCCAAACACCCTAGCCCAAAGGTTCCCAGAATGCACTATGTCAAATGCAATGTAACAGCTAGTCACCTCTCCCACAACAGGAGATAATATACTAGACCTGATCATCACAAACATGGGGACAATGTGCTACACACTGGAAGTATACCCCTCACTAGTCACATCTGACCACAGACTAATCCCCCTGGATATACATATCCCACCTCCCCCACAACACAAAAGACTACAGTGGGAAACCTCTCACATTCCGACTTTACATGTCTTATAACTAAGTTGGTATCCTTAATGCCCACTGGGCCAGTGTAATCCACTTCCCACAATGCAGACACCTTCACATATGCTTCTACAGACATCTCCAAGAATGCATGGATCATGCAATCACAAATAAAACTATGACCCTCTCCACCAAGGGCAGCCGTCCTATCTGGTGGACCCCAGCATTGAACAAATTGTATAACAACAGAAGGTAGCTACTGCACAGCAGAGCATACTTCCATAGAGCTACGGCATCTCTGATCAGCATTAGTAGAAAGATACGTTTTGTCGTACAAACATGCAAGGCCAACAATGAGAGGGACATCGCTATGGTCACTACAGATAACCACAAGGCCTTCCTCTGCTATGTTACACACCTGAGTGGAAACCCTCAGTTGTGTTCACAGTTAGTTCACAGTGACATACGCTACACTGAACACACAGATAATGCCAACAGTCTGGCAGACAGGTTCAGTGCAGGTTTCTCCCCTCCCTCACCCACACATGTGGAATTACTTATCCCAGCTGACTGTAACCTCCCTGTCATCTCAGATGTCCAGCTGGGAACCACCCTCAGCGGAGCTGTAAACACAGCATCAATGGGACCCAATGGTATTGCAGGTTGCATGCTACGTGAACTGCAAGAGGAGCTACACATGCACATTACATGCTATTCAGCCATAGCCTTACTACAGCATATGTACCTGGACACTGGCATACAGCAACAGTAGTCCCAATCCACACAGGAGGCACCTCTACAGACCCTGGTAACTACCGCCCCATAAGCTTGACCAGCCTGGTCTGCAACACTGTGGAAAGGATCATTATGGTACCCATACAGAGAGACATTGGGGACTTAGACACTTGATCCCACCTGGTTTGGCTTTGTAGAGGGCAGATCCTGCCTTATGAACCTGGTTGACCTTTTCAAATCAGTCACTAGAGCCATTGCTGAGGGCACAGCGGTCCATACAGCCTACCTGGACTTGCCTACGGCATTCGACACAATACCGCACTCTGTCATCATAGACATGATCAACAGCTGAAATGTAAATCCATATGTCACATGATGGGTTGCAAACCGGCTAACGGATAGAAACCCTATAGTCAACCTCACTGGTGCCATGTCAGACTCAGAGCCAGTTACATGTGGTGTCCCACAGGGCTCTGTCCTGGGACTGCTCATGTTCGGCATATCATTCTCAGATGTGGAAGTAGACATGGGAGGGTAGTGGCTGACAATGTTCAAAGATGACTGCATAGTGGGCGCTATAGGTGATACACCTGCTGACACATACATCCTACTGACAGGCCTCACGGACACCAACAACTGGTGCCGGAGTCATGGCCTGACACTGCATGCCACGTATTGTATACTCATACCCTTTTGGATGGACAAGGTACCTACATATTATCACATAGACAATAACCCACTGAGTACAGACAAAGTAATCGGAGACCTGGTGACACTGTGCAATGCTGACCTCTCATTTGACACCCACATTGCCAAAGTGGTTGGATGGACTTCCTACCTTGCCCACCTTATCATGAAGAGATTCACATCCACATCAAAAGGGGTCATTGTACCTCCATACTCCTCCCTTATCAGGCCCATGACTGTTGTACTATGCCCCATTTGGTATGTACCTCACCTGGCACTTGCAACAGCAAGGGGGACCCCATGACTACATCACCAGGAGGATCAGGGTCTGCAACAACTGTTATATGCTGCCAGACTAATGTAACTCATGCTCTATTCCATAGCATACTGCCTACGTAGGGGTGATTTGTGCCTGATGTAGTAGGCCATGTCCAATCTGGTAGTGATGGACATGTTCCACTTCATACAATCCAAATCCATCAGAAGCACGACAGCTACAGATTTAAACCTCAGCACACATATGAATAGGACATACTGTAGGGACAGATCCATCACTAAGAGGCTTCCCATACTGTGGAACAGGATCCCAGTTCATGTTAGGCAGCAACCCTCACTGACACTCTTCATGTGCATTCTTGACAAGTGGATGGGAGATCATAGATTTACAGCAGGGGTCTTCTCTGTGTCACTACTAGACAGAGGCGCAGTAAACTAATGCTATTATGTAGGGGGGGTCTTCACTGTGTCAGTACTATACAGAGGCGTAAGTTTCTAAATCTATTCTATACACTGTCTGCAGATAGCCTAGTACTAAACTATGACACTGTGAAACTATATATGTCTATGTATTTCTACATCCCTCTCTATCTAAGTATACACATATGCATATTACATATATATATATATATATATATATATATATATATATATATACACATACATATCTAGATATACATACGTATACACATGTTATATATATATATATATATATATATATATATATATATATATATATATATATATATACCCTCCTTCTGAGTTCCACATATGTATACACACAGTAACGTACTGCTGAACACCCATTACTGTACAACCTACTTGTACATTGCACTACAACCTACATTGCTATGTTCACATAGCTACCGTCACATACATATGGATGTGGAGCCTTCAGTGACAGTTTCAGTATGTCCCCGTCCCTATGCACATCTTCATATACATAGATACAGACCAATAACACATCTGGAGGGTTTACAGTATGTAGAGTATTATAGTAGTACTTTACATTACCTGTGTTTGTTGCAGCTGTTTGTGTAGGCTTGCAGTTGCTTGGCCTACTGTCAGCCTCTTTGCTTTGTTGTTTCAGGTTTTTTTTTTTCTTTCTTTCTTTCTTTCTTTCTTTCTTTCTTTCTTTCTTTCTTTCTTTTCTTTCTTTTCTCTCTCTCTCTCTCTCTCTCTCTGTCTCTCTCTCTACCTCCAGCGGTGCAATGACAGTATTGCATGTGTGGACTGGGAGTACAGGATGCTTTTGTAGGTATCTGCACATGTCCATGTGATGGCCTCTGCACCAGTTGTTAGCCAGCATTTACTAATTGCATGCAGCCTGTTGTGTAGTGATTGCAGTTCTCACTGTGATTACAGGGCTGTGCTATAAAAAGGTCTGTTAGGTAAGCGTAGCCCTTTCAGATTATCAGGGTGGGGACCATGCTGGTTTGCTGTGGACACTGTTCTTTGAGTGTAAGGGTTGGTATGTCTCTCATATTTCAGGCTGTGTTGTAGACACTGCAATGCATGTTGCTCTGTAAGCTGAGTATTCCTTCCTCCAGTGTCTTGTTCTCCATGTGTATGTAAACTGACACCTAGGTCTAGTAATACTGTGTATATGGGTGTGTGTGCTTTCCTGTGGGGATTATGGTGTAATTGGTATATAGCAGTGGCTCAAGCAATCTGTTGCTATGGATTCAATATTTGGCCTTTACATTCACTCGTTGCATGCCTGCTAGGTGTCTTTCCTGTAATGTGTTGCTATGGCTTTCCTATTTTCCATTTACATTCACAGCTTGTAATGCTTGCTAAATCTGTTTGGCCAGCAATTCCCTATGTGTTTGTTGTGGTAGGGTGTTACTGCATGCAGTACGGTCTGGCCATGGTGTGGGCCTTGACACTTACAGGGGTATTTGATCATGCTGCTGAGCAGGCCTCAGATACTCTCCGGTGCATCTTTTATCAGCCTCATGGAATGGTATATAGCAGTGGGTTACTCCAATGAAATATTCTGATATTCTGCAGTTGTGACTGTGGGTTATTTCGAGCATATGTATTAGTACACCATTTGTGACGTGCAGGTGGTGCATACCTACAGTCATTCATAGTTACCATTGCATGTGTAGTTACACCTTTCTGCCTACTGTTAGTACATTTGACAGGGTGTCAGTGGGGCACAGTTGACATTTGTTTTCACATCAGGGACATCCCTGTAACTCAGTCACAGTTGCTATGTCTGATCTCTTAACTATTCAACTATGGCAGTGTTTATCCTGCTCTGAGTATGTGTGTGGCTTGCCAGATGCTACTGTGACATTATTACCTAGTAGCTACCAACTAGCATGACTGTTTCTCAGCACACAGTACTATTTTACAAATCCACTAGATTTGACAGTAAATATACATGACATGCTTTGTGTACTAGACTTAGGTTCATAGGTTCATAGGTTCATACTAGGCTATCTGCCCAAGGGCATTTATAAGCCTAGCCCATAGTTATGTGGCTTTCGCCACCCCTTTAGTTTGAATAAAACTATGCCTATTATTTTGTTGTGCCTCTGTCAAGCAGTGACACTGAAGTAATCCCTGGGGTATATCTGAGATCTCCCATCCATTGGTCAAGATTCCTCTTGAACAAGGCCAGCGAGGTGCTCTGCCTCACATGTACCGGGATTTTGTTCCACAGCATAGGGAGTCCCTGGGTGATGTATCTGTCCCTCCAGCACGTTCTATTAATAACCGTGTCAAGGTTTAAGTCTCCCGCCCTTGTGGTTCTGAGGGATCTAGATTTTTTGAGGTGAAGCATATTCATCAAATCTGGGTTTGACATGGCCTTATATGTCAGGCACAGGTCACCTCTGAGCAAGTGGTATGAGACTGAATAGAGCTGGAGTTCTTTCAGTCGGGCAGCATAAGACATATTTTTGAGACCCTTTATCCTTTTGGTGAGGAACGTTTGGGGCCTTTCCAGCTGCTGTAGGTGTCGGGTCAGATACATTTCGAATGGGGCATTGTACTCAATCATAGGTATAATGAGTGATGAGTACAGGGAGACGATGACCTCCCTTGATCTAGATGTGAATCCCTTCATGATCAGGTGGGCAATGTAGAAGGTTTTCCTAACTACTTTAGCAACATGAGTGTCAAACGAAAGGCTACTGTCAACCTGGGTCCCCAGATCCCTGATGACTTCTTCTGTGCTCAGTGGATTGCCACCTATATGGTAGCTAGGGGTAACCTTGTTTTTCCCGAAGAGTATGACTATGCATTTCTTGGCGTTTAACTTTAGGCCATGGCTCTGGCACCAGTTATCCATTTCTGTGAGGCCCTTCTGAAGGATATCTGTGTCAGATGTGTTTTCGACTATGGCGCCCAGTTTGCAGTCATCTGCAAACTTTGTCAGCCATAACCCTCCTGTGTTTGCTTGTACTTCAAAAAAGTAGATGCCGAACAAGAATGGACCCAGGACTGAGCCCTGTGGGACACCACTTGTGACTGGCTTTGAGTCTGACATGGCTCCAGAAACTCTGACCCTGTGGGTTCTGTCACTTGCTATATTCCCTTTACATTACGTCCTACTATTTTATGATATATTTCTTTCAGCACAATGTTCTTGTAGAGCAGTCATGGCTTAGTGGTAAGGCATGCAGACTAGTGTTTCCAAGGTCCTGGGTTCGAGACTGAGGGAGGTATTTTATTTTACTGCTGAGAAAACTACAGGCCTTGTCATTCAGAGTGACTAAGGCACTTTTAAGCAGTTGTAAGCGGGTTAGCGCTGGTTTGTGTGCAGGTCACGCATGCGCACTGCCGCTTAGCTTCACGCACACTCGCTTACTACTGCTTAAAAGTGCTTACTCTCTCGCACACCCGCGCTATTTTCTTTTAAAGAAAAGAAAATGGGGAGATAGGAAAGTGGTGAAAAAGGGGGCACAAAGAGGGTAGGACAGTAGGAAAACAAGCTCGGGTTTTGCAGGAGGGATGTAGAAAAGGCCCATAGCTGCCCATTTCTTCGTCAGCAACAGCTGTGTATATGTTTGTAATTTGGTGTGAAATTTGAAACCTTCCACCCCTGAGAGAGGTGTGAGAACAACAATAATATTTGTTGTACAGCCAATTGTAATTGCCAGTTTACATGTCCAGGAGACATGTGTGCAAAATGGGCAGTTATGTATGTGGCGTAATTTCTTTGTGGGTACAGAGTGCCCTTTTTTTTTTTTTTTCAGGTGGGACTGGTATGTCAGGTACAGGAAGTCAGTATAGCTGGGGAGGTAGGTAAGGGAGGTTAACAGACAAGACAAACAAGATGCATACAGGGGTGGTGTATGACACATGTGTGGGGGTTACACAATTGACGGGGATGGATGTTTTGATATCTCGAGCCCATGAGCCCACAGATGGCAACAGTGGAACTGAGATCCCCACCCATGGGCAGTTGCCACTGTGCCTTCACTGCCCAGAATGGGGCTGTGCTAGGGGCTTTGTAGGCCGGGCAGCAGGCACACACGTAAGTTGTGCCACCCGTGCCTCAAGCTGGTGTAGGGGCCCAAGCACATTGTGCTGGATCTCCCTATGCACCACAGTCCGGACACTACGGAGGGTGAGTGGATGTTCTCCTCCAGCCACGCTTGCAGAGAGGGGATGAGCCCCATCCCCTGCAGTGCTTCCACCCTCAGGTGGCACAGGGCCACCAGAGGAGGGTCCAGCCTGGGCACTACTACCATGTGCACTCGCCAGCTGAGGTGGGAGAGGTGGGTCCGCTGGAACCCGCCTTCCCTGTCGTCCTATTTTTTGCATTATGTTATGACAGTTTGGGTTAGTAACGTACAATACCATTCACAATTAGTTGTAACAGCATGTATTAGTATTCCCATTAACCAAACACCCATAAATTCAAGCCATTGAACAGCAAGCATAACACATGCAAAATTTGAACAGCAATACACAATCCAACAACATGCGGGGCTGATTGATGGCAACAGGCCATCAGGTTTGGATGTATGAACAGAGCACATGCATAAACATACATGCAAATATGTATGAACCAACAGGACAAATGTCCAGGGGTGTTAATTGTGATTGCACATACCCATTTCACGTGGAATGGATTATTTGTGGTTATAGGGTAGGGTGAAGAAATATTTAATTAACAACTTCAAATACCTATACATATGCTGTACATTTCTACTACTTGCAGATATAGACACACTACAGGTCTGCCTACAGTTTCCTATGTGATAACTACTTCAGGTTGGTGATAGGAATGTTACTGCTACATCAATATACATTTCATATTTATCCATACACATTCATATCTGGCTCTGTTCAGCTACATCTTCCTGCTACATTTGATTTATATGGCGATAGACAACTGTGGATGTTTGGTATTTCAGACAACCATACTATATGCATATTGCAAACTGAGAACAACATATCCAGATTTTGGGACACACATTCCAGCTTCAGTACTTTTTTCAACACATGTTGCTGTTTGGTTCTGCCTGTCACATTCATTTCATTCTGCACTGACTGCAGTATACTTTATTCAGGTGTTATTACTACTTTATTGGTGGAATCATACGTCTTTCTCACACTCTCTCACTTGTTTTATTTTTACAATTCAGGATGGTACTTCATTCTATGCTTTATTGACATGTTTTACCTTTAGTTATGACAATCCTTTCCAACAGTCTCACTTATGTCATGTTTCAGAATTTCAACAGGGATATATTTCACACATGTGTTTTACTCAGCTTCTGCAGCTGTACTTTTCAGCCTGCTGCAGATTATGTACTATTATATTACAGGTGGGACATTTTATTTCAGACTTGTTTCATTTTTATGTTTGGATTACAGGCTGCATCACACTTTTGTAATCAAGCAATACTTGCAAACTCTCTTACACTGTTACTTGCACATTTTATTATTAGTGACTACACTGCACTATTTTGCTAACTGTCATACTTATATATTTTTTACAGTTACAGGGAGAGAATTACTGACCTGCCTGGTGGCGCAACCGCACCAGCCTATCGGCATAGGCTTGACGGTTCATGGAACGGACACCTGCAGCTGTAATATAAATGAAGTAATATTGGAATACACATCTCCATAATATCAGCTAGGTTAATTTCTTACATAAATAATTACATGTAACTTACTCAGTAGTGGGGCATTGGGCATTTGCCGGGCCTCCTGGATCCAACGGTTCAGTTGGTCCTGCTTCTGTCTCTTCAGGTCCGCATGGTGGTGACAGACCTGTTCACCAGTCCTTGGTATTCCTGTGGCACTGGTGAGATCATGTGCCAACCGGTCCCATGCCTCAGCCCTATATGCTCCCCACAGGACCTGACCCTGCATGAGTTGGGCCTCATGATCATGGACGAGGAGCCAAACCATATATTTGGACTCCTCAATGCCCCACCTCTGTGCTCGGAAGCAACTACCCTCTCCTACACCTGGCATCCTGGCTGCAAGTTAGTTCCACAATCGGTTATGCTGTGTATTCCCGCATATGGGGCTTATATATGCCGTTTTTCCCGCACTTATCTGTTATTGGCCATTTTGGAATTGTATCAGCTTCACAAAACCTGCTTTGTCATGCTCCTCTTTCTATTCATTCCTATATATATGCTATTACTGCATTTCTAAGTGCAACTGTCATGGCTTAGTGGTTCAGTACTTTGACTATGGTGCTTGGTATCCTGAGTTCGAGCCTGGCCATTGCTTTTTTTTATTTTATAACTGTCTACACAGGCTAGTAGTTGTGTCTGTGTAAAGGCAGTTTTGATACAGCTTGCTCAACGTTGCCCGCCGGATAGCTTGTTGGCGCGATGCGCAGCTCCGCGCAAATGGGTTACGCTGGTTTACACGTCGTTTGGCTATCAGCATGCATATTACACTCAGCTCAGCTACGGGCACACGGTTTCAGCATGTTAAAATGTTGCTCAACCCCGGGGACTCATTTTACACCTGTTATACCACTGCTCACCCACGGGCACTCATTTTACACCTGTTAAAACACTGCTCACCTATGGGCACTCATTTTACACCTGTTAAAACACTGCTCACCTACGGGCACTCATTTTACACCTGTTAAAACACTGCTCACCTACAAGCAGATATCCTCAACTTGTTAGACTGTAGCTCAGCTATAGGCACATCTGAGATTTTTTTTTTTATGTCACATTTCTTCAAAATACATGGCCCGTTTTATTACATTTTACATAAAATATAATTTTATATATGTACATATATGTCAGGGACTTGTTTCGTGCTTATTTCACTAAAACTAAAACTTGATGTTGTGGGGGCTTGAACCATGACTGCCTCCTCTTCAGCCGACGTCTCTACCGCTACTATTGCTTCTTGGCTTACTTTGCATATTTAGTTCTTATATGCTTTTCCACTGACTACTAACTGTGGCTAAGTGACGGGCACACCCGCGGAAACGAGCGCACTCACGGGCAAACATCTTTACAACTTATAAAAAAAATATAAGATTTTCATTTATACATTTTATGTTCATAGTCTGTGGGGGCATGTGTTGTGTTGTGTTTATTCACATTTACACGAACTCTGTCATGGGGGTTTACTTTCGGGACTTTTACTCTTCTGGGGGCATGTCCGTTTGTAGGGCTCGCCCTACGGACATGCCCCCTACTGTCTTACATGGACCGTTTTAGCCTTAGGTGTGATTCAGCATGCCCTCATGCATATGCATGACATGCTGACGTATCACCGTTTAACTGCAGCCTCCGTGTAAGCCTTGTAACTCTTACACAGAGGATTCGTGAATCCTGCCCGATGTTTAAAAAAACTTTCACTGCTTTGACACAGCTCTAACTGTGCATGTTTGAGAGGGACATTCTAAAGTACAAACTGTGGAGAATCAGCTGAGCAGTAGGTAACATCATTGGAATTTCCCTGGTTGTTAGGAGATTGTTTAAACAGCTGATTGACAGAAAAATAATTTCTTTTAAAGAGCTGGCTGTTATATTTTGAAATAAAAAAAAAAACATTCTTAAAACGTGAACATCAATGGATTGTACGGTTGGGAGCAGACTGTGTACTGGATCTAAATACAACAGTTCACATTAAACCAATTTTAAAAAGAAAACAAATGATTTTAAAATAGTTAAATATTATACAGGACATTTATAAAGTTTTATAAAGTATTTATTGTACTTGAATTCTTATAAATTAATTGTTAATTGGTTTTGTTTGGGCTGTGTCATGTGATTTTTAAAAAGCTGTTTAAAGAGTCATGTGATGACTGTATATTTTGAATGCACACTGAGGAAGGATTCTGCCTGAAAGCTTTGCTACTTGCAAAATTCTGGAATATATTTCTGGTTTTATTATTACACTGTGGCTAAAAAAAACAGGGGTGAGAGAGTGGTGATTGGAGAAGATTTCAATGGGCATGATGGTGAAGGGAACAGAGGGGATGAGGAAGTGATGGGTAGGTATGGTGTTAAACAAAGGAATGCAGAAGGTCAGATGGTATTGGAATTTGCGTAAAGGATGGACATGGCTGTGGTGTATATGTATTTTAACAATAGAGAGGAGCATAGGGTGACATACAAGAGTGGAGGAAGATGCACACAGGTGGATTATATTTTATGTAGGAGGGCCAGTTTGAAGGAGATTGGAGACTGTAAAGTGGTGACCGGGGAAAGTGTGGTTAGGCAGCATAGGATGGTGATTTGCAGGATGATGTTGGTGATCAAGAAGAGGAGGAGGAGTGTGAGGGCAGCACCAAGGATCAAATGGTGGAAATTGAAAATGGTAATTGTGAGGTAGAGTTCAGGGATGAGTTAAGACAGAGACTGGGTGACAGTGAAGAGTTACCAAACAGCTGGTTAACTACAGCAGAGCTAGTAAGGGAGACGGCTAGAAAGGTACTTGGTATGACATCTGGACAGAGGCCAGATGACAAGGAGACATGGTGGTGGAATGAGGAAGTACAGTAGAGTATACAGAGAAAGAGGTTGGCAAAGAAGAAGTGGGATTGTCAGAGAGATGAAGAAAGTAGACAGGAGTATAAGGAGATGAGGTGCATGGCAAAGAGAGAGGTGGCAAAAGCTAAGGATAAGGCATATGAAGAGTTGTATGAAAGGTTGAACACTAAGGAGGGAGAAAAGGACCTGTACCGATTGGCTAGACAGAGGGACCTAGCTAAGAAAGATGTGCAACAGGTAAAGGTGATAAAATATAATGAGGGAAACATACTCACAAGCAAGGAGAGTGTGTTGAGGAGATAGAAAGAGTACTTTGAGGGGTTGTTGAATGAAGAGAATGAGAGGGTGAGAAGGTTGGATGATGTGGGGATAGTGAATCATGAAGTACAATGGATTAGCAAGGAGGAAATAAGGATAGCTATGAAGAGGATGAAGAATGGAAAGGCTGTTGGTCCAGATGACATACCTGTGGAAGCATGGAGGTGTTTAGGTGAAATGGCAGTGGAGTTTTTAACCAGATTGTTTAATGAAATATTGGAAAGTGAGAGGATGCCTGAGGAATGGAGAAAAAGTGTTCTAGTACCGATTTTTAAGAATAAGGGTGATGTGCAGAGCTGTAGTAACTACAGAGGGATTAATTGATCAGTCACAGCATGAAGTTATGGGAAAGAGTAGTGGAAGCTAGGTAAAGAAGGGACATGATGATTAGTGATTAGCAATATGGTTTCATGCTAGGAAAGAACACTACAGATACAATGTTTGCTCTGAGAGTGTTGATGGAGAAGTACAGAGAAGGTCAGAAGGAGTTGCATTGTGTTTTTGTAGACTTAAAGAAAGCATATGACAGGGTGCCTAGAGAGAAGTTGTGGTATTGTATGAGGAAGTTGGGATTGTCAGAGAAGTATGTAAGAGTGGTACAGGATATGTACGAGGGTAGTGTGACAGCGGTGAGTTCTGCGGTGGGAGTGACGGATGCATTTAAGATGGAGGTGGGGGTTACATCAAGGATCAGCTCTGAGACCTTTCTTATTTGCAATGGTGATGGAAAGGTTGACAGACAAGATCAGACAGGAGTCCCTGTGGACTATGATGTTTGTAGATGACATTGTGATCTGTAGTGAGAGTAGGGAATAGGTGGAGGAGACCCTGGAGAGATGGAGCTATGCTCTTGAGAGAAGAGGATTGAAGGTCAGTAGGACTAAGACAGAATATATGTGAGTGAATGAGAGGCAGGATAGAGGAATGGTGATGATGCAAGGAGTAGAGATGGCAAAGGTGGATGAGTTTAAATACTTGGGATCAATAGTTCAGAGTAATGGTGAGTGTGGAAAAGAGGTGAAGAAGAGAGTACAGGCAGGATGGCTTGGGTGGAGTAGAGTGTCAAGAGTGATTTGTGACAGACGAGTACCAGTAAGAGTGAAAGGGAAGGTCTACAAGAGGGTAGTGAGACCAGCTATGTTATATGGGTTGGAGACAGTGGCACTGACATAAAGGCAGGAGTTAAAGCTGGATGTGGCAGAGTTAAAGATGTTACGATTTGCACTGTGTGTGACGAGGGTGGACAGGATTAGGAATAAGTATATTAGAGGGTCAGCCCAGGTTGGAAGGTTTGGAGACACAGCCAGAGAGGCAAGATTACATTGGTTTAGACATGTGCTGAGGGGGGATGCTGAGTATATTGGGAAAAATTTGCTAAGGATGAAGCTACCAGGTAACAGGAAAAGAGGAAGGCCTAAGATAAGGTTTATGGATGTGATGAGAGAGGACATGCAGGTGGTTGGTGTGACAGAGCAAGATGCAGAGGACAGGAAGAAATGGAAACAGATGATCCGCTGTGGCAACCCCTAATGGGACCAGCTGAAAGAAGATGATGATGATGATGATGACTGTGGCTAAAAAACAGTGTTTTCCTTTAGAGATTAGAGAGTGCTTCTATGTGTGTGATACTCCCCAGGTCACCTCAAAGGCCTTGCTATTCTGGTCATAGCTCTCATTTATTTTGATAATTAATTTTCATAATTGGACACAGCTTTAGAAGGGCATGAAGACCCTCTGTTGGCAGAAATACTGTATTATTTTGGGAGACAGACACAGCTGGAAATCTGTCTCAGGCTTTCCCAGAAGTGTTTAGATGTGTGATATTAAAATTAACTTTGTGTTTAAGAGTATTAGAATCTTAAACTGGGACACTTTGAAGTGTGTAATAAGAGAATACATTTAGGTGGACAGAGGTATATAGTCCAATCCCAGGAAAACAGAGCAGGCTTATTTTGTGCTTTTAGGGGAAAATTGTGAATTATTACTTCTGTTTAAGTGACAGTCTCATATTGGAGTCAGTAGTGAGGATTGAAGCTCCTTAGTTACTAACCCAGGATAGTAAGGGACATCATTTCATTGTTGGCAGTCTGGTGAGGTATTGGTAGGATGTCACATATACAATAAAAATTATTTACATCACTGTACTGAGCGATGTGACTATTTATAGCAAAGTATAGTTGCAGTCAGTGCAATATTAGTAGATCAGTACACTGTTACAGTAATAAATGTATTTTTTCTAATCGAAGAGCAACATAATCTATAAAACAAATAAGTTGCTTTTATTTCTATACTGAAAGGGTAGCAAATAGTTGTAGTGGTACTGTGAAGAGCATATTCTGTCGGAGAAGTGATGTAACTAATGATGCAGATACAGTACAGAGAGAATAGATGAGAGTTAATTTTCATATTATGTAGGATGAAAGATTTGAGTAATGTCTAAGATGAGAATGGTAATAGGATATGAATGAGAGAGCAAGGTATAGTATTAATTTAGTACTTAAGGTGATTGTATAAGGCGAAGGTTTAAAGAAGACTGCATGACTATGAATAAGTAGATGAGTACATTGGCGAGAGTAAGATGAAAAAGGTAAGATATAAGAGGTACAATGTCTGTACTTGTGCTTGGTCATGAGCATGACTGGGATTGGTTAAAGTACTGTTTGAACTGTGTTTTGTAGCTTGGGAGTTTGAACACTTTTGAAAAGTGTTTCTTATCTCAAAGAGAGTAAGAGAGCTCAAATGCATACCAGTTTTGTGAGTGATAGAAATATTGGAAGAAATTTCATTAGTATCTTAATTAATTTAGTACCTCTGGTGCAGTGATTGTGTCTGAGAACAATAGATGTAAATGTGTGTGATCTACATTTTCTTGCGTTTGATCACAAAAGTGATACTGACTAAGAAGACTTGCATATAAGCTATAAAAATTATAAGAAAGCAGTGTGGGAGGATTATTTATTTATTTATTTGACATTTATTTACTTGAAAAGTCTGACTAGGTCAAAAAGTACCCATTTTCAGCAGAGACCTGGGGAAGAAAAGCTCCACAATTGCAATCTTTCAAAAATGAAGTACAGATATTTTAAATCACAAATTATTATGTTACACTACAAAACATCAAGTATGGATATTTTAAATCACAAAATATATTATACTACAAACATAACACTTGAAATAATGTTGTAACTAGAAAAAACATAGAATGATTCACAGCAGAGTACAATGAAAAATAATAACACGAGTTGGAGAAAATCTGTGAGGAAAAACCTCAATAGCCGTATTAATTATTACATAGATGAGTATGTGATAAATAATGAGACTGGAGACAATTCTAATAGGTTATTTAAAGAGATATGAGAGACAGTGAGGGGAAATTGAGTGAGATCTTAATATGAGAGGGGTGTTCATATTATGGTTATAGAAGGAAGAGGGATGGAGAGAATGAGATTGTAAGAAGAGTGCAGGTAAGGTGAGTAGAAATGAAAGACAAAGAGGTAGAGGAAAGGTCTGCAGAGATGAAGTGGGTCAGGTATGGTAGTGGGAAAAATAAAAGGAAAGGAGTGGAGTAGGAAGCTGGAGAGAGTTGTGAAGTGTGATTTATGTTGAAGGGATGTGTGAATACATTAAGCAAGACCAGGCATATCCATGTTTTCAGTTGAAAAATGACTTGACTTAAAGTACAAGGTGAACAAAGACAAAACAGCAATACTACACCAAATAGTAGTTTGACAACCTTTAAAAGTCTTGTGATGAAACTAGAATATAGCCATATTATGCGAAGACACCTGGAAATTGACAACAACAAAGCTAGAATTTTACATAGCTTTTGCTGTTCTTATGTAAAGAAAGGTATTGAGAAAGTCTTTGAGCTTGTCCATTTGTGTAAAAAGATGGTACCGTATCCTTGGTCTAGCAGTCTGCTGATATCTATGCCTGCTATTGAAATAGAAAACTTTTTAATCAACAAAATTAATTTCTAAATCCCACCAGAACATCACTGCATCAACAACTCCAAATTCAAATGGTTACCAATGTACTACAGAGTTGAGCTACTCCTAGGGTCTCTTGTTTTTAAACTGCTTCAGTCAGGTGCCTTCCCATCTTTGGCAACCAACCTTCATAATAAACCACCCTTTACAATCTATACAACTTCTCCAATTAATTCTCTCACTCCAGACACCCCAAACCAAGCAGCACTATACTGACCATTCCTTCTCCACTCATCCAAACTCCTGCACTTCCTCCCCACCTCACCTAAAAGAAGTCACTCCCTTCCCCCTTATCAGAGCACAGTTCAAAGAGAACCTCAATCTAAAATCTGACTGTAAGTGCTTTTCCACTGGAACCATGACCTAACTCCCTCCTCACTTGCATCATGTCTACTTCAACCTTCTGTTCTCATATGCTGCTTCCCTTTCATATTTACTGCTAAAATTAATTCACATTTGTTTTTCTCCCCTGTTAATAATATTCAATATTGTTTCAATTGTTTATGGGATTCTGTACCTTCTGTGATTACTCCATCTTTGTCAATTGGTTCTTTGTTATGTTTTTTGTGAATTTCTTCACCAGGGCTGTGCCTGTAAATGGTCTCTTTTAATCAGTGTACTACCCAATAAACAAAATAAAATAAGTAAAATGAACAAATCACATTTAAACAGATACGCATGGATCTTGTAGATCCATTAAAGAAGGACATAGGGCAGAGTGGTAAGAACTAGAATCTTTTATGTTTACATCTTTTTGCTGGTACAGAAGTATCCTAGGTTTCAGCACGATTTGCCACATGCGAGTTATTATATGGTAGACATGAAATCTCTGTAGGTTCTTGGATATAGCAAAGGAGTCTCCAGAGAATAATAAAACTCAAGAGCAATAATCTCAAACTTTACAAAGTTGCAAGATAGGATAAAAATTGTTATGCCTATAGTTAAGTGACATATGTAAGAGACACAAGAGATGCAACATAAGACATATAATAAAATGCTATATTAATACACTATAATACAGGGAACAAAGTGTTATATTAGTTTCTTCTGTTGAAAAATAAATCCTAGCAAGATGGCAAAGACAATCTGCAGCAGAAGAAAAAAAGAAAGACATAAGCTTCAAAATAAGACTAATTAGAAAGAAAAAAAAATGAATAACTATATCAGAGAAGTGTGTGTAAGTGATCAATGGAAAATTAAACTTCCACATTCAGCGCAAGTGCTGACATAGTTTCTAATAGCATTGTACCAGGGTACTTATCAAGTAGATGAAACACTGGCTGGAATTCAGAAAGGTTTACTTTAAAGCGAATGCTGTAATACAGCCATTTTCCCTTTGCATTAAGCCCTTTTAAGATTTAGCCTTCTCTATCACTGATGTTTTCCACTAATGGAAGCACAGAAAGGAAGGTATTTGCACTGGCAGAGCTGCATGCCATTGTAGCAGTCTGGAGGAGTGACTAATGCTAATTAGTCATGTGCTACCCCCCCCCCCCACAATACCAGCAGCTTCTGCTTTATGCTGCTGAACAATTCATTATTTATAGCAATAAAACCAGCAACAGATGACAAATGGCCAGAGTCCAATAGTTCAGGACATCAGCGATTCAAAAACCACAGGTAGTAATAAACGCAAATTCAAGACCATGAAATATAATGGATACAGTCCAAATTACTGAAACTTGCAGAAAGCAGAACTCAAAAGCATGGATAATTCCAGGAAATACGTATAAAATACTTTATTTGTAGTCGACCATAGGTGAGCGCTTTCATAACATAGCTTCATCAGACCATCAAGCAACTACTGATACACACACCCTATATATAATAGGGAAAGATTAAAAGCAACCTATGAAATATTCAGATCAATTAAATCAAATAAATACTTAAAGTAACAAGAACCATGAATAAAACATAAGTCCCTGTCTAGTAAAATGAATACTCATACAGACAAATATATATACAACAATATACATAAACAAACATGTAGTCATATAGGCATGACAAAATAAATTGAAAACAAAAATTAAAAATTAAAAATTAAAAGAGACTTATTTACGAAGTCTCCTTTTCCTAAGGGCAGGTTTTATAGATGCCCTTTCATTTAAGCCACTGCCCCTGTCAGCATGTAGTGTAATGATCCAACAAGACTCCCTATATTCAGTATGGGTGGGTAAATCCCCACCCCTAGCACTAGGTTGTAAAGTTTCTATGACCCTAAAACTGAACGTATGCGAGGCATCATTGTTCATAATGTGCTTGGAAAGGGCATTAAGTAAAAAGCCCTTCCTAATATGATAAGGATGTTCACGCATTCTGTCACGCAAGACCCTATTGGTCTTGCCGACATAAAAAGAATGACAAACTGAACATTCAGCCAGATAAATGACATGAGGAGTCATGCAATCAGCGGAAGCATGAAAAACAAAATCTTTACAAAGATCAGGGTGAAAAAAGGACACCTGTTCATTTATGTATCCACAAAAATTGCAATTACCACAAGGTGTAGTTACACCAAATTCTGTGGGAGAACGACCATGTTAGTTACCATGACATAGAAGTCTCTTTAGGTTCATACAATTCCTGAACCGAAACAAGGGTTTATCACCCACAATTGTACGTAAGTCATTGTCAACCTGTAATATCCCCCAAAACTGATGAAATACCTGTGTGTCTTCTCTAAAGTCGCTAGTGTGAAATAGAGATAACTTTACTCCTGACATATCTAGTTTATGAGAAGTGATATGATAGTCATGAATTGGCCCAAAATAAGGGCTCGCTGTGGTCATTCTCAAGGTACTTAGGTCAGACTACTGTTTGTCAATCTCAATTTGTGAATAGCCACGAGCCATCAGCTTATGATTCAGACCATCTATTGCACTTAAAAAAACAGCAGATGTAGGATTTAATCTAGAGGCCCGTATGCCCTGACCCCTAATAAGATTTTTAAATATATAACCCGGGTGCATACTAGACCTAAAGAGAAAAGCATTCCTATGACAGGTCTTTTAGTACACCCCAGTATTAATGATGTTCCTAGGTAATTTCTCAATGAATAAATCCAAAAATTCAATATGGTCATAGGACCAGTTGAAAGTGAACTTCAAACATGGCAACAATGTATTCATGACCTCGTAAAACAGCTTTAGGCTTTCAAGAGGACCCCTCCACAAAAGGAAGAGGTTGTCGACAAAACATCGATAAAATAAGACATGTTCCTTAAAGCCGGGGACTAAAAAAAGGCCATTCAACTCCCAATGAGCAAGAAACATGTTGGCGTAGCTATTGGCACAAGATGTGCCCATAGCTACGCCATGCTTCTGAAGATACATCTCTCCATTAAATATGAATACATTGTTCTCAAGCAGCAGTTCTAAAAAACAACATATAAGGTCAATCTTGGTAATATTATAGTCACTATGCAATCAAAGGTATTCTTGTATGTACTAAATACCCAAATCATTGGGTATAATAGTAAAGAGGGATTGAACGTCAAAAGTTGCAAAAATGACATTACCGAGGTCAGGGTCAGGAACAGTAGAGATACACTGATATAAATCTAGTAGGAATTGTTTGGAATCCCTTAAAACTACTATATTCAAGTCAATAATAGGTCTTAACGCTTTCTCTACATAAAGGGAAAGTGGCTCGGTGACCCAACTGCCACCTGCCACTATTGGATTCATAGGAGGATTAGTACTATGTTTTTGGACCTTAGGAAGGCCCTGGATAAGTGGAATTAGTGGATTAGACACTTGCAAAAATGTGTAAGTTTCCTGTGTAATCAAATGAGCAGAAAAGATGTCTGAGATGCACATACATATCACTTTATATACATCATCAACAGTGATTCTTTTATAGAAGGTAACGTCATCTAACATCAAATACATAGAATGCTCATAATGTGCCTTATCCATAACAACAATCAGGCTTCCCTTGTCTGCAGGATAAATCACAATATAAGTGTTATCCTGTAGAGCTTTCTATGCTAGTCTCTCTCTATATGATACATTCTTCTTATAGCATGTAAAATGATTGTCCCGGTTATCATAATAGTTAAACAACAAATCCTCAGTCAATTTCAAATAGGCATCTAGAAGGGGATGATTGTTAGGGACAAAACAACTTGGTCTCCTTAAATCAAGAGGGCCAGATGAACCTGTAATAGCAGAGTCTACAGTCATGTGGTTGCTATAAATAAAACGTAACATAACATTCCTACAAAACATACGTAAATCTAAAACAGAATCTGATAATTTACTCCTACGAGCAGGGATGAAACTTAAGCCTTTAACTAGAACTTGATGCTCAGCATCAGAAAGATCATAGGTGGAAATGTTATGAATTAAGGATTCTGAGCCCGCCCCCACATTTTCTTCAAGGTTTGTAACTGGCCCAGTTCTACAGATAATTTGCATTTCTGGCGCCCCCTGCTCACAGAGCGAGGGCGTCCTCCCCCTCTCTCCTGGCGAACCGGTAAAGGAAAAGGGAGCTCATCAGTACTACCACTCCTCAAAACCTTAAGAGAATCTGCATCTGTTAACACAGTCCCATGCCACTTAGGTCTAACGACCCCATCAGAACTATTTGAAATATTACTTTTAGTATTCTTTTTACTAATAGTAACTAATAGGATACAAATTCCTACTAGAAGGAACCCCTAGAGGTTGGATCCCAGTAGTAGTCACACTATGTGATGTAGCAGGTAATATTACGTCCTGATTACTAGAACATTCTGGACCCGTAACCTTGTCCCCTAATGCATAATTAACAGGAGGAATAGTATTAACAGTGTTAGAAACAAAAACATTAGCATCACGAGAAATAAAATCACAAGAATTACAAGCACTAAAATTGCAATCGCCTGTCTGGTGATTTTCATTATTATCAACTGAATTACCTCGCACATTATCAGAAGAATTAATATGAGTCATTGCAACAACATTGACATTAACATCATTATGCTGGTTAGGAGGTCCATTGGTATTATGTCCATTAACACGCTGACTATTGCGTGGCCACATAAAGACATGGCCCATTTTGAAGTCATTAATATCTCGTAAAAGTTTAGATTTCTTCTGAAAAACTAATTCCCTTTCAAAGGCAGCAACGCCATCAAGCATGCTTTCAAAGAAAGGATTCAAAACACTCACATCATATTCATTGAGTAAAGCTTCCTGCCTTTCACGTAGAGAATCCCTTAATTTCTCCTCTTCAGGATGAAAATAATCATTAAGCAAGCGCATGTAACTCGCACTTACTTCCAAATTCAACTTCTGCCAACGGGCAAGTAAGTCCGGATGTTGTTCTCCTTGGTTCAGCATATTGAGGACACGAAGTCATCTCGGTACAACCTTCTTCTCCAACCATATTTCAAAATGTAAACGCTGTGCTTGTAATCTCTTGAGCCTGAGAAAATCACGCTCCAGACTGTTCACAGTTTGCTGAAGCAATTCCAAATCACCGGTCTCACTGATGACATCATCTCCGATGGTGGGAACGTCTACTTGCCAAAGGGCACTCCTCTCTCTCCGTAGATACAGGGAGAACCTCTCAGAAAAAGCCACAATAGACTTATTATTGGTCTCCAATTTATTATTCTCATTCTGAGCATTTCTTATATTTGGATTATAGTCCAACTCAATGGATATCGGCTGCTCAGAGGCCATAACCACCAGCAAAACCACCAATAAAACAACAAGAATAAAGTGAACAAAAAACGTAATGGTGGATATGCAGGCGGTAAATGTACCATTGCTGTGGAAGTGGAATAAAGTAAAAAAATAGTAATAAAACCAGCAACAGATGACAAATGGCCAGAGTCCAATAGTTCAGGACATCAGCGGTTCAAAAACCACAGGTAGTAATAAATGCAAATTCAAGACCATGAAATATAATGGATACAGTCCAAATTACTGAAACTTGCAGAAAGCAGAACTCAAAAGCATGGATAATTCCAGGAAATACGTATAAAATACTTTATTTGTAGTCGACCATAGGTGAGCGCTTTCACAACATAGCTTCATCAGACCATCAAGCAACTACTGATACACACACCTTATATATAATAGGGAAAGATTAAAAGCAACCTATGAAATATTCAGATCAATTAAATCAAATAAATACTTAAAGTAACAAGAACCACGAATACAACATAAGTCCCTGTCTAGTAAAATGAATACTCATACAGACAAATATATATACAACAATATACATAAACAAACATGTAGTCATATAGGCATGAAAAAATAAATTGAAAACAAAAATTAAAAATTAAAAATTAAAAGAGACTTATTTACGAAGTCTCCTTTTCCTAAGGGCAGGTTTTATAGATGCCCTTTCATTTAAGCCACTGCCTCTGCCAGCATGTAGTGTATTGATCCAACATGACTCCCTATATTCAGTATGGGTGGGTAAATCCCCACCCCTAGCACTAGGTTGTAAAGTTATAAGTCATAGGTTGCTTTTAATCTTTCCCTGTTATATATAGGGTGTGTGTATCAATAGTTGCTTGATGGTCTGATGAAGCTATGTTGTGAAAGCGCTCACCTATGGTTGACTGCAAATAAAGTATTTTATACATATTTCCTGGAATTATCCATGCTTTTGAGTTCTGCTTTCTGCAAGTTTCAGTAATTTGGACTGTATCCATTATATTTCATGGTCTTGAATTTGCGTTTATTACTACCTGTGGTTTTTGAATCGCTGATGTCCTGAACTATTGGACTCTGGCCATTTGTCATCCATTGCTGGTTTTATTACTATTTTTTACTTTATTCCACTTCCACAGCAATGGTACATTTACCACCTGCATATTCACCACTGCGTTTTTTGTTTACTTAATTCATTATTTATGACTTCGTCCAGATTTCTGGCTCTAAGAGGTTGAGAGGTATGCCTTCCTAGAAGAACAGATTAAATTCAGCATTATATTAAAATGTACTAGGGAGAAAGTAAACCTAAAACCATAAAGGATACTAGAGTCTCCTCAAAAAAAAAAAAAAAGTACGTGAAGAAGTGAAAAAACATTAACTTAGTGGTTATTATGGAGTCCCAAGGTGAATGAAGCACTTTGATTGTGTCAACCCCTAATCTGGATAGGCCCATAAGGTTTTCTACCATTTTCCAAAAACTGAATGAGATCACCAAATTTGACACTTATCCAATGATCAGAATGTATGAGCTTCCATAGCGGCGTGGCAAATTAAGGTTTTTTTACCACCTTAGATTTAAACAAAGGCTACCGGCAGATTCTCTTCACTGTAGAAGCTTAAGAAAAGAGCATTTTCACCACTAGAGGTCTTTTTTGTTATACTGTCTTATCATTTGATGATATCCTGTGACTTTTCAAAGGCTCGTGGGGATATAAGTGAAATATCATGCCATTTACAGATTAGCATATTTTGTTGATGTAGTAATTTTGGTCAAAAGATGGGACATTTGTTAAAAAGCTAAAGTAAACCCATGCTGGACTATTCAAGACAGGCAGAATTCGCAGTTTATGTTCCCAAAAGTAAACTGTGTATTATAGAAGGCAGATAATTATCTGGTTATTTATTTATTTATTGACATTTGAATACCATGATAGTTTGACTAGGTAGGAACCCATTTTCAGTGGAGGTCCAGGGAGAAAAGCTCCAAAGTATAACAAAACATTATAAGAACAATAACTTTACAACCTTTAAAAATAATAAAAACAATTACAATTTAAATAATTATACCAAATTAGGAATAATATGAAAAAATTGGTTAAAAATAGATACAAGTTATATGATAATTATTTAGTAGAGAAATTTTGGCCAGTTTATAGAGAAATTAAAGGTAAGTTGGTATAATACAGACAGGAATTGCAATACAAATTGAAAGAAAATGAGGCTTATGGCATATTTACAGAGGAAGTCTGGTTATAGAAATTGAAAGAAGTAAAGAAATGAGTGACAAATGGAGAGAAAGGAGATGCAAGATATAAGGTGAAGGGAATAAGACGATGTGAATAACTGGACCCCAAACAGTCCAAATACAAGCTGTCAAAAAAACTAGCCTGTACCAACTATCAAATGACAAATTAAGGCATTCTCATGACTAGCTGACAGTTATACAAAGTTTGTATCCAGTTTTAATGGCAAAGCTTGTCTCCTACCAGAGCTTATCCCTGACTTTAATAAGCATTTCATTATACATACCAATAACCTTTCAGGGGCTATGTGAGCTGGAGATAGTAGAGCACTACAGGGTGGACAGGGACATACTACAGGAACTCACCGAGCTCTGCCACCCTCTCCTCAGACCCAGACCCAACAGAGGGGACCCCATCCCTGTGGAAACAAAGGTATGTGTAGCCTTAAGAATACTAGCTATAGGTACTTTCCAAAGACCTACTGGGGACATGATGGGGGTTTCACAGGAATCCACATCTAGGGTACTCCACCAGTTCCTAAATGTCATGCTAACACATGCCAGTGAGCACATTTGTTTCCCCAGCACCCCTGAGGAGAGGACCAACAATATGCGTCTCTTCCACCATGCAGCACACTACCCAGAGGTATTGGGTACCATAGACTGCACTCATGTGCGCATCAAAGCACCACCTGTTGAGGAGGGTAGAGTTTATGTCAACCGCAAGGGGTATCACTCCATTAACTGCCAGATTGTGTGCAATGCTCAGGGCATTATCATCAATGTGTATGCTGGCAGCCCTGTTAGTTGTCACAGCTCCCACATCTGGCACGCATCACAGCTGTACCAGGCATTTGCCAGGAGGGACATCCCATATGGCCATCTAGTGGGGGATGCTGGCTATGCACTGGAACCATGGATGAAGACACACATCAGAAATGCACACACACCCACTGAAGAATGCCGTAATGAGGCACACGCACAAACTAGGAACATTGTAGAGAATGTGTTTGGGCTACTCAAGTCATTGTTTTGTTGCCTTGACATATCTGAGGACCCCTGCAGTACTCTCCAGCCACATGTGCACACATGTTCATAGTATATGCCAAACTACACAATATGATCCTGCAGAAGCAGCTGGGGCAGGAACATCAGAGGATAGGGAGACACAGCCCCCCACCATTGCCATTGTCCCACAGGCACAGAGGGACTCAGAGGAGGAACCCCCGAGCCTGTCCTTGTATGCAGACATAGGTGTGCCAAGTACACCCTGGCCTTGGCAAAGAGGCATTGCATAGCACATACACTGACAACCCAGGGACCCAGGCACTGACACCTCACTCTGACTCACATACACACAGTAAAAATGATGCCACCCACATCACACTACCTGTACCTTACCATGTATAGGCTGCGTACTGTGTGCATCCAGCAGAGCCAACCGTGAAGCACTGTTCTCTCAACTGCTGCAGGCAAAAGGTAAGTCACTCTTCTTAACAACAAATAAATGGGGTAGTAGACTGTGGTAGCATATCTATGGTATTACTGCATGTATGCAAGGGAATGAAGTGGGCTACTGGGATAGCAGCAAACAACTGAAAGCTATGCGGGACAACAGGAGCTGTCTGCTAAATATTGGCTACCCCAGAATATGCAGTAGGCCCCAAGGTGGCAAAACTCACTGCACTATATGTGAGTGACTAAGAAACAGTGGGGTCATAGGATAGATGCATGGATGTCAATGTTGGAGTCCCATACATACCTCTCAACCTCTTACAGCAAGGCATCTGTTCAAAGCCATAAAGAAATGTGTGGCAAAGGGCCAAAATAGGGACAGTTATAAAATATTGCTCTAACAAACTTAGAAAGCTGATATTATAACAGGTTTTGCAGTAGCATGAATTCTCTGAAGGGTAAGAAGTCTGAAACTCAAATGTCTGTCATTACTTTCTAACTTTGGTCTTTAATGTTATGCAAGTATTTTTCAAGACAAACACAATATTATGAAAAGTGGACCCAAAATATGAGGCAAACATCTGGACAGTTGTCAAAAATGTGTACAGTGGAGAAGTATACTCCCCTACCCTCAACGCATCCATGTTTACATGAAACAGCAGCAACATTTATGTCTGTACGGTAATAGCAACAGACCACACATTCCCAGGGCTGTCCCAATCAACTTGCTAACTTGTTTCATTTCCACAATATCCAGGGGTCAATGTGCTATATATGTGCATAGTTAATACTGTCAAGAAGTAAAGAGCACTGACTAGTGGCTGTTGTGGCTTAGTGGTCTAAGTACAGTACCATGGCTGATAAGGTCAATGGTTTGAGACTGGTGTGCCAATTATTTTGCATGTCAGCTGCACCTATGGTAGGAGTTCTACAGACTATCCAGAAGTCAATATTTGTTACTGCAGGAAAGCAGGACAATGGAGGGGCAGGGGGCCACACATATGGACGGTACACAGCTCTGAGTAACCTAGACTGTGCCTAGTAGACGAGCAGGTTATGACATGTCAGTCTAGCCCCAGGTTATAAAGGCTGCCACGTTACTGTGTCAGTACTGACAAGTCTATAGGCACCATCCATACCCCTGGAATGACAGGTTTCACAGAATGTCCACACGTATACCTTATATATCTGTTCTGTTTGTCATAACATTGCATTTGCCTGGCAAACTATTTGCAAACCAATAAAGATTGATGTGAAAACATCAATGGCAGACAGTTGAGATGCAGACTTCATATCCATAAGAAAATGCAAGCTAATAAAAAAATGTTCTACCAACTGTCTACATTTGGAAGAGCAATATTAAGACCCTGTCCCCATGTCTGGGCCTGTGTCCGACTGTTATATATGGGCTTGCTCAAATGCCTGTCTGTAAGAGTTTGAGAGCTATGGCCAACATGTAGCCTTATAATAACAGTACAACACAAACCATCTGAGGACCACAACAGATGTATGGGGTACAGCCTATCTACCACAAGAGTGGTTTCTGGCCCTTGGCAGTTTTTCCATCTCTTTCAACTTTCTGGTTTAAAAGCCTGTGT
The DNA here is from genome assembly GCF_019279795.1 of Protopterus annectens. Taxonomy (NCBI): domain Eukaryota; kingdom Metazoa; phylum Chordata; order Ceratodontiformes; family Protopteridae; genus Protopterus; species Protopterus annectens. Next base: position 196,864,368 of record NC_056730.1, read on the forward strand.
TTGCGCTTGTTTCCCACTGTTTCTGTAACTAGTCTAGTCCAGATACAGATTTGCTGTATCCAGAACTGTTTGTAAGCTTCTGAGCCCCCCAAGCCTTTCTGTGTTGGAGGAAAGCCTTCTAGCTTATCAGTGGGAGTCGTAAGCACTAGGTAGCTTATCTACCACAAGAGTAGGTTCTGGCCCAGAAATTGTAGTTTATTGGCCGTTTGGCAATTTTTCCATCTCTTTCAACTTACTGGTTTAAAAGCCCACATTTGTGCTTGTTTCCCATCTTTCCTGTAACTAGTCTAGTCCAGATACAGATTTGCTGTATCCAGGACTGTTTGTAAGATTCTGAGTGCCCCAAGCCTTTCTGTGTTGGAGGGAAGCCTTTTAGCTTACCAGTGGGAGTGGTAAGCACTAGGTAGCCTATCTACCACAAGAGTGGTTTCTGGCCCAGAAATTGTAGATTATTGGCCATTTGGGCAGTTTTTCCATCTCTTTCAACTTTCTGGTTTAAAAGCCCATGTTTGCACTTATTTCCCACCTTTCCTGTAACTAGTATAGTCCAGATACATATTTGCTGTATCCAGGACTGTCTGTAAGCTTCTGAGCCCCCCGAGCCTTTCTGTGTTGGAGGGAAGCATTCTAGCTTATCAGTGGGAGTGGTAATCACTAGGTATCGTATCATCCACAGGATCCAGGTACAGATTCTTCCTTTTAGCACTTAAATTTGCTTAGTCATGCTCAGCACTTGTTCAGAACTTGTTGTTAGCAATAAATAAGCTACAAATTACTACAGCACTCAGTTTTCCTCTTTACCTAGAGGAAAACAGTTTTTGTACTTACTTTCCTCACTTGCTTAGAGAAAAACAGCTCTTATACTCACTTTCCTCATTTGTCTAGAGAAAAGTATTTTTTTTAATCAGGCGTGTCCAAGGGGCAGCTCCCAGTGTTCTCTCCTGTCTACCTGATAAATCTGGGCATCTTGGGGATATGTAGCAACTGACTCATGTACATAGACAACCCTCTACTCCTACTACCCAACACCACAGCCTGTAAGTGATGCACTTATCTAGCCAAACTGGAGGAAAAGCTCTCTCCAACCAAGACCGAACTTGGCAGTCAAGAGGAGAAGGTAAACACTTGCACCACACCACACTCATCACATAGTCTCACTAAACCTACACCACCAAAATCCACACATAGAAAAACAAAAACATTTGCAGAGGCTCTCAATAATAATCTGCCCAAGCAACAGAGACACCCAAAGCAGTAATGCAAGCAACCTCCACCCCCTAAAACAACCCAAATGACACATAGCCGACAGACTCAGTGTGCCAATAAACCACAGCCAGAAGTCAAAACAACGTACCCAACACACTAATCATAGGTGACTCTATAGTCAGACACACTGATGTCCCACTCACCAGGCTAAACAAGGAGAAGGTTATTGTCAGCTGCCTGTCAGGTGCTAGGATCTGCCACATAACCCACACACTCATGCCTCCACAGCAAGTACAAATATGACTCTGTCATTGTCCATGTTGGTGTGAAAGACCTGAGATGTACCTCCCTGGACTACATGAAAAGAGACATGGAAGAGCTCTCTGATCTTGTAGCCCAGGCAGGTATGACCCTAGCCCTGAGTAGCATCCTGCCATCATCCAGAATGATACCGCAGTACAAGGACAAATGATTGACTTCAACAGTTGGCTAAGATTCTGTGTCATTCTAATGGGATCCAGTATCTGTCTGCCTGGGACAACATGGTCGACAGACCATGATGCTTTGCCAGAGAAGGCCTGCACCTGTCGTCCCAGGGATTTTGTATACTGGCTAAGGGTCTTACCCCCCCTATAGTGCCTTTTCTAGGAAAGGTTCAAATGACAAATTCACCACCATAACAGGAACAGGCAAGCAAAAACTGAGGGTAATGCTACTCAGTGCTAGAAGTCTAAATCTCAAAATGCACTCACTTGAGGCACTCCTTAAAATGGAGAACATAGATATCTGTTTAGTGACTGAGACCTGGTTCAAGGGTCTAGAAAGTACCCCTGCATTACCAGGCTATAACACATACCATACTTTTTGGCATTCTAACCTGGACCAGAACAACAAAGGTGGAGGTGTGTCCATATTCATTAAGGATATCCACAACTCCAGGCTGGTTGTGCAGCATAATGCATCCGAGGTTATCCAAGTGCAACTAACTGGGAAAAACTGCAATCCAAATTGCAGCTTGCTACAGATCCCCCACCATGCCCCAGATTCCCACTCCTCTTTTCTTGATATACTGGAAAATATTAGGGTTCAACCAAACACCCCAATAATGGGTGATTTCAACTACCTCACCATTAACTGGGAAAACTACTCATGTACCAACTCCTTCACTCAATGCTTTTGGGAATTCATAAATTCCAATGCCGTGGATCAACTTATTCACACCCCACTGGGGCAACAATATCTTAGACCTAGTCATTACCAACATGAGTGACCAGTGTTCCACACCTGAAGTCAACTCCTCATTGATCAGATCTGACCATAAGCTAATCACCCTAGATATCCGCATCCCACCACCATCTACCCTTAAGGAAACCATGGTAAAAAAAATTCTCCAAAGCCAACTTTATGCTTCTTAAGACAGAAGTGGCGAACTTCATGACACCCATGCAGATTGACAATACAGTTATGACTGCTGAATCCTACACAAATGCATCTATAAGCACTTACATGAGCGCATGGATCATGCTATCCCAAACAGAACCGAGATGCTATCTTCCAAAAAACGGAAGACAATCTGGTGGTCCCCTGCCATAAACAAACACTACAAAAGAAGGAAGAAACTGTTACAAAAGAGAGTAACATCCCATGAGTGGAGGAGCTCCCTGGTCAGCCTCAGTAAGAAGCTGAGATCCCTTATAAAATCCTCCAAAGCTAGCTACAAAAACTAAATCACCACTGATTCTAAGGGCAACCACAAAGCATTCTATAGCTATGTCAAGAATCCCAATGGCAACACCCAGATCTGCTCTGAGTTACAGCACAACAGCACAAAAATTACAGAGCCAACTGATATTGCCAACATCCTGACAGATAGGTTCAGTGCTAACTTTACCCCCCTCTCACCCCCTAAAGGGCCCATATCTATACAGGAAGAATGCAGAGTCCCTGTATTCACATCTAGGGAGGTAAAAGCTGCACTCTCTAAAACTACAACACAGCATCCATGGAACCGGACAGCATCCCAGGCTGCATTTTACATGAACTTCAGAAGAAACTGGCTGCCCACCTAAGCACCATCTTCAGTCATAGTCTCACATCAGGCTTTGTGCCCACTGAATGGTGCACATCAACAGTTATCCCACTCCACGAAGTTGGAGCCACCACTGATCCTGGGAACTATCGCCCTATTAGCCTGACAAGCCTGATCTGCAAGGCCATGAAATGTATCATCATGGAACTCATAAACAAAGACATTGGTAACCTCCAAACTCTGGACCCCACCCAGTTCGGGTTTGTGAAAGGCAGATCATACCTTCTGAACCTGATCGACTTCTTTGAGGCAGTCACCAAAGCCATAAAGAAGGGTAAGGTGGTTCACACAGCCTATCTTGACCTCACCAAGGCTTTTGACACCATCCCCCATTCTGGAATCATAGCTAAACTCACTAAACTAGGTATAAATTCCTACATCACAAAATGGGTTGCCAACTGGCTCACTGATAGAACCCACACTGTAAAAGGTGCAGACTCTAAATCTGACTTTAAACCAGTGACAAGTGGAGTACCACAGGGTTCAGTCCTGAGACCTCTGCTGTTTGCTATCTACTTCTCTGAATTACAGGCTAACACAGAAGGCCTCTGGCTAATGAAGTTCACAGATGACTGCAAACTAGTAGCCATAGATGAGTCCTCAAATGATGTGGACATCCTACAGAAGGGCCTCACTGAGACAGATGCCTGGTGTCAGAGGCATGGCCTCAAGCTCAATGCCAAAAAGTGCATTGTCATCTCCTTTGGTAAAAACACTGTACTCATGAACTACCACATAAAAGGCAGTCTACTTAATGCCTTATGTGTGATAAAAGACCTTAGAACCCAGGGGGACAGTAGTCTCTTCTTTGATAATCACATCGCCAGAGTAGTCAGGAAATATTTCTATGTGGCACAAATCATCACAAAATGGTTCTCATCCAGGAAAAAAAGAGTTCATTGCTCCCCTCTACTCGACACTCATTAGACCCATTATAGAGTACAATGCCCCTTTTGAAATGTACATCACAAGACATCTGCAGCAGCTGGAAAGGCCACAGAAGTACCTGACAAAGAGGATTCCTGGCCTCAAACAGATGCCCTACACTGACCATCTCAAAAAACTCCAGCTTTACTCTGTAGCATATCGCCTACTCTGAGGAGGTCTCTGCCTAACATATAAAGCTATGTTAAACCCAGAGCTGTTGGACATGCTACACCTAAAGAAATCCCAATCCCTCTGAGCTACATGCTCTAGGGATCTAAACCTTATCACCACAATTAACAAGACCTGCTGGAGGGATAGATTCCTGTCCCAGAGACTTCATATACTTTGGAACAAGCTATCCATCTATGTCAAGCAAAGTTCCTCATTAGCACTCTTCAAGAAAAATCTTGATGAGTGGATGGGAAAGAGGAAATACACCCTTGGGATCATGTCTGTGGTGCTGCTCAACAGGGACACAGGAAATTAACTTTCTTGGGTGGCGTAAGCCAGGGAACCTTGTTGGCTAGGCTTACTTAGGCCCATGGGCCAATAACCTAGTACCTACCAATGAACAATGATGGACAACCTGTTAAAAAGGTACATTCAGAGGTGTGAAGTCTGTAACCCTGTGTGTGATGTTATGACATCTACCCCAGTCACACCATAACTACAAATACATAACAGGAGCAACTGTGGACAAAGCCTGTGACTGGAGTACAGAAGGACAAAGAGCCACATATAAGGGGAGGGAGGAACCACTGACCAGAGAAACGTAGAAAGTGCATCCTACAATTTGTGCAGTACTATAGGTTCCCTGCAGTGTATGGCATCAGTAAATAAATGTTTGTCAGTGGTTCCTCACATTAATCTATACTGAACTGCCACTGACATACCAGGAAATCACAGTGCTATGTAAAATATACCACACATATTATGGAAAACTCTGCTCAGTCCAATGCACTCTGTACCCACCTCATGATATGATTCGGTTAATAATGATAGCACACAGTTAGGAGATCCCTCAGCCAGTATATCCCTGAGGTGCTGGACTGTTTACACAGGTTCATCAGCCAATTGGGTGTAGCACAATAAATTCTGGAGTGGAGTACACGTAGGTCTGGACTGGAGTCCAACTGTTAGTATTGAAGGTCATACTGGGCATGCTCCTACACTTAGATAATTTCAGCCCATGTCTGAACCCACATCTGACTATAGAACGGTGTTGTCCATATATGTCTGTGCATACAGACAGCTATGTAAACCTTAACTGTCTCTCCCCACCCCCATCAGACAGGATTACCCTCATATATCTGTATGTGGCACATATAAGATATATCTGGATCTCTTGAGTGTGATTTTGCCTGACTGAATTATTTTATATATTTTCTGGCATTGTTTTCTGTTTCTCATCTGTCATGAAATGTTTTTTCCCCCTCCCCTCCACCCTATTCTTGTGGTGGTGTTATAGTTGGTGGCTTTGCATTTGCCCGCCCCTACTGTAAATTTGATCTGGGACACCCGTCCCAGTCTGGTGTTCACTCTACTTAATACAGACAGAACATTTGAGAAGGCCAACCCACTTAGGTTCTTAACCTTGAATTTTTCTTCTGCTCTTTCTTCCTCTCTTCTTGCACTTTACTAACAAAAAAAAATTGCACTTTATTTTGCTGTTGCCTCTTCTTAAAAGTACTCAATTGTATATATTCTTCTCCATTTATTACTTCTTGGTAGTAGCCTGATTGAATTGTAACTGTTACTCTAAGCCTTTTGGTTTAAGCACTTGGGTTCCAAAACAGTTGTTTTACATTAAGAAGGTTTGTGGTCTGCACTGTTGTGGCAGGACAGGTAGCTTACATCCGTCTAAGCTGGGAATTGCTGATTGAAGGCTCAGTGTCTGTTATTCTAAAAGTGTATTAGTTCTGGTTAAAGCACTTGGGCTTCAGGCCAGTTATTTTTCATTAAGAAGGTTTGTGATCTGCACTCATGTGGGAGGAGAGGCTTGATTCTGCCCTTCTGAGCTGTGAATTTCTGGTTAAAGGCTTATAGTGCCCGCTTATTTGAATGGTTTCTTTCTGAAATTGGTGCACCTTGGTTGCTGTAGCATAGACTAGATGCAGGCATACTGAATCTAGTTTTGTTTGTATAACTTGAGCACCAATCCAGGCCATCTCTTTTGGAGAAGGTTCCCCTGCACCCTAGTGGCAGGAGTGTGCAGGTAGAACTTGTCTGATTGAAGACTGCTGGAACAGGGCTCAGTTTTGAGCTTTTTTACTGGTTAATTGGGTAATTTGTTTAAATCAGTTTGCTCATTTTCTAATGTTATATATATATATGAAAAATTCTCCATCTGGTTTTTACTTTATTACTTTATTTTGCTTTTGCTGCTTGTTCTTAAAAGTACTTAATTGCATTTATTCTGCTGCATTTATTACTGCTTGTTAGTAGCCTGATTAAATTGTAACTGTTATTCTAAGCCTTTGGTTGAAGAACTTGGACTTTGGGCCAGTTATTTTACATTAAGAAGGTGCGGTCTGCACTCTTGTGGGAGGAGGGGGTAGATTCTGCCCTTCTAAGCTTGAGTTTCTGGTTAAAGGCTTATTGTGCCTGCTTATTTGAACTGTTTCTTTCTGAAATTGGTACGCCTTGTTTGCTGTAGCATAGACTAAATTCAGACCTGCTGAATCTAGCTTTGTTTGTATAACTTGAGCACTAATCCAGACCATCTTTTTTTGGAGAAGGTTCCCCTGCACCCTAGTGCCAGGAGTGTGCAGTTAGAACTCATCTGATCAAAGACTGCTGGAATGGGGCTCAGTTTTCAGATTTTTATTGGTTAATTGGTTAATTTGTTTAAATCAGTTTGCTCATTTGCTACTGTTATATTAAAAAAATACACTTTATGTATCACCGCTTAGCTAGGGTTAAACTATTCCCAGCAGCATAACGTCTGTTCTTCAAATTTTCTCTTAGAACTAGTCAGTTGGTTAGTTTTAGCACTAAAATCTGTTTCTTTGAGCTCAGCACTTGTACAGAACTCATTGTAAGCACTAAATAAGCTGCAAATTACTACAGCACTCAACTTTCCTCACTTGTCCAGAGGAAAACAGTTTTAGTACTTAATAAATAGGCACCTATCCAGGCATGTCTAAGGGTCAGCTCCTGGTGTTTTCTCCTGTCTACCTGATGAATCAGGGCATCTTGGGGCAATGCAGCAATTGCCTCATGTACACATACAACCCTCTCCTCCTACTACCCAACACTACAACCTGTGAGAGATGCACTTATATAGCCAAACTGGAAGCAAAGCTCTCTTCAACCAAGACTGGACTAGACAGTGAAGAGGAAAAGGTAAACACTTGCACCACACCACACTCATCACATAGTCCCTCAAAACCTACACCACTAAAACACACACATAGAAACATGAAACACACACCTACATTCACAGAGGCTCTCAATAAAAATCTGCTCAAGCAACAGAGACCTCCAAAGCAGAAATGCAAGCAACCTCCAACCCCCAACACAACCCAAATGACACATAGCCCACAAACTCAGTGTGCCACTCAAACACAGCCTATAAAGCATAACAACATACCCAACACTCTAGTCATAGCTGACTCTATAGTCAGGCACACTGATGTTCCACTCATCAGGCTAAACAAGGAGAAAGTAACTGTCAGCTGTCTGTCAGGTATGAGGATCTGCCACATAATGCATGCACTCAGGTTACTCCACAACAAGTACAAATATGACTCTGTCATTGTCCATGTTGTTGTGAATGACCTGATACATACCTCCCTGGACTAAATGAAAAGAGACATGGAGGAGCTCTCCGATCTTGAAACCCAGGCAGGTATGACCCTAGCCCTGAGTAGCATTCTGCCATCGCCCAGAATGATACCACAGTACAAGGACAAAATGGACTTCAACAATTGGCTGAACTTCAGGTGTCATTCTAAGGGGATCCAGCATCTGTCTGCCTGGGATGACATGATCGACAGACCACAATGCTTTGCTAGTGATGGCTTAGACTTGTTGCCCTTGGGATTCTGGATACTGGCTAAGGCTCTTGCCACCCCTATAGTGCTTTTTTTAGGCAAGGTTCAAATGACAAATTCACCACCTTAATGGGTACAAGCAAGCAAAATCTGTGGGTAATGCTACTCAATGCTAGAAGTCTAAACCTCAAAATGCATTCACTTGAGGCACTCCTTAAAATGGAGAACATCGACATCTGTGCAGTGCCACAGACTTGGTTCAAGGCTCCAGAGAGCACCCCTGCGTTACCAGGCTATAATTCATACTACATCTTTCAGCCACCTAACCTGGACCAAAACACTAAAGGTGGAGACGTGTCCATATTCACTACAGATTTCTACACCTCCAGGCTAGTTGCTCAGCATAATGCATCTGAAATTATCCAAGTGCAACTAACTCTGGGCAAGACCACAATCCAAATTGTAATTTGCTACAGATCCCCCACGATGCCCCAGGATTCCCACTTTTCATTTCTTGATACACTGGAAAATATTAGGGTACAACCTAACACCCTAATAATGAATGATTTCAACTACCCCATCATTAACTGGGAAAACTACTCATGTACCAACTCTTTTGCTCAATGTTTTCTGGAATTCATAAATTCCAATGCCTTAGATCAACTTATCCACACCCCCACCAAGGGCAGCAATATCTTAGACCTGATCATTACCAACATGGTTGACTGGTATTCCACACCAGAGGTCAATTCTTCATTGGTCAGATTCGACCACAAGCTAATCAGCCTAGACATCCACATCCTGCCCCCACCACCCATTAGGGAAACCACCGTAAAAAATTTCTCTAAAGCCAGCTTCACGCTTCTTAAGATAGAAGTGGCAAACTTCATGACACACATGCAGTTGGAAAATATAGGTACGACTGCTGAATCCTACACAAATGCACTTTATAAGCACTTACATGAGTGCATGGATCAAGCTATCCCTAACAGAACCAAGATGCTAACCTCCAAAAAAAGGAAGCCATGTTTAATCATAGCCTCACCTCAGGCTTTGTGCCCACTGAATGGTGCACAGTGATGGTTATTCCACTCCACAAAGGGGGAGCAACCATGAACTCCGGGAACTACCGCCCCATTAGCCTAATGAGCCTGGTCTGAAAGGCCATGGAACGTATCATTATGGATCTTATACACAAAGACATTGGTAATCCCCAAACTCTGGACCCCACCCAGTTTGGGTTTGTAAAAGGCAGATCATGTCTTCTAAACCTGATAGACTTCTTTGAAGCAGTCAACAAAGCCATAGACTAGGGTAAGGTAGTTCACACAACCTATCTAGATCTTGCCAAGGCTTTTGACACCATCCCCCACTATGGAATTTTAGATAATCTCACTAAACTAGGTATAGATCCCTATGTCAAAAGATGGGTTGCCAACTGCCGCACTGACAGAACCCACACTGTGAAAGTAGCAGACTCCAAATCTGACATCAGACCAGTGACAAGTGGAGTACCACAGGGTTCAGTCCTGGGTCCTTTTCTGTTTGGTATCTACTTTTCTGAAGCACAGGCTAACACAGAAGGTCTTAGGCTAATGAAATTCGTAGATGACTGAAAACTAGGAGCCATAATTGAAACTCCTAACAATGTGGACATCCTACAAAAGGGCCTCATGGAGACAGATGCCTGATGTCAAAGCCATGGCCTCAAGGTCAATGCCAAAAAGTGCATTGTCATCCCCTTTGGTAAAAACTCTGTACCCATGAGTTGCCAAATAGGTCATAGTCTACTTAACACCGAAAGTGTGATAAGAGACCTAGGGACACAGGTGGACAGTAGTCTCTCCTTTGATAATCACATTGCCACAGTAGTCAGGAAACCCTTCTACATGGCACACCTCATTACAAAAGGTTTCTCATCCAGGAAAAAAGAGGTCATTGCTGCCCTCTACTCGTCACTCATTAGACCCACTATAGAGTACAATGCCCCTTTTGGTATGTACCTCACTAGACATCTACAACAACTGGAAAGGCCACAGAAATACCTCACAAAGAAAGTTATGGGCCTCAAACAGATGCCCTACACAGACCGTCTCAAAAAACTCCAGCTTTACTCTGTCGCATATCGCCTACTCAGAGGTGATCTCTGCCTAACATACAAAGCTACGTCAAACCCAAAGCTGTTGGACATGCTCCATTTAAAGAAATCAAAATCCCTCCAAGCTACATGCTCTAGGGACCTACACCTTGTCACTACAATAAACAGAACATGCTGGAGGGATAGATTCTTGTCCCAGAGACTTCCCATACTCTGGAACAAACTACCTATCTGTATCAAACAAAGCTCCTCATTAGCACTCTTCAAGAAAAATCTTGATGATTGGATGGGAAATTGGAAATTCACCCCGGTGATCACCTCTGTGGCTCTGCTCAACAGGGGCACTGGAAAATAATTTTCTTGGGTGGCGAAAGCCAGGGTACCTTTTTGGCTAGGCTTATATAGGCCCTAGGGCCAATAGCCTAGTACCTACCTATGAATCTATGAACCTGTATACATACATATATATATATAGGTAACATATACAAATATATCAATTACAGACAGGCAGATACAGGCTGAGAGAGAGAGAGAGAGAGAGAGAGAGAGAAAGAGCATGAGGGATAGAGAGAGAGAGACACACACTGAAAGGCATAGTGTGATGTACTTTTGCAGCCATTTGCACACCAATTGTAACCAGTGGCAAGTGCAAGTACTAGGTGAGCTCCGAGATACTAAGGTGAGCTCCATTGTGTAATAGTAGTGAGGTAGGGGTTGTAATCTCACATCACTCAACTTGTGTATGTGTTTCTGTGTCTATTACACCTACAGCAGAATACAGACACACAACAGCCCTATGTGTGTGTAATGGTCACCCATTTTATGGCACTGAGACTAGTGCCCTCTGCAACAGTGGCCTACCTGCCAGCAGCTACTGATGTCATCCTCCCCAACAGCAGTGGCAAACACTATTGAAATGAATAAACCTTGTGGTGCACATGATAAATACATAGCACTGTAGTGTAGACAGTTAGATAGATAGTGGTTCTAATCTCAGCAACTGCAACTCAGTCAGTGTGTGTGTTTCAGTATATCCCCTTGTGGCTGTCTGTATTTCTTGCTTATGTGTGTGCAATGCCAATACATTTTAAGGCCTGTTCCACCCTGTTAACCCCCATTGCATTACTTTATAGGGCCTGTTGATGTCATCCACCTTAGACTTAGATTTACTGTTGGACACATTCTAACCATATAAACTCGGTGGCACATGTGAAAAGTACATAGCACTCTAGTGCATACAAATAGATAGAGAGGGGTTTGAATTTCAATACTGTCAACTGTAATACTGTATATGTGTGTGTTGGTTATACCATTTGGTGCCTGTTGACCCCATTCCCATTGCATTACTTTACAGGGCCTGTTGATGTCATCCACCTTAGATGCACCATTTGACACTCTCCAGGCCAACTGTAACAACTCCAAATGTACAGATTTTTGCAGAATGCTCAGATGTTTGCCACATATATGTGGCCCATGTCTCATAAAAATAGTTTTTTTTGTAAAATCATTGGCAAATCATTGAGAGTTGAAGTCAGAAATAATGACAGAGTAACTTGGAAATATATTGAGTCACTGAATATGAACTACTCAAGGAATTCTCATCCAGGGGTCTATATTAGATCAGCGAAGTCCGAAAACAGTGAATACCAGTTGGGCGACACCAACTGTGCAAAGAACGACAATATCAAATCTGAAAAACGAAGACAGGCAAACTGTCATAAAGTGTTTTATGCAGGGGGCAAGCCCCCTGCACCCCCCACACCCCTGCTACTTAAATATACCAACTCAGAGATTGCACTACATTGAAGTAAAGGGAAGAATTCCCTACGGCGATCTCTGTTCATTCTTGCGATGTTTCCCGTTTTTGCACATTTGGTGTTGCCCAAATGGTATTCACTCTAGCCGGACATCACTGATCTACTATAGACCCTTCATCCAGATGCTTCTTGGAAACAAGAACTGAAATTGATGACATCTACCTTTCAGGAACTATCTTTGAAGATGAATGGCTTTAAAAATGACTTAGAAAACCTCAAATTAAATTCTCAAAAATGGACAGATACTCTTAAGGAACTATTACAGCAGCACCATAAAAAAATAACAAACATACAGACTTTTCTAAATGACATTAAAGGGAGACTCAAAGAGGAAGAATTCTAAAAAGAATTTCTACTTAAACAGAATACATGGCTGATTAACAAAATAGATGACTTAGAAAACAAGGAAAGGAGAAACAACATAAGGATCTTTGGTCTGCCTGAAAACAGTGAAGGAGAAGACATTATTTCATTCTTAACCTGGATTTCTGAATTTTTAGACTTGAAAGATAGACTTTCATTTGGAATTGAAAGGGCGCATAGAGCATTGAGGAAACCTGCTTCTAACTCAACAAATATTCCACCTAGATCCATAGTTATATATTTTTTTTCATTTCTAGACAAGGTAATAATATTAAAATCTGCTTGGAGAAAATCACCCTTAAAATACCATTAAAGCCTGATTTGGTTTGACAATGATTATTCTTACAGAATACTAGAACAAAGGAAAAAAAAAGTCTGGGCAATAATAAAACTGTTGAAACAAAACAACATTAAAGCACAGCCTGCCTTTTCAGCCAAGATAAAAATATTTTTTGCCAATTAGATGAGAACCTTTAATGACTTAAAATAAGCTACTATATTCAACAAATACAACACCATAGTGTCTATGCCAGAAGAAATGGAATGGATGGCCCCCTACTCTTAAAAGAATAAAAGAAATAAATCCTTGGACTGATGCTAGAAAGAAGAAACAAAAAAATGATTCCAAGATAGCTGTCCCAAAAAAAATAACTTTTACAACTGCATCTCTCAAAGTATCAACTGATATGGTAAATCACTTTTCATCTGTTTTTATTTAAAAAAGGAGGGTTTCTTAAAATGAGAAACAGTAATGATTTATTCAGAATGTTCAGAGTCCAATAATTCTTCACAAAGGTAGGTTAAGATGGGTTACTATTTACATTATATATAAGCCAAACAAAGCAACATATAATACAAACATAGAAGTTTCTATTCCCCGACTTGACAACAGTGAATACTTATCTTGTTCATTTTTCATTGATTTTACTTATAATAATTTAAGTAATTAATTAACTAATTCAACAAGGCACCATTCATCAGAATTCAGACTCAAATGTAACAGGTTAACATCATATATAATAGCAGTAACAGTAGAGTGTTTTGAAAAAAAATGCTGTCATGGAGACTAATGCCTTCTTCAGTTAAAGTACGATTTAGAAATGTCATGTTTATCCTGATTAAATAATAGTAGCAAGCTCTTAATACAAATGTCATCATTATTCTGTCTAACTATAGTTAATATCAACTATGGCAGGTATCACAGCTACAAGTGCTGTTTGATCAATTCTGATATAGTGTGCGTGGATGCAGCTGTGTCTGGCAGCTACTACAAATGTCATTATTATTCTGTCTAAACATAGTTAATGTCAATTATGGCAGGTATCATAGCTTCAAGACCTGTCTTATTAAGCCTGACATGGTGTGTGTGGATGCAGCTGTGTCTGGCAGCTGTTGTATGTTGCTGTTTTTGTCTCCGGGAAGCTGTGGCTTGTGGCTTGTGTTTGAGGTTTACTTATGCTTGTGTATTAGGAAGAGGCATTTGGTGTTTTAGCCTGGATCAAGGGGAAGGCAGTGGATAAAATTGTGATTTGGGATATTTTGGCAGAGAATTGTTTGTTTATATATCTGCTGAGTGAGAGGTGGGAAGGCTGGAAGAATGTGTTATCTCTTATTATGGGGGCTTGTTGGGAGGTTTTTTTTTTTTTGGTCTGTTTGCTCTCTGTTCTTTTCCTGGCTGCTGCAATGCTGAAAGGGAGGGAATTTAGGCTTGAAGTTCCAGTGAAGTGAAGCTTTGCTTCAGGTGCATTGCGAGCCTCTGATATGCAGTACACAAACACACTAACAGAAACAGACACTCCCAGGTTGCTATGGTAATGGAGACAGAGTGACGATAATGCTTAATGGCACTGAGGAGCCCCCAAGATGATTCTCAGCAATGAAGTTTTTGATTTAAAAAAATAATATAATAAAGGGGCTGTCTTAAACCACATATACACATATTGATCATCTCCCAGCACTATGTTTAGCTCATTAAGTTGATTCTTGATAAAAAAGTAATAATAAGTGCAATTTTATATTTAAAATGTATTTTGGTCCAAACACATTAAGGACTTGCATAAGAGTGGAAGTCTGAGTTATTGTGAAAGACTAAGAGCATTTGGTCTGGTGCAGTACCATTTGCAGTGGTCTGGGAGGTGAGCTTGCTCAGACGTGTTGGGCATATGGGGATAGTTGATTCTAGGGGTGTTTGGGGTTGCCAGGAAGTGCTAGAAAGTCATCAGATTTCCTTCATGGAAATATCTGTGGGAATGGAAGGTGTGTTGAGTAGTTCACTGGCAGAGTGGCCACTGCATGGAACAGGCTGGTAAAATGAAACAGGACAAATATTGATTTGGATATTTTAAGAACAGCCCGGAAACACACCACATGAACTAGTGAATGGTATTCTGGAAAAACTGGATGGACATTGTTGCCCGTGCTTGAAGTACAGATATGTGTGCATGTAAGGATGGAAATAGGGTCTATATTAAATCAGCGAATGGTTAAAAAAGCGAATGCTGATTTATCGACCCCATGTAAGGAAAAGCTTACAATCCCAAACACGCGGAACAGTGATAAAATCGCTGTTCCACAAAAAAAAAAAAATAAAATAAAAATAAAAACATCAAAACATTATATAAAGTGGGAGGCTTCGCCCTCCACACCCCTCCTACTTAAATATACCTACTCCGAGATCAGACTACAGTGACAAAAACAGCAAAGTAATGGAGGTGGCTAAGCAATTTCTTTCCCAAGGAAGGAAATAGCTTATATGCTGTTTCGCTATTTTGCTGTTTCATGCTTTCAAGTTCAATCAAGACACATTTGAAGGATTGCATCTTTGATCATATAATAGGAACCCTGGAAATATATATATATAACAAATCAGAAACTAGAAGGGTCTCATAATTTAAAGTCTATGGACTGTATAAACATGCTTGTAAGGAGCTAATAATAATAATAAGCATTACAGCTTGTGGTCTCTCAAATAACTAAGCAACAGACAAAAAGAAAAAAACACACAATAGTTATGTAATGTATGATTTTAGTAAATCTAGACATAAAATATATAATCGGCATATAAGATGAAGCAATCTGTTGAATTTAGATATTAATGACAGGATAACATGGGATTGTGTAAAATTTCACTAATGTTTTAACTTGTCCTAAATGACATACACTACATTGAACATTAATGGGAAGCATGATGATTTTCTTATATCAGTAAATATGAATAACAAGTCATGTAATTGCTTTAACTTGAACTGCAGTTTTTGTAACCCATCTTGATCATACACAATACTTAAGCTGTTACCAAGGTAACTAATGTTTTATGCATGACATCAAACTGACAAAATTGTTCAAGGGAAACAATAGAAGCCTGAACTAGGAATGTCACAGAATGTAACAATCACATTCTGAACAAATAGTATTAAATTGACAATAATCACTCAGTTTAAACTTTGCTGATTTTACAAAAGAGAATGTTGCCATTTAAATCTAAAAAAGTTTCAGTACATGCCATAAAATGGCAGTATAAATATATGGAAAGGGATCTTGTAATCATTAATCACAATAAGTGAATTTGTTGTTTTTAACCTATAATTTCACTCATTTTATAATAAATGACAGATATGAAAAATTGGAGGAAGAGGGATGCACTGATAATTAAAATGCACTAACTTTCATCAATGTTCACATAAAAAAAACTTGATTCTTTAAGTTAGCAACAACATGATTACTTAAAAGCTGGCAAATAATAAAATATAACTGCTGAAATATCCAGTAAAATACATTGCATTATAAACATTAGGTATGCATATTATTACCATCTATTTATATTAAGTAACAAGTTTTGAAAGACTTTATCAATAAGGATGAATATGCTAAATAATTGTGTGCTATAATCTTTTACTGAGGTTTTATATATGATACATCCTACTTTACAATGATTGAATTGATTGTCATCTATCTTTCATGTAAATATTAATTGCTTATACAATAAGTAGACATTTATATTGTATTAGAATTCTGTCTAATCTACAATAGTACTATATATGTTAAAAATAATATAAATATTGCTTATTCCTATTACAAATATTCTCAATATGATAATTCAGTTTATAGAGTTCAGATGTTCTGGATTGTCAAGGTATGAGTGATAATCTGATGGACTTAGGTTTATCCATCAGATTAGGAATGATTTTCATTCCATGGCTAGTGTAGATCTTAGTTTTGTTAACATTTATTAATTTAAATTTATTTCACAAAAACATATTAGTATGCCTGACCAAAACATTACTTTATTGGTAAACACTCAAAGTATAAAACTGATAATTTCCTTTAAAAGCTCAAACATATACTTTATAGTTATCTGAGGAAAATGTTTAATTGTCACAATAAAACAAAAAATACATAGTCTAAATAACCTAAGATGGATTTAACTTTATTATCTTTAAAGAGCAATGGCTTAAACAATCCTAGCAAGAGATCAAATCTACTAAAATATTTAAAACTGAAGAAAGCACAAATTGTCTTCCATCAAGAAACTAATTTAAGAACAAATGACAATTACAAATGGAATCCTAAGGAATATATGATATTGGTGCAATCCACTTATAAGACAAAGACAAAAGGGGTAACAATTTTATGGAAAACAAATGTGATTAACCCAGAAATCATTTATAAGTATGAAGATAAAGAAGACCTTACGGCATTAGTAATAGTTAAATATAATAAGAGAATATGGACCCTAGCCAATCTATACTGGTTCCCAGGCATTGGAACATAAACTGTTAAAAAACAATTGGATTTCATTTCCAGTAATTATAAAGGCAACTTAATATTAGGAGGAGATTTTAACTGTATATTTGATATTTCTGAAACTACAAATAAAAGACCACTGTGTACATCTGCTATATCAAATGCTTTAAACAAGTGGGTATAATCATTTCATCTTGTAGATACTTTCAAATTTAAAGAAGGTAAATCTTTGTAGTTTTCCAATCAAGGTCACAGATTTGGTACCCAAATAGAACAGATAAAATATTTGCTGCCCATGACTTACACCCTAAAATCATTAATTTCTCAGTCACTCCCTGCCCCTTTTCAGACCACAATTCATTGATACTAAAACTTCAAAATGGGTAGAAACCATTAATCTTTAACTCCAGAATTCCAGCATATATAACTAAAATTAAAGAATTCAAACCCTGGTTATTATCTGAATTACAGCTCTTCTTAGATATTAATTACACCACAGAGATAAATAAAACAATGATATGGGACTTATTAAAACGTTGGTAAAATCCTAACTTGATATAAAAAAATAAGAGAATGGGATTCTGAATTATTAGATCTATAATCCAAACTTTTGTGAGCAAAAGCTGAAAAAAATCAAAATCATTTGGAGATGAAAAAGAACGTAGCAGTATTAAACAATAAATACAATGAAATTCTAACACATAAAACTAGTTTAGCTTTAGAAAAACTAAAAATTAATACCTTGGCCACTTCTCTCAAATATCTGCATAATATATCCACAAGAAATAAAAAATACAGTCAAAAGCTAATAACATTTAAAGTATCTTCCATGAAAAGAAAGGGAATAATTTCTCAGATATAGGTGGCATTCTTGATGCCTATAGAAATCACTATATGGGACATTTCCAAAAAGAAAATATGCATATCAATCATTTAAATCTAGATGAAAAATGTTCTAATATAAAAAAAAAAACAGAAAAATTAAAACTAGATCTGCAAGCACCCATATCCTACAAAGAAATTACAGTTATAATAAAAGAGGGTAAAAAAAATAAAGCTCCAGGTATAGATGGCATAATTATGCAATTATATAAACTTTTTCCTTAAAATATGCTAACCCTTTTCCATTAAACTCTATTAGAAATACAGTTACAAGCTTTAATATCACCCTCTTGGAGATATTCCTTAATCACACCAATCCTAAAGGCAAACAAATCCCCAAACCTCTGTACCTCATATAGACCTATATCTTTATTAAATAATGACTATAAGACATTTATGGCAATATTAACTAACAGAATGAAAATACCACTATCCAAAACAATAAATAATGATAAAACTGGATTTATATATAATAGACACACGCATGACAATATTAAAAGGATAATTTCTCTTAGTGATTATGTTAATAAAGAAAATAAAGAAACACTCATAATTGGATTAGATATAGAGAAAGACTTTGATTCCCTACATTGGAACTATTTATTCAAATTCCTAATGCTATTTGAATTTCCTGCATCCTTTGTTAATTTCCTAAAGAAGATATATATATATATATATATATATATATATATATATATATATATATATATACAAATAATTTAGTGTATGTCAAATTAGGTCCTTTTACCTCTGAATCTGTACATATAACTAAAGGCACTAAACAAGGATGTCCCATGTCACCAATTCTATTTGCTCTGGCTATTGAAATATTGGCAGATTCAATATGTAACAATATAGAAATCAAAGGAATCGATGTTTATGAGCAATACAATTCTAAAGTAGTGCTATTTGCTGATGACATATTATTAACATCATTTAATACAAAAGATACATTAGAAAAATTAGATATATTAATTGACAGATTTCACATGACTTCAGGAGTCCATTTCAATAAATCAAAATCAAAATTTTTATTTTTAAATAAAAAAAAAAAAGAACTGCAAACTAAGGGGGATCACATCATAGGTTAACAATAATCTACCTTAAAATATCTAGGAATTGAGTTATGCAAGTATAATACTGAATTAGTCTCAAAAAACTACAATAATATCATCAATACAATTAAATTCTCTGTGGAAAAATCAAACCAAATAATATTAACATTTGAAGATATACTACAGTTAATAAAAATGATTTTACTGCCCAATATCCTATATATTGCCTTGGCAATACAACTGTTAACAGAAAGGAATATACTTAAAGAAATAAATTCATGCCTAATAAAATTGTTATGGTTTCCCAAAAGAAGCAGAATAGTTTTAATATATCATATCAGAGCATGGAAACAGGGAGGATTAAACTTTACTGATATAGAAACATATATAAAAGCATCAATATCTAAAACAATCTCAGATTAGATAGGTCCAAATTACTCTGCAAATTGGAAAGAATTATTAACTGTAATATCAATAAATGAATTTGATTTACAAAAAAAATTCAAATAACAGATGAAAACAATTTGCCATGGCACATATTGTGTACTAGTATGCAATATAACATAAATAAACCCACTAAAACTCGTATGCTTAATTATTACATTGACTCTTTTGGGAAAATTATTAATGCAAATATAGATTTAAAAATCTGGTTTGATCGTTTAACAAAATTTATAGTCACAAAGAACTTTCCAAATAAAATATATAGAGAAATTATTAATTCCTGGGAACAGAAAGGATTTGTTTGCTGGTTGTATCAAAGAACTAAAAGTTTTAGATATGCAAGTAATAAAAACAACATACAAAATTCCACAACAGGACTGGCTAACTTTACAGTATTCTTTCATAGTCACAATATTTAAGTAGAATAATTAATGAGTCTTCATTTAAAGAAATACCTACATTTACGAAATACATATATGAAATCATATATATATATATATAATGCCTTTGACATGGGAAACAGTATTTAAAAATTTTACAAAATATTGATAAACTATAAAAACAACATCCAAAACCTCATATTGCAAATATATAACAAAAGGACACTCAATACAGTTAACTGAAGATACTAAAACAAATCTTATTATCGATAAAATATGCATCCTTTATACAATACTGGAAAGTTTTAAATTGGAAATGCTTGCACAGAGCATTCTTAATCACAGACAGAATCAGTAAAATTAGTTCTTCCATAAAAGCAGGGGCGGCTCATGCTATTGGACTGTAGGACTGCAGCCCCCCCCCCCCCAGCTGTAAAATTAAATTAAAATTACAAAGAAATTAAAAATGAAATAAAACAAAAGTGAGAAATTAAAATGAAATAAAACACAAGTGATCCTGGAACTGCACAACTCTACCCACACATATTATTCCCAAACCTCCACCCATGCCTGTATCACACATACATATCAATCCAGACTGCTAGTGAACCAGTCCAGATTAGGGAAACACCATTCAGACAACAGAAATCACCGACGTCTATGCAGTTATAACTGCATAGATTTGAAGGGGATCGGATTGCAACATCTGCAGGCTGGGACTTGGGTATTAGCTTGCTTTTGCAGGAAGGGAATGCAATGTCAGCTGGACAAGCAGGAATTAATGAACAGAGGTACTTAGCTTCTTCATTATATTTTGTTTTGAGAAGAGAGCTTCAGGAATTAATGAATGGAGGTGTGTGTGTGTGTGTGTGTGTGTGTGTGTGTGTGTGTGTGTGTGTGTGTGTGTGTGTGTGTGTGTGTGTGTGTGTAAAATGCCTCAGTTACATACTCAGGAGCTACATTCAAACCCTGAGCCTTCGGAAGCAGGTAGGTAGAACTTAGCTTCCCAACCCACCACCACTTGTGAAAGGTTTGCCTCATAGTTTTGTTCTGTTTCTCATAACCTGTGTACTGAGAGAGAGCCTTACAAGAATTTGAAAATTGGAACCTGTGTACTGAGAGAGAGCCTTACAAGACTATCTGCAAATATATAGAGATAAGTATATTTTTCTGTATTATTCTGTATTATAGAGCTAAATTGTTGCTAAGAAATCTGTTGTCTTACTGTTCTGCAAATATACAGAGATCAGTATATATTTTTCTGGTTTTATAATTTGCACTGTGATTCCTCACATCTCTGTTGAAACTGTCTTCCCCTCCCTGTTCTTGGTTGTAGTTTAAATTTGGTGGCTTTTGCAGTGCCCGCCCCACTGTAGATTTGATCTAGGACACTCCCCCAGTCCCATCTCTTTACCACATCCTACCTAATAAACCCTTTCTGCACTTGCTTTTAGTCCTTTTTAACTTAATTACATTTTTCAAACTGTGTGTGGACTAATATTGCTACATATTCAAGTGTGCCAGCTTGCACTGCATGTGAATTGTTTTTACTACTGTTTTTGCTACTTTTCTGAAAAAAAAAATTGTAAGCCTGTTTCCTACCTTTCCTATAATTAGTATTCCAGATACAGATTTGCTGTATCCAGGACTGTTTGTAAGCTTCTGAGCCCCCCAAGCCTTTCTGTGTTGGAGGGAAGCCTTCTAGCTTATCAGTGGGAGTGGTAAGCATTAGGTAACCTGTCTACCACATAAGGAGTGGTTCTGGCCCAGAATTTGTAGTTATTGGCCATTTGGGTGGTCTTCCATCTCTCTCAACTTTCTGATTTGAAGGCCTGCATTTGCACTTGTTTCTGTCCTGTAACTCCTGGGCCCATCTCATTTGCTCACTCAAAAAAAAAAATGTATCTGCTTTTACTGTATTTGTGTTTCTTCCTACTTTATTTTGCTTTTGCGTCATCTTAATAGTACTCAATTGTATTTATTACTGCTTGGTGTAACTCATTCTAAGCCTTTTAGTTTAAGCACTTGGGCTTCAAACCAGTTGTTTTACATTAAGAAGGTTTGTGGTCTGCACTGTAGTGGCAGAACAGGTAGCTTACATCCTTCTAAGATGGGAATTGCTGATTGAGGGCTCAGTGTCTGTTATTCTAAAAGTGTATTAATTCTGGTTTAAGCACTTGGGCTTCAGGCAAGTTATTTTACATAAAGAGGGTTCGTGGTCTTCACTTTTGTGGGAGGAGAGGCTGGACTCTGCCCTTCTGAGCTGGGAATTTCTGGTTAAAGGCTTATAGTGCCTGCATATTTGAACTGCTTCTTACTGAAATTGGTACACCTTGTTTGCTGTAGCATAGACTAGATCCAGGCCTGCTGAATCTAGCTTTGTTGGTATAACTTGAGCACTAATCCAGGCATTCTTTAAAGTATTAAATTGTATTTATTACTGCTTGGTAGTAACTTGATTAAAGTGTAGCTATCATTCTAAGTCTTTTGGATTAAGCACTTGGGCTTCAGGAGGAGAGGCTGGACTCTGCCCTTCTGAGCTGGGAATTTCTGGTTAAAGGCTTATAGTACCTGCATATTTGAACTGTTTCTTACTGAAATTGGTACACCTTGTTTGCTGTAGCATAGACTAGATCCAGGCCTGCTGAATCTAGCTTTGTTTGTATGCTTGTTGTTTGTTTGCTTGTTATTTCCCTGAATTGCTAATTCCACCTAAAACATGGCTTTTCAGCGCTTCTGTGGATCCCTAGTGATATCTGCATTGCTTACTGTACTTATTTCCTTATTTCACTTGAAAGAAAGTTACTGTTTGTCGTTTTTGCATTTAAGTTACCTGGCACTTGCTCACTAAAGCAATTATATAAGTCAACACTAAAAAATTAAAAGCACTACACCCTCACAAACTCCCCTTGAGTACCTTGTTCCCCATTGGCCCTTTTTTCAATTATAAAGGAATTCCCAATACTATTCTAGCATGTCCAAAGGTCAGTTGTCAGTCTCCTCTCTGGTCCAGCTGGTGAATCTGGGAATCTTGAAGCAATGTTACAACTGCCTCATGTACACAGACAACCCTCTCCTCCTCCCAACAAATTCCAACACATGTGAGAGATGCAACCATATAGCCAAACTGGAGGCTAAGCTCTCTCAACTCAGTACTGGCGTAACCAGTCAGGAGGAGAAGGAAACCACACTCACTACAATTCCAGTCTCACATAGACCTACCATGACAGCAAACCAAACACATAAACACACAAAAACATACTCGGAGGCTCTAAATAAAAATCTGCAGCAGAGACCTCCAAAGAAGACACCCAATCAACCGCTACCCCAAAACAAAACAAGTGCAACACATAGCTCACAAAGCCAGTGTGCCAAACAGTCACAGCCCTTAAGGCTAAACAACACACCTGATACACTTGTAATAGGTGACTCTATCGTCAGGCACACTGATGTCCCACTCACCAGGCTGAACAAGGAGAAGGTCACAGTGAGCTGCCTGTCAGGCGCTAGGATCCGCCACATAACACAAGCACTCAGGTCACTCCAAGGCAAGTACAAATATGACTCGGTCATTGTCCATGCTGGTGTGAATGACCTGAGACATACTTACCTGGACTACATGAAAAGAGACATAGAAAAGCTCTCTGAGCATGTAGCCCAGGCCGGTATGACCCTGACCTTGAGTAGCATCTTACCCTCACCAAGAATGATGCCACAATATGAAGACAAGATGATCAATTTCAACAATTGGCTTAAGTATTGGTGTCATTCAAAGGGGATCCAATGCCTGTCAGCCTGGGATGACATGCTCGACAAGCCACGATGCTTCGCTAGGGACGGCTTGCACCTGTCACCACTGGGCTTTCGGATATTGGCAAAGGCTCTTGCTTCCCCCATAGTGCCTTTTTTAGGCAAGGCTCAAAAGACAAACCCACCTGCATAGGTATCACAAGGGATAAGAAACTAAGAGTAATGCTACTCAATGCCAGAAGTCTAAACCTCAAGATGCATGCACTCGAAACTCTCCTTAGTATGGAGAACATCGATATCTGTGCAGTAACAGAAACCTGGTTCAAGGCTCCTGAGAGCACCCCAGCACTACCAGGTTATACCTCATACCATGCTTTTTGGCCCGAAAAACTTGGACCAAACCACAAAAGGAGGGGGAGTATCAATATTCGTCAAAGATACCCACACCTCGAGGTTGGTGGCACAGGACAAAGCATCAGAGACTATCCATGTGCAACTAACAGTGGGTAAAACTGCCTTCCAGTTTATAGCCTGCTACAGACCACCCTCCCAAACCCAGGAACCCCACTCGGCCTTCCTGAGAACACTGGAAAATATGAAGGTCTCTCCAAGCACCATTATATTGGGTGACTTCAACTACCCAAACATAGACTGGGAGCATTACTCTAGCTCCAACACCCTAGCCCAAAGGTTCCTAGAATTTATAAACTCAAATGTTATGGAACAACTTGTTACCACTCCCACAAGAGGGGAAAACATACTGGACCTGATCATCACCAACATGGGGACTCTATGCTCCAGACCAGAAGTGTATCCCTCATTGGTAAGCTCAGACCATAAACTAATCTCACTGGATATTCACATCCTGACCCCTCCCCCTGCCCAGAAAACCACAGTAAAAAACTTCTCTAAAGCAAATTTCACACTCCTCAAAACCGAGGTGGAATCCTTCAAAGCCCCCGAGCCTGTGGAAAATAGGTCCCAGATCGCAGAATCCTTTATAAACGCATTCTATGACCACCTTCAGGAATGCATGGATCATGCAATTCCAAATAAAACCAAGACCCAATCCTCCAAAGGCAGACGTCCTGTCTGGTGGACCCCAGCCATAAACAAACTATACAATAGAAGGAGGAAGCTACTACATGATAGAGCAAAATCCCAAAAAGGAAAGGCATCTCTGATCAGTATTAGCAAAAAACTATGGGCACTCATAAAATCGTCTAAAGCCAGCATCGAGAGAAAAATTGCACAGGACACTAAGGATAATCACAAGGCTTTCTTTAATTATGTTAGGAACCTGGGTGGGAATTCCCAGATATGCTCAGAATTAGTCCAAAATGACAAAAAATACATCGAACCCACAGACATTGCCACCATCCTAGCTGACAGGTTCAGTGCAAACTCCCCCCCCTCCCCACCAAAAGGGCAAATATCTATCCCAGCAGAGTGCTGTCCCCCTGACATCTCAGATGCTCAGTTAAGAGCCGCCCTCTCCAAAGCAAAAAACACAGCATCAATGGGAACAGAGGGTGTGTCGGGCTGCAT
Organism: Protopterus annectens; assembly: GCF_019279795.1. Classification (NCBI taxonomy): domain Eukaryota; kingdom Metazoa; phylum Chordata; order Ceratodontiformes; family Protopteridae; genus Protopterus; species Protopterus annectens. The sequence continues at coordinate 196,889,665 of NC_056730.1, forward strand.
CCTACATGAACTCCAAGAAGAGCTAAACCCAAACATAAAGCTACTGTTCAATCTCAGCCTTCCTACAAGATATGTACCCAAAGAGTGACGTACAGCAACAGTGGTCGCTCTCCACAAAGGTGGTGCCTCAACGGATCCTGGAAATTATTGCTCCATAAGCCTGACTAGCTTGGTCTGCAAAGCTATGGAAAGGATCATCATGAACCTCATAAATAAAGATATTGGGGACCTACAGACACTGGATCCTACCCAGTTCGGCTTTGTTAAGGGCAGATCCTGCCTCTTAAACCTGGTTGATTTCTTTGAAACAGTCACCAAGGCCATTGACGAGGGGAAGGTGGTCCACACAGCCTACCTGGACCTCGCAAAAGCCTTCGATACAATACCCCACTCGGGCATTATAGATAAGCTCACCAGCTTAAATATAAACCCCTATGTCACTAGATGGGTTGCAAACTGGCTCAAGGACAGAACCCACATGGTACGAATTGCTGGAGCCATGTCAGACTCCAAACCAGTTACAAGTGGCGTCCCACAAGGCTCAGTCCTGGGACCTCTCTTGTTCGGTATACATTTCTTGGAGGTACAGGCTAACATGGAAGGACTTTGGCTGACCAAGTTCGCAGATGACTGAAATCTGGGTGCCATAATCGACTCTCCAGCTGACACAAGCATCCTCCAAAAGGGCCTCATAGAAACAGACAACTGATGCCAGAGCCATGGCCTCAAGCTAAACGCCAACAAGTGTATAGTCATCCCCTTTGACAAAAACAAAGTGCCCACAAATTACCACATAGGTGGTAATCCATTAAATACAGAAGAAGTAATTAGGGACCTGGGGACCCAAGTTGATAGCAATCTCTCATTTGACAACCACGTGGCCAAAGTGGTTAGAAAAACATTTTATATAGTCCACCTAATCATGAAGAGATTCAAATCTAGATCAGGGGAGGTCATCGTGCCTCTTTACTCATCCCTCATCAGGCCCATAATTGTGTACAATGCCCCTTTTGGGATGTACCTTACCAGATACCTGCAGCAACTGGAAAGACCCCAAAAGTACCTCACCAAGAGGATCAAAGGGCTCAAACAGATGCCATATACTGCCCAGTTAAAGAAACTCCAGCTCTACTCAGTGGCATACCACCTGCTCAGAGGCGATCTGTGCCTGATATATAAAGCTATGTCCAACCCGGAATTAATGGACATGCTGCACCTCAGAATATCCAAATCCCATCGAGCTACGCACTCGAGAGACTTGAAACTCAGTACTGAAATAAATAGGAAATGCTGGAGGGACAGATTCTTAACCCAGATGCTCCCTTCACTCTGGAATAAAATCCCAGTCCAGGTTAGGCAGAGTCCCTCATTGACTCTCTTCAAGAGGAATCTTGATGAGTGGATGGGAGATCGTAGGTTTACCCCGGGTATCACTTCCATGTCACTGTTAGACAGAGGCACAGTATACTAACCTCAAAAAAGGGCATAGCAAAATTAATTTAAAATGGGTGGCAAAAGCCAAACACACTCTGGCTAGGCTTATAAATGCCCTAGGGCAGATAGCCTAGTATGAACCTATGAACCTATAACATCTGTGGTTTTCTTGATTTTGAATTCATTAAATAATGACAGACATTCGAATTTCAGACTTTATATTCTTCAGAAAGTACATAGTAACACATAACCTTGTATTTTAGCAATTTTCTATTTGTATGATCAATATTTGAAAATTGTCCCTATTTCTGGGGCTGTATTCCCCCATTATTGGCTTTGTCCAGGTGTTTTGTGCTAAGAGGTTGAGAGCTATGGCGAGAACTGAATTCATTAAATGATAGCCATTTAAGTTTCAGGCTGTCTTTCAAGCAACAGCTGACTTGGTATAGTGGTATGTTGCTCTGACTGTAGTGCACAGGGTCCTGGGTTCCAGGCTTGGCTGTGAAATGTGTGGTGGTAACATAGCCTTTTATTTTAGCAATGTTCCAAGATTATACAAGCAATGTTTAAAATGTGTCCCTAGTTTTGGGGCTTTTGTCCCTCCCCCACAATACATTTTGTCTTTTTCCAGATTTCTTGTGCTTTAAAGTTGACAGATACAGTTGAGTGTTGAGTGGATTTTACAAGGAGCTGAGAGCTTGAAGAGACATTTAGTGCTGCTTATGCTGAGTCTGCTTGCATTGTTAATAGTACACCAGGTAGTGTACTTGCTTTTGATGCAGAAGGCTATGAGTTCTACTCCTACAGTATATAGATGTATTGCTGATATTATAGTGTGTTGTACTTTTAAAGGGGATGGATAGTGCAGTCCTGTGAATGTCCTCTTTGGCGGCGATACCTAGTAACAATGAACCTGTTATCAATTTGCCATCCATTCCCTATTGCAATATTACTAGCTTATCATTTTTTTATTGTAACATAGGCAATTCATTCCTCAAGGGCAACAGGCACTTTATTTGTAGGTGAATAAATGAAATATAAAGTTGTTTGCTAGCAGCAACCTCTTCATTAGTTAAAGATCTCTTTAATGTGAAATTATTTGGATGACTTTTACTTCTGCAGAGATTGTGCATATTTACTGATACTGGTGGATTGTAGAAGTTTGGGTAGACTTTTATGATGGAAATGTTCTGAAGTGGGCAGTTTTGTCATTACTGGTGCATGCATTTTGTTTCAATGGTTACTGGAAAAAAATGTTCAAAATAATACATTTAAAATGGCCTCAAACAACTGCACTGTATTATACAAGGAATATAATTTAATAGAATCAGGAATGTGTATCAAAGAACACATGTATGTTTCCTGTGCAAGGGGCCTATGATTTGAAAACAGCCGAACGTTAATCTTTATCTGCCACTGGCCAGGTGTATTTTCTTTGAATGTGGGTTTCAATGCTGTTTCAATGAATGTGAGTTTCAAGGGCGGAGAAGTTTTAATGCTAAGTCTATTTTCATTGTGATACTGCATTGCTTTGTTTAGCAGATTTCTATTAGTATTTGTGTTGTAAAATGTAAAATAAAACTTTTAAATGAAATACAAATCATCGTAGAAGTAAAGCAGTATGCACATTACAGTGTTTATGGTAAATGGGGTAAAATAGCCAAGTAATGGGACATTGGAATAGCTGCAGGGGGAGGCCCCATTCAACCATGATTTTGTGAGGGGGGAAGGGTGGCAAACTCAGACAGCCCCAGCTGCACTATATCTCTCAACTGTCCAGATTTTTGCAGAATTAATAGATTTTTGCTTCTTATTTTTGGTTTGTTCCTCATAAAATTTCTGGTTTCCTGGTAAATCATTTAGGAATGAAGTCACTAAATAATAACAGACATTGAGTTTCAGACTTCATACCCTTAAGAAAAATGCATGCTAAAGCAAGACCTGTTATTCCGTCAACTAAGTTTATACAAGAGCAGTTTTTAGTACTGTTTGTATGTTTCCCCCAATGTATTTGACCTTGTCCAGATTTTCTGCATTAAGAGGTTGAAAGGTACGCACAAATAAATAACTTTATAGAATTAGATATATCCAAACCTCTCAACTGTCCCTGATTTTGGCTCAAAATGTTGCACTCCCCCTAATAATCCCAATGCAAAATGGCAAATTTGGAAGAAAATGTGGAGGGTTTACAATTAATAAATAATTGTAATGATCAGAGTTATAGATTACTTTTAATTTCAGAAATACATGCAGATTCTCATATTTTGTCAGTTGCTCAAGTTAATAGTACTAGTATTTAAAAAGTGTCCCTTCTTTGACAGGTTCCCAGCTGTGTTGTGTGGCTATTTTATATTTTTTGCATCACATTTTTGGTCCGTTTTTCATAAAAGTGTGGTTTTCTGGCAAATTAGTGGCAAATCATTAAAGATTGAAGTTAGAAAATAATGACAGACATTTGAGTTTCAGATTTCATATCCTTCAGAAAACTCATACTAATGCAACACCTACTATTCTATTATCTTTCTAAGTTTATAAGAGCAATATTTAAAATTGTCTTTATTTTTGGACCTTTGTCCCACTTCTGTTTATGCCTTTGTCCAGATTTCTTGCTCTGAGGCTGACATGTATGACAAATGTGTCAGGGCCATCACCATCAGCCAGAGACATTTCAAATTGTGACATACTTGTTCACCCCACTCCCACACGTAGTGACTCTGGATTTGTCCAAGCAAGGCAAGGAGCAGTTATGCAGTGTAAGTGTGCAGAGTATCCCCCATTCAAGGTAGACACAAGTACTACAGTGGCTTTTCATCTATCCTTGATTTTGCAGAATGTTCTAGTTTTCTGTCATATTTTCATACTGTTGATTTTGCTTCTTCTTATTCAGAAAATCCATGCTGTTGCAGTCCCTGTTGCATTGTGTTTAAGTAACAATGACCATCATGTAAGCTTGTCTAAGACTGTAAGATGCAAGTAAACTTTAATAAGCATACTGTTAAAGAATTACCAACATTGAAAGCCTTTTTGTTGTTGCCATGCAGAGAATATTTATATAACTAGACAGCGTATAAGCTTTAGGTATTGAAATGCATATGACTGTATTTGCAATAAAGGACAGGATTGGAGACTTGCAGTCATCCTTGCAGGCTTTACCCATAAACTAACAGAATGCCAATCTATCATGTGTGGTCCATAACCTGTGCATTAATCCTTCAAGCAATTTATCTTGAGCTTGTTTCTTGTTTGCTGTTCATTTTTTACTTTGATCATGTTTTCCCCATGAAACAAGTAGATAGTTGTCGTCAGGCAGTAGGTCTTTTATGGATAAGAAGCATTTTTACAACGGGGGGTATCACAGAGATTGCTACTTTCAGCATATCACTTGGTACTTTTATAAAGCTGAATAGAAATTATAATTAGAACTGCAGTGCAAGGAGAGGTGGTTTGAGTTGAGTGCTGCTTTTTTATACTTGATTTTGACTGACATTTAAAAAAATATTTTTTTCATGCCACAAAACCTTTTTGTTTCCATCTAGATATTAAGTATGCTGTCATGTACTCAATGCACTGAATTTTTTTTCTACAACTCATTTTGCCGTGATTGGACTCTCATAATGATGGTTTGGCACCTAGGGCAGCGTATTTAATTAATGTCCCAGTTTTTGTGGTTTTTAGCATAGCTCCACCCCTTTCTAGCTGTACACACTCCTTCCCATTGGCCCCACCCATTTAGCTGTTTCCTGCAGCCCCCCTTTGATTTGAAGTCACCAGCTGCCACTGCATAAAAGGAATATGTTGGAGATATGGGCAAGTACACAATGCAGATTGGAACCACATTTTCTTTGATTGTGTTAAAATTAAACTATTTTGGAATAGTATTAATAACTTTTTGTAAGCTTTATCTAATGAATCATTTTATTTTAACTAAAGCTCTTGTATTATTAAATGTGAACGAAGGTCCTCATTTGAATAGGTCAAACATGTATCTAGTATGGACTATACTTGCAATTTCAAGAAAGTGTATAACAAGAAGATGGAATAGAAACATGATACCAACTTTGGAAGACTTCTACAGCCTACTGAAGACAACAGCATTACTGGAAATTAAAATAAAAAAACTAAGAATGTATCCAAAGTCATTTGTCAACAACCCTTGGGAAAAAGTCTTATTGTTGATTGACAGTATACAATAATTGATCAGATACTCTGATAATGGATTAGACATACTTATAAAGTAACTGTATACATTAAGATGTGTTATAGTGTCAGGCAAATGTAAACAGTGTACATAGTAATTTAAAATGTTATGTATCAATGCTATGGAATTCATTCAAATGTATTTGAAAAACAAAAAGAAAATTTGAGGAAAAAACAGAAATAATGACAGACATTTGAGCTTCACACATCATACCCTTCAGAAATTTCATGCCGATGCACTGTTACCCTATCAGTTTTCTAGGTTTGTAAGAGCAATATTCCTCCACACCCAGGTCAAACATCCCCTTCACTTAGAAGCAGTTGACCTCCTTGTAGCTGCATGCCTCATTTTTCACTCAACTCTCTTTCTCTTAACTGTCACTCCTTCCACTAAGAAGCGGGCACGCCTCATTCCTCATTCCTCTCACTCTCTCTATCTCTCTTATCTGTTCACTCTTTCCACTAAGTCCCATTCCTTATTCCTCTTTCTTCCACTGAACTGTCATTCCTTCTGTTAAGAATGGACATCTCATTTACACTTTTTAGTTTTACAATACTGTATCATAATGAATGTTGCTCTGATTGTTCAGCTTAAGGGGTCTTATTTTTATAACCGTGTTGTATACCATGTCTGACCTTTGTTGTTATACAGATTGAGGAAATTATTGTACAAGTCTTATTAGATGCATAATGTAATGTACCATGTTTGCTTCAACCTAGTTTTATTAGATGCTAAATGTATAATGTCAGACTTCTGTAACTTAGGTTCATAGGTTCATAGGTTGGTACTAGGCTATCAGCCCTAGGGCCTATACAAGCCTAGCCATAACAATTCCTTGGCTATTTCTTCCCACAATATTTACTTCCCTGGACCCCTGTCTAGCAGGGCGACTGACGTGATCCCCGGGGTGAATTTCCTATCTCCCATCCAATCACCAAGGTTCCTTTTGAAGATGGCCAAAGAGGCGCTCTGTTTGACATGTATGAGCAGTTTATTCCTTTATTAGGTACTTTTCTGTTATCGGGGCAACAGGTGTAATGTGCAAGCATGTGCACGCAGTGATCGCACAGCTGAAGTATTGCCTTTTTTTTAAAATTACTGTCTTCGATATATTCTTGCAGAAAAATATTTGTCTCGTATGAAAGTTTGCAAGTTGCTCTAACCATTCAAGGACTGATGATAAGCTTGATGAAAGTAGGAGCAAAATCAGCACATTTGGAACTTTGGATGGACATAATGTGGTTACAGTCATATCCCAGAAAATGACAGGGGAATATACCTTTCAAATTTCAGCTGCCATGATGTAGACATAACAGTAGGGTTTGGACACTTAAAAAGCAGCATTGCTCCCCCGATGTTTACTGATCTTCCTGTGGTTAAGGGTACATGAATTACTGAATCACTAATTGTAAGTGTCTACTATCTGGTCACCTTGTTATACAAATAAGTGACCCTGTTTGTGGCTCATTGTTATGAGGCTCAGTCAGAGTACAGCACGGCGCACAAACCTTTTTGTCTTATTCATGCGCTTTCTTAATTTTTTTCTGTAAAGAAATTATGTAAGCCACATTTCTTCAATACCACATTTGCCTGTTCCTGCTATCATTGCTGAATGTGTTGATGCCACATCGTAGCAGATGACAAGTCGCTCTGTGTGTGTAATGTTACATTCTATCCTCTCTTTTTCGGTACAGTCCCAAATCCTATGTCAGTAGTGGCATCGGTGGGGTGGGCAAGTGTCCTGAGATTTTAAGACAAAAATGTGTGCTAAGTTACCTGAAACAGTTGCATTTTTCAAACAATTAAAATGCTGTATTATTTGAAAAATGTGCAGATAAAAGGTACTTAAATTCTCTTATGCATCCAGTTGAATACAGCTAGATCAAAGCCGGCCAAAGCTCAGGTTTCAAAAAATGCTGTAATTATTTGAAAAAAGTGCAGATAAAAGGTACTTAAATTCTCTTATACGTCCAGTTGAATACAGCTAGATCTTAGCCAGCCAAAGCTTAGGTTTTAAGCAGAAAATATTCCAAAATGTACCACTTACATAGGCAGAAACAGAATATCAATGAATGAGACTACCCCCGACTGCAATTACTGTCTATGCAGGAATTCTAAAAGGCAATAAATTCTAGCAAACACTAACTGAAAAAACAGAGTCAAAACTTCCAGTTCAGATAATATTCAATGCAACACAAATAAATCAATTAAAATGCTGTATTATTTGAAAAAAGTGCAAATAAAAGGTACTTAAATTCTATTATACGTCCAGTTGAATACAGCTAGATCTTAGCCGGCCAAAGCTCAGGTTTTAAGCAGAAAATATTCAAAAATGTACCACTTAAATAGGAAGTAACAGAATATTAATGAATGAGACTACCCCCAACTGCAATTACTGTCTATGTAGGAATTCTAACAGGCAATAAAATCTAGCAAACACTAACTGAAAAAACAGAGTCAAAACTTCCAGTTCAGGTAATATTCAATGCAACACAAATAAATCAATTAAAATGCTGTATTATTTGAAAAAAGTGCAGATAAAAGGTACTTAAATTCTCTTATACGTCCAGTTGAATACAGCTAGATCTTAGCTGGCAACAGCTCAGGTTTTAATCAGAAAATATTCCAAACTGTACAACTTAAATAGGCAGTAACAGAATATCAATAAATGAGACTTCCCCCAACTGCAATTACTGTCTATGCAGGAATTCTAACAGGCAATAACATCTAGCAAACACTAACTGAAAAAACAGATTCAAAACTTCCAGTTCAGTTAATATTCAATGCAACACAAATAAATCAATTAAAATGCTGTATTATTTGAAAAAAGTGCAGATAAAAGGTACTTAAATTCTCTTATACGTCCAGTTGAATACAGCTAGATTTTAGCCGGCCAAAGCTCAGGTTTTAAGCAGAAAATATTCCAAAATGTACTACTTAAATAGGCAGTAACAGAATATCAATGAATGAGACTACCCCCGACTGCAATTACTGTCTATGCAGGAATTCTAACAGGCAATATAATCTAGCAAACACTAACTGAAAAAACAGATTCAAACCTTCCAGTTCAGTTAATATTCAATGCAACACAAACAAATAAAATAAAATGCTGTATTGTTTGAAAAAAGTGCTGGCAAAAAGTACTTAAATTCTCTTATACGTCCAGTTGAATACAGCTAGATCTTAGCCAGCCAAAGCTCATGTTTTAAGCAGAAAATATTCCAAAATCTACTACTTAAATAGGCAGTAACAGAATATCAATGAATGAGACTACCCCCTACTGCAATTATTGTCTATGCAGGAATTCTAACAGGCAATAAAATCTAGCAAACATTAACTGAAAAAACAGAGTCAAAACTTCCAGTTCATTAATATTCCATGCAACACAAATAAATCAATTAAAATGCTGTATTATTTGAAAAAAGTGCAGATAAAAGGTACTTAAATTCTCTTATATGTCCAGTTGAATACAGCTAGATCTTAGCCGGCCAAAGCATAGGTTTTAAGCAGAAAATATTCCAAAATCTACCACCTACACAGGCAGAAACAGAATATCAATGAATGAGACTACCCCCAACTGCAATTACTGTCTATGCAGGAATTCTAAAAGGCAATAAATTCTAGCAAACACTAACTGAAAAAACAGAGTCAAAACTTCCAGTTCAGATAATATTCAATGCAACACAAATAAATCAATTAAAATGCTGTATTATTTGAAAAAAGTTCAGATAAAAGGTACTTAAATTCTCTTATACGTCCAGTTGAATACAGCTAGATCTTAGCTGGCAACAGATCAGGTTTTAAGCAGAAAATATTCCAAACTGTACCACTTAAATAGGCAGTAACAGAATATCAATAAATGAGACTTCCCCAACTGCAATTACTGTCTATGCAGGAATTCTAACAGGCAATAACATCTAGCAAACACTAACTGAAAAAAACAGATTCAAAACTTCCAGTTCAGTTAATATTCAATGCAACACAAATAAATCATTTAAAATGCTGTATTATTTGAAAAATGTGCAGATAAAAGGTACTTAAATTCTCTTATGCATCCAGTTGAATCCACCTAGATCTTAGCCGGCCAAATCTCAGGTTTTAAGCAGAAAATATTCCAAAATGTACCACTTAAATAGGCAGTAACAGAATATCAATGAATGAGACTACTCCAGACTGCAATTGCTGTCTATGCAGGAATTCTAACAGGCAATAAAACCTAGCAAACACTAACTGAAAAGACAGGGTCAAAATTTCCAAATCAGTTAATATTCAATGCAACACAAATAAATCAATTTAAATGCTGTAATGTTTGGAGTCCAGTCCTTTGCCTTTGTATGTATGGTTTGAGCCGTAAAATGTCTATTTTCCCTAAAGAAATGCCTGACTTGGGATATTTGAAAAAGTACCAATGCTATATGTTTCCCCTGGCATTCACGGCAGTCAGTCTTGCAAAAAGATACAGCCAAGTGGCACAGAGATTGACATTGCCCAAGCATGTTCATAGGTTCATAGGTTCATAGATTAGTACTAAGCTAACTGCCCTTGCGAGCCATTTTAAGCCTAGTCAATTATCCCTTGTGAGACTCAAACCCTGCACCTTATGTTTGTAAGGCAAATACCTTATCCATTAGGCCACCCTCCCAACCCTAATGTTATAACTGTTGCCCTGATAACGGAAAAGTACCCTTTATTAATATGTGTTATATTTGGAGCTTTTCTCCCTGGGCCTCCGTTGAAAAAGGACACATGTCCAGTCACACCTTCCCAGTAACCAAATGTAAAATAAATAAATAAAATAAAAATATTTCAAATGTGTCCCTATTTTTTGGACTTTATCCCCCCCATTAATGAAGGCTTTGTCCAGATTAATTGCTCTAAGAGGTTGTGAGGTTAGCCCCAGAAATATAATCTCTCTGGTACATATGGCAAGTATGCAGCACTCTAGTACATACAACTAGATAGGTAGGGGCTCTAATCTCAATACTGTCAACTGTGTGAGTGTATGTGTGTATGCATATCCCCTGTAGCAGTGTGGCTGCCCTGCCTGTGTGTGTGCAATGGTTTTATCATTTTGTGTGCCTGTTCCAACCTGTTAACTCCTCCATTCCCAACCTATTTAGGGTCTACCACAAACTGAATACCCAAAGGGTACAAAACTAGTAAAAAAGCACAAGGCAGAAGTTTTAATCCGAAAACATCCACATTCACTTGCTAAGCGCTTTCACCATTACAAATGGCTTCATCAGAGTAAGTGAAAATCATCCATAACATATATTAAATACCCAAGCAATTACCCAAACGTCCAATAGAAAATAATTAGACAATTAGATAATTGTTACACAAATTTAAACGCTAAATGCGTCCACGCACAATAAAGAATAAAGATGCCCAAACTTGCTGTTAAATCTAATGTGTAAAATATCTTATCTACAATGTATAAACTTACATCTCTCAATCAAATAAAACTCACATGAAAAATAATAATAGTAAATACAAAACAAAATATAAAATATATTAATGTTGTTGGTGGCAAATTGAATAAAGCATATAGGGGTATAAAAATACCTTATAATCACCTGTTTATGCTAAATTCTATTAGCCCTATCTTTTAAAACAGGTTTTAGAGAAATGTATTCATTCAAACCTGGTGGGGTTGCTGCATCCAAGATTATTTTCCATTTATATTCCAATAATTCTACCTTCAACCCTTCATCCCCACCTCTTTCAAAACATGTCACTCTGTCAATCACAAAGAAAATAAATTTCTTAAAATCAACACAGTGTGTGCTATGCGTATATAATGCATTGTGTGTGTCCTTATTTTTTACAGCCCTCTGGTGTTCTGCTATCCTTTCTTTTAACCTATGGACAGTTTTGCCCATGTAGAATGCATTGCAACTAACACATGTGGCAATATATACCAACTTCTGTGTGTTGCAACTACACCTACCAGGGCACCCTATGGTCTTAATATAATTGGACACCACTACATATGGTCCTTCATTAATGAACCTGCAAAATTTACAGGTTCCACACTTATACATCCTGGAACACTTATAAGTAGTTCTATTTCCCTCCAAGATTTCTTTGATATTTTTTACCCTAGAATATATTATTTTGGGGAAATTTCCTAAATCCTTCCTCATAGTTTCATTAAATACTGTGTCCCATGTTTTATCCACTATTTCAACAACACCACTCGTTTGACTATTATATTTCAAAATTAATGCCTTGCCTTCAAGGGTATTGTTCTTCTCAACCATATCTGTGTTGTTACCCCTTAAGATAAGTTCGTATATACTCCTCCTTTTCTCCAAAACCTTGTTTCTAATTTTTAACAACATATTTAGGGGATAGCCCCTATCTAAAAAGAAACCAATAAGAGTATACACTTCCTTAATACAAATATCATCATCACTCACTAGTCTGGAAAGTCTTACCATCTGGCCCTTCACTATTCCTCTTTTTTTGATGAGGAGGGTGGCAGCTATTGTAATGTAACAAGGAATTACTGTGATACGTCTTCCTGAAAATGTTGCTATGTAGAATATTTGCTGTTTTGGTCAATTTGATGTCCAAAAATTCTATTTCATTTTTATTCCAATTGCTGGTAAATCTAAAAAAAGTAGTAGTACTATTAAGATATTCAACAAAGGACATAGCATCATCCTCACTGCCCTTCCAAAGTATTAATATATCGTCTAGAAATCTGTTATAAAGAGCAATCTTGTCATTGTATGGTTAACCAAATACATAATTTTCCTCCCAATGCAGAAGAACCAGGTTTGCAAACCCAGGGGCACATTTTGCCCCCATTGCCACACCTGAAATTTGTTGAAACATCTCACCTTCAAATGTCACAAAGTTGCTCTTCAACACCATTTCCATACTTGATGTCATCATATTTATTTTAGCAGCATTTAGTTTACCACTTTTAACCAAACTCTGGGTGAAATATTCAACCCCTACATCTTGTGGGATTACTGTGAATATGTTAATGACATCTATGGTTAAAAAAGACCATTCAGTACCATCATCCGATATCCTATCAAGTCTTTGAAGGCAATGCCAAGAAACTTTCATAATGTATGGAATCCCAGCCACAACCTTCGGAATCCCTTCATCCACAAAAGCAGCCAAGGGTTCAGTCTTGGAACCCCGAGAAGAGACTATAGCTCTAAAAGGAGGATCTCTGGTGCCTTTATGTATCTTGGGGATACCAAAAATGACTGGTGTGACTGGGTGTTCCACATTTAGAAAATTGAATTCTGTTTCAGTCAGTGCCCCCTGAAATAGGGCATCAAGTAAAAACAGATCAATTTTACGATATGCTATATGCAATTTGTTGATAGATACCCTTTGGTAGGTTGTGTGGTCATCCAATATTTCCTGCATCTTGGCTATATAATCAAATCTGGACATAATCACTACACCACCACCCTTATCGGGTTTCATAATTCTCAAATCTTTATTCTTGGCTAACTCAAGCAAAGCATCTTTTTCCTTTGTTGTCAAATTCGAAACACAGTTTGCCCCCATTTGATATTAATCCTTTTCTTAATTCCCCTAACTCATATTTTTTTTCAAAAATAAACACATCCTTGTTACACGGGGGTATAAATACACTCTTTCTTTTTAAACACCCCTCATTATTTTGATCACCAACACCACTATGGTTGTCCTTAAAGTAAAGCGCCAGATTTAGCTGTCTAGCAAACATTTTGACACTAGTGAGTACATCCACCATGTTTGTTCTAAAGCTAGGCACAAATGAAAAACCTTTTAACAAAACATCATGATGAGATTCTTTAATGTCATAGGCACTGTAATTGTAAACACTAAAATTGGATTTAGTGAAGATTTTACACTGTAACAACAAGTTCTCATTGTTTAAACATACTTCTTCATCACACATAATAGTAGTTGGGAAAGAAGATGAAATTTCACATGCATCACAGTCAAAGTCAATATCAAAGTCATTTAATATCTCCTTCTGTTGTTGTAGTTGTGCCATTGTTTGTTCCAGTGGTTGTTTGCCCATCTTTCTCCCTGATATTTTGTATCCAGAACATGGTGCTGGTTGGTTAAATTCCTCTCCCTCTTGTTCTGTAGCCGAGCTGATCTCCTTAACGGCGGATATTCGTCTAAAAAAGCACCAGATGTAGACGCACCATTATTCGGCTCACCATCACCATTAACAAAATTATCATTTAAAGTTGTGGCACCCTCAACATACTTTTCATGACTATATTTGACAAACCCATAGGCCCAGTTGTTTTTATAGTCCTCTGTATCCCTAGCTAACATCTTAATTTTCGTTTGTATACTTTTTTCAACATATTTATCAATGTTACTTAAAACATCCCAGTAACCCTGTGCATTTTGAAAAAAAACAAGTTCTCCACAATACTTTCATTCAGTTTAACAATTTCCTTCTCAAGTATACCTATCTTACTTTCATTGTTTTTAACAATGATGTCCAACATTTGTAGACTTGTCATTAAACAGATCTATCAGTTCTTTATAGGCCTGTGTCCCTTGTTCTATACCATTGGGAAGTTTCCAGATCCTTAGTCCCTTGGGGACCTGTTGTAAAGTAATAGATTTAACCAAAAATGTATTGTCCAACTGTAACGCCCTATATTTTCTGCATTTAGTCCCACATACTTCTAGTTGTTGTTTAACAGTAAGTTCCAAAGCTTTACCTTCCTTTAATGCAGTAAAATCAAAAATGGGGCCTTGAAACCACCGTTTAAAATTTTCACCAACATTGTTGTTACCATTACAGTTCCATTTTTCACCTCTCAAGTCTGTGTCCCGGTTATTGCCAGATGATCAGTCTTCACCTCGCTCGTCCGGCTCTTGACTGTTGCTGGTTCTTGGGTTTTCACCCCTCTCAATGTTGGAATTACCATTTTCAGCAACCGTTGCATTATTGCCTCCATTAGGCATGAGTGAAGAGTGCATGCTGTGTCAAGGGGCATGCATGCAAGGTTACTCTGTCTGCCCCCATTGTCCCTCACACACTATTCCACACATATGCAACTAGGTAAACATGCACATATACAGCCGTACCTTGGAAATAAAAACATCTCTGCATTGCCACTCTGCCATCCTGAGCTTCTGTAATGGCAGCAGCTCCCTATGATTTAGACACACAGACACCTGGAACAGAAATACCAACTTATTCCAGCTGTTTGATGGATGGCCACTGTCACCACTGTAGACTAAGGTGGGGCATCCACCACTCAGTCACATGATAGACCCAGCAGCCTAACTAGGCTGTTCTGCAAGGCCATAGCACACTTTATAGTGAACCCTATTAACAAGGACATTGGTGACCTACAGACACTCCATCACACACAGTTAGGTTTTGTCATGGAAGAGTTCATGTCTGTTACACTCAGTTGACCTCTGTGACACAGTCTCTAAAGCCAAGGAAGGGGGTGGCAGTGCAAACTGTCTATCTTGACCTGGACAAACTATGTGACAGTATAACCCACCTGGCCATTATAGATATAACACTTCCAAGTATACATCACACCATATGTTACTATAGCACACTGCTGCACTGACATGACCCACCTATTCCATATAGGGGAATCCACCTCAAGCAGTTGACCCATAACTAGTGGTGTAACCTGTTGTTCTGTGTTTGGGCCTCTGTTATGTGCGATGTACACTTCTAAGGTGCAGGTAACACCCATTAGCCTATGTCTGACAATGTCTGTGGATGACTGTATTCTGTGTGCTGTCACCAGGTTCCCTAGTGATGTGGGAATCTGCCTAGGAAGGTCTTACACAGATAAATGACTGTTGCTAGACACATGGCCTCAGGCTGCATACCAGGACATGCAGTGTCAACCCCTTTGGGGAGAGTGACATCCCCACATATTATCACAGTACTAACAACATCATAGGCACACAATTAGTCATGTTGGATCTGTGGACACAGGTGCTTGGCAACATATTTCACCCCAAAGTTGCTTCTGTTGTAAGGTAAACTTTCTACATGGCCCAAGTCATGCAAAAGGGTATGTCATCAGAGGACATGGGGTATAAACATCCCTGCATTCCCCCCAATAAGGCCCATTATTATGTATAATTTCCTGTTCATCATTCACATCACACAGCACATGCAGGAGCTGGGGACATCGCAGAAGTTCCCCACCAGGGAATTCCAGGGCCTCAAACATCTACCGTACACAGATAGGCTGTAAGCCCAACCCTCTACCCAGTTTCATACATACTCCTCAGGGGTGACTTCAGTGTGGCATGCAGGGCAATCACAGACTCCACATTGCTTGGACTGCTGCATGAGTGCAACTCATGCTCCACTCTTTTAACACATACACATGCCCTCAACCTGCTGTGTAACATGAACTGGGCTTGTTGGCAGCTCAGATGTGTGTCCCACACTCTCACCCTGTTTAGAATGGGCACTCTGTCCACATCAGGCAGAGTAGCTATTTATACCTTTGCAGTTGGAACATGGATAACTGGATGGTTAACTGCACATACACCCTTGGGATTACACCTGTGCCCCTGTTGGACTGGGGCATCAGGTGCTGCCTTGCATACACATGGGCTAACATCTGGCCTAGGCATATGAGTGTTCAGGGTCCATAGTCTAGTAATATGGTGCCAGGAATACCAGTTATGGCCTGAGTGTTGTGACAGACTGTGTTGTTAGGTGTCCACACCCATCACTGCCATCGACTGTTGGGCATACCTATAGGCAATGTTACAGGACCATGTCATCCAGCCTATATCTGACAAATAGGTGAGTGGTACTAAAAGTACATGTGGACATTCCAGCAACATCTGTGTTATGCAATAACTAAAAGCAGTGCATATGTAGTGTAGGGTGTCCTCCTTGTAGGTGTCCAACATCTGCAGTATCCAGATGTTTGTGGAATGTGTATGTATGCCTGATAGATATAAACCCCCTGCCAGACAAATGTAGATTCCTGGACACCAGTTAGACAATATGTGATGGTTTCCCCCAGAGATTGGGGAATGTGTCTTTGACACACCAGCCCTCTCTGAACACAGTAATGGTACATTAATATCTGGTACTGTATTCATTACCTTATACAGTATGCTCAATATGTACACACTGCTGCTGAGGCAGAGCCACTGCTCCTCCCACTACTACTACCTATAACCTGCTATCCTGCTGCAGGGGGTCACCAGGTATGCTAGACATAGGTGTCAGGCAATGAGATACAGTGTGGAGTACACAGTGACCTAGCTAGAGTACATCAGGAACAGTCAGGGACACCTGGACAGTCTTTGAACTAAGCCTGTATGACATTCACAGACTGAGAGGGGCTCACTGACAGTGCATGATGTGATATGCAAGCTGTATCCACCAGTACTTACTGTCAGTATGATGCCCCTGCACTGGCCAACTATATCCACCAGTACTTACTTTTACTATTGTACAACACACAATCCAGTAGCAGTCATATGTGAGCTGACCATTGCTGGGGTGACTCAGGGGCTACAGCTGTGATCTATGTCACTGCAGCCAGAGCCATAAGGGATGGTTGTAGCTGCTGGAAAGCAGTCTAACAGCAACATGTCATTCAAAAAAATGCTGTTGAGACCTACTGTTAAAATTCCTATTTCCCATGACTGCATCCACCCATCTGTATTCCATTAAATGCTTAATTCTATGACATACCTGATATAGTGATGTACTCCTTTGTGAGAAGAAATTGAGTGGTAGTCTCCTAGGAAATCACAGTCTGTCTTCATGAAGAAGGTGTCAAACCTGTTTACCATAAGCAGCAGCTTGCCTTTTGTAGGTCATGCTCATGAACAGGTGATTTCCTGTGCACCACTCTGTGGTTCACACTTGCTAATAACATCCAGAACAATTGGGTTGCCTTTTCATTAGCCAATGGCATGGCACCACAGTGCTATAATTAAGGCCTTCATGTAGGCCTTGCCCCTTTTCCTGGCATGTGAGGACATTATTGAGGTGTGGGAGCTACAGCATCACAGAGGGCAGGTAGAAATACTGTCCACTGTTTGACTGATGTGTTATGTCCACAGTTATGCATGCTATGCCTGCCCATTGTTAATAGACTTTCAGATTCTATAGCTGTGTACTGTTTAACAATATGTGTTGGGGTCAGTAAGGGGACAGGCAAATGTGAGTGTCATCCATCCTTTTTATCTGAATGTGCATGCTGCTGCAGTTGATGTTGGTCTATCACCTGTGTATGTTTGTTGGGGGAGACTGTGACACATGTCCCTTTCACCTAAGTAACCCCCAACCCTTTATGTATGCGTGTTGTGTGGATGCCCTGTTCTAGGTGTTTGGGAGGTATGTTAGGTCTGTAGTAGGTAGCTGAACATACTGCTGCATGTGCAGCAGGCTGCAGCTACTGCATTCTGGATAGGAGTCAGAGTAGGGATTGTGAAACACTGGGGAACAGCAAGCTGCTACTGTCAGCGAGGGAGGTGTCAGCTGTTGTGTCACAGCATGGCCAGGTTAAGGGCACCCCAACAGACCAGGTAAAGCATGTGCCTCTGGTACATATGTTATGTAATAGTGCCATCCAGAGAGTGGTAGGTGACATTTAGAACACATATTCATATTTGTGAAATGCGTCCCACACTGCAGGCCTTTAATGTGCTACTGTAGGTGGCAGTGACTGTGGTAGTAACAACCAGTTTTCCTGGATATTGCAGGGCTCAGTTATTCCAATGATGTATTGACATGTCTGTAGTTGTCCTGCCACTGACTGGACTATGGGCCAGGACTGTGGGTGTCCAGATGTGACACATGCTAGGAATGTAACAGATAAAGCTACCAAGTCATTATTATGGCACGTGTATTTGTGAGACATGTGCATGCAAACAGTGTGTTACACAGGATTGGCATGGACATGTGTGATCAGATGGGTATGATGTGTGACACTGAGCTGTCTGTCATGATTTTGGAACCCTGATCTGCTCTGTCTTCCCAGTATGTCAGCACATGAAATAGGTTGTATGACAACCCTGCTATCAGTAGGGGGCACAACTGTGGACATTCAGCAACAGTCTGTTCAGTTGTCAGCTCTACCTGATATTGTAGGCCTCCCGTACATCCAGCAGCAATTTATTTGTCTGTGAACTGGTTCAGTGTCTACATCAGAGGCACAACTACATTGTGATTTATCCCAGTATATATAGGAGTAGTGTGTCACTGGCAATCAGGATATGTTTGTAAAAACACTAGCTATTCTCAAGAGCTGAGTTGGCTTAGTGGGGGTAATGCATTATGCTGTAGTTGACAAGGTCTTGAATTCAATACTTGGCAGGGTTAGAAATTTTTGCTGATGGGTCGTCACTGTAATGCTTGCTATGTTTATAAAAACAGCAGTTATTCTCCAGAACTGAGTTGACCTAGTGGGATAATACACAAGGTTGTGGTTCAGAGGTCTGGGGTTTGAGAATTGGAAGGGGTGATTATTTTATTGATGTGGATAACAGTGTCAGAATCAGCCCCATAGTGACTCCATTTGTAAAAGTGATGATGTTATCACTACTAACATACAGCTGTGCAGTACACATTGAAGGCCATGCTGCTAAATGCTAGAGGTGTATAAGAGTCTGCCCTCATTGCAAGCGGTCTTAACCCTGAGAACTGCAGACATCTGTGCAGTCACATAGACCATGATTCACAGCTTTAGAGAGCACCCAGGTTTACCTGGTCAACCATCCTATCAAACATTCAGAACCCAAACTGTTGCCGGTAATGCTATGGGACATGGGGCTTCAGTATGTATAAGACACATACACACCTCCATGCTGTACAGCCAGTAAGATACACAGGGGACACTGCAGGGGCAATTCACCATTGCCAGCACATATCTATTCAAATCACAGCTAGTTATTGGTCACCACATGTTCCCAGGAAGCCCATTCTGCTTATATGTACCTCATCAACCTTATTAGGAGTCAGGTCTGTACAGTGATCCCTAACATACATTGTAAGATGTAACCTTGCAAGTACACAAATGGCCAGAGAGCCATCAACAGTGGAATTACAACCACCTTGGTGCAGCCAGGGGCTAACCCTCACATGAGGTGAAGGTGTATTTCAGTTGACATTGCACAAAACGGGTTACCACTGCAGCATCCCTAGAGTGTCATCCTCCATGGCAAAGCAACCATCATGTGGTCATGTTTGCAGTCACCATCTCCCACACTACCCATCTAGCTAGGATCAGCCATACATACACCTCCAACATGTAGTGCATCTTCCTGGGGGAGGTATACACAGCCTCACAGCCCCCAACCCCTCATTAAGGACTGCACCAATTACCAATAACCCAAGTGCTATATGTGCATTTGTATAGCTGCATGTAGTCAGCTATACCCAATGGGTGATTATTTTATTGATGTGGATAACAGTGTCAGAATCAGATGTGATGATTAAAGCAGCTTTAAGCAGGTTTGTGTGACTTTCCACAATGTTTAGCAGTGCATAGTCCCACTTAAACCGCTGCTATTTTCAAAAAAAGAAAAGAAAAAAGAGGTGATAGGAAAGTGGTAAAATGGGGGCAAGCAGGGGGAAAACAATATGAAAGGCAGTTAGGGATGTGCAGGATTTGTATAAGAAAGGACCATAGCTCTCCATTTCTCCTACAGCAGCTGTGTATGTTGTGGACAATTTGAAATTTGGAGCCTCACATCCCACAGGGAGGGGTGTGGGTGACATAACTTTGTTGATTAATTGCTGGGATGAGTAAGTGATAACAGTGTACATGGGAGCGAAATGGAGAGCTATGTATGGGGCAAAATTTTTAATGCAGGACAGATTCCATTTTTTTTAAGGAGAGAGTGCGATGTTGGAAAAGGGTTGTAGGTACATTTGGGGAGGTAATTTGGGTTGGATAGGTTGCATTTGCAGACAAGACAGCAGGCAGGGGTGTTGTATGACACATGAGATGGGTAAACACCTTGTACAGGGAGGGTGGTTGGAAGGGGAGGACCAAGTGCCCCCAGATGAAGACAGTGGGACTGACATCCCCACACAAGGGCAGTCACCACTGCCCCTTCATGGCCCTGAAGGTAGCTGTACTGGGGGCTGGGGCCAGCCTGCCCCTCGAGGTGTACCAGTCTGCCCTCTAAATGGTGCAGTAGGTCATCCAAATCCCACTGAATGACCCTGCACACCATCCCTGAGAACTGATTGTGGGTGACAGGATCCTCTTTGTTCCTGTGCGTTGGGGGGGATGGGCCCCATCTCCTGAGATGGTTCCATCCAAGGGTGGTGCAGGACCAGTAGAGGAGGCAGCTCCAGGGACATGCTAGGACCCAGTGCCATGGCCAGATGAGATGATATAGGTGGATCCACTGGAATTGGCCTACCCAAATGTGCTAAGATGTTGAAGTTTGTCAAAATGTATTGTTTATTCATAAACAGAACATTTCAATATTAGTTATAACAGCATGGATGGGTGTTCCAATTAACCCAGAACAATAAAATAGCATAGCATACAGAACACAGGCATAACTGGAATAACAGTCAGTACTGTAAAATCATGCAAGCAACAGTTGAGGCAAAAGGCCAACAATGGCAGAATTTAAAAAAGGTATGTTAGTATGCAACCATTGTGATATATAACCAATAATACAACACAAGGCCCAACATTAGGTTTTGAAAACAACATATGTGGAAATGAAACCATATCCATAGTATGTGAATACATTTTTGTGATTCAGATAAAGGGTGCGGGGAGAGAAAAACATTCCGTTAGCAACTGTATAGGCTATATTTTGCACAACTGTACTGGGCAATAATCTACAGGTCTGCCCTTACTTTACATTTACATGTGCCCTATACCTTCTGTAGCATGTACATACCTCTCAAGCTGTCCACATGGGATGGTATGGTCCAGGCAGTAGGAACTATAGGTACATGACTACAGGGGACTATTACATATCAGGGGAGGATACATGACTAACAATGTGTACCCCAAACTAATGTTGTGTGAGTGTGTTACTGGCATAATTCAACTGGATTTATATATGTGCCCAAGGTTATTGGCAACAGTGATCACTAGTCATGACAGAGTAACACTTGAGAGACATGTATCATTCACAGTGCAGGGGGTTTATAGCTATCCTGGTCTCATTCATAGGCATGGGGTTAAACTATCAGCACACATTCACAGACACACCAGGCATACAGCTGTACCAACAGTACAACATTTAAGTTGTCTTCTTAAATCTTAATAGTACTGTACTGCATGACATTTTATTTAATGGAGACTTATCACCTTGCTGAGCAATGTTGTTTACACACAAGTACATCTGGACATAGGCATTAGTATACCCTTCATGCAGCTACTACAGACATTTTTTTACATTATAGTCCTGTTGGGAGAATATCTGTTAACATTACATGACTGTTTCTATAAATAGTCAGCACTACTTGTCTGTTACTATAAATAAATATTAGTACTGGTACCTAGATTTGAACCCTTGTCTGTGTGGGGAAAAAGTAACAACATTTATATTGCTTATCATACTGAGCTACTGGGCCACTGCTGTGTGCTGGTTAATTGATATATGCCTAAAGTTCATCTGGTGACAAAGTCTGACCTTGTAATATAGGTAGAGTGACTCAGAAGACTGCAGTGACAGTTGAACATATATGCATAAGACTCATGCATGAGAGACATAGTAGTTGAAGTGTGCATTAATACTTTGGATGCAGGTGTATACAATTAACCCCTAATGCATGGGAATATGTGGGATCTGTACAGACCATACCAGGGTGCTGGGATGCCTACCTGACCCATATACATTTGTAGATAGTATATTTGCTGTCTACAACTATTACAGTCTCAAACTTGCTTGCATCAGCTCACCTACATTCAGAAATGCATATAGCTGAAATGCAAAGGTTAACATAAGAAAATCCTGGGGAAACAAACTATAACAGGTTAGACATTACTATTCAAAGTTCAGATCTTACTGCAGAACAAAAATCATATTGCATTATATGTAGTAGTACATTTAGCATAACAGTTCTTTATCAGGCCATCTTTGGTCACTTCATGTTGTTATACTCATGTTTGCTTCACTGTACCTGTAATATTGCATTTATTGAACAACATCCTAGAATATATACAACAATTGGCAGAACAAAAAACTTTATTGCAGGTAACATGACACAGTGATTGGACTACATTTCACAACTTTTATTATTCTTTACTTTTAATCTTTATTTATTTATTCAATTAGTTTTTGCATTTTTTTATTTATTTATGTTATCTTTATTGTCCCACTGCACTTTATTACCAGATCCTTAGTATTAATACAGTATACACGTCATTTGTATACATTATTAATGCGGAATTAGCTTTCTTTCTTTCAGTAGCATGTTACATGCTTTCATCTATACTGAACTGTACCTGGCATTACTCAGTAATATCAGTCCACATCTATGAACACAATCAGTGCATTACACGCAGAGCAGACTATACCTACTGGCAGTTACTACTGTACTCTTTCTTATTTATATTACTACATATTACAAGATATATCTGTACTCACCACACTCCTGGTGCATCCTCGCTAGGTGACCTTGGTGGACCTCCAAATTGCGAGTCATCTCAACTGCAGCTGTGTGGAGGGAAGCACACCATTATACATACCAGTTTATCAGATATTTATAATAGAATTTGGTAAAACAATATGCTTTCTATGCTTACAAACTCCTAGTGCATTTTCATCCTGAGCGTCTTGGATCCATTGGGCCAAGAGCCCCCCTTCCTTTGCTTAAGGTCATCATAATGATGATGTACCTGCTCACTAGTGCAGAGGATTCCAGCAGCAGTGGTGAGGTCATATGTCAGATGGTCCTAGGCCACAGACATGTATTCAGAGCCCTGGTACTGGCCATGCAGCAGTCTGTCATCATGGTCTTTGATGAGGAGCCCAATCATGACCCTGGACTCCATCATGCCCTGGCACTGTGCCCAAAAGCATGCACCCTCTCCTACTCAAGCCATAGCTCCTGCAGGGATCAAACTCCAATAGATTCTGGTTGTATTCCTGCCTGTTCAGTTTAAATAAGGCTATTTTCCCACTGTTTGCTACCACTGGGTGTTTTTAAAAAAATTAGCTCTGGTTAGCACTATGCAAACCTGCTAAGCTGAGCTGAGCAATGCCTAAACATGGACTGCTTAGCACTGCTTAGTGGTGCACAAACCTGCTTAGCTGAGCTGAGGACTGCTTAAAGTGTAACTGCTTAGCAATGTTCAAACTGGCTAAGTGGAGCTGCACATTGCTCAGTACTGCTAAAACAGGTCTTGTTTAAGCTTTGCTTAGCATGGTTTAGTGATGTTTAGCAGGGCTTAGCTATGGGCAAACTGTAATTATTTAATACATAAAAAATATTGGAAATAATTGTTCATTAATGATACTTCATAATTAGGTGTATCTATTTTACTTTATATCTCCTAAACATATGCATTTCATTATGCAATATGTTAGTGTAACTTTAATGTATTGAACAATTGTGTGTAACTGGGGCTTTTATACTTGGGTCTCCACTGTAAATGGGCTTCTTGAGAAGCTGGACTAAACCTAGTTAACAAATTGTAATGTATACCTAAAAAAAAACAAACATTTACAACATTTCCATATCACATGTAAAAAGCTGAATGGCCAGTATTCAAACCATATACCTACTACACAGGAAGCCATTACTCTAACCATTCAGCTACCAAGGATATGGTGATTAGAGCTATACTGTTTTTTATAGCTCTTAGTTATGTCTAAGCACTGCTGAGCAAAGCATTGTGCCATGCAAACCCACTCGGCTATACTTAAACTTGACCCTTTTCTTAAAATTAAACACATTTAGTTTCTATTTTAGACATCTGGCACATTTTTATTGCTAAGTGCTGTGCTGCACAAATACAAACTAAAATAATAAAAATGGGCAATCACATTTAACTTCAGTGCTGTACGGCACTCTGGCAGTACAGGGGGAGTGTTACGGACACTTTAACACCCCCCCTCTGTGAACTTTAAAAACAAATATAAATAAGTTCTGAGGACACTTTACTTTAATCTTTTAGAACTGTACAGCACTTTTACAGTGCAGGGTGTGTGCCACGGACACTGTAGCACACACTGCTCTGTGAACGTAATACAAAAATGTATATTTTTTATTATAAGGACACTTTAATTTAATATTTTAGTGCAGTATGTCACAGTGACAGTGCAGGGGGTGTGTTACACATCACTGAGCACTGTAACACACCCCCTACACTGATTCAGTAACTGTGTACATGGCTCTCCTCAGTAGCACACCCTCATTAATATGCAAGCCACACTGCTGAGGGGGAGCTGCAGACACAGCCACAGTACACTCCGTGCAGGGCTTGCACTATCCCTTTATGGAGTTTATTAAATCTGGTGAAGGACGTTTTGACTTACTATTGTACAGGAATTTTCACAAATCACATATAGAAAGGAAAGTCAGGTCACCATAAATGAAAAGATCATTTGAATAAATACCTATGTGAAAAAATGCCTCATTTTTAAAAAGTAGGAATGTGCAGAGCATCCAAGCCTAGTTTTGAACACACATGTTCAGAGAAGATGACATGTGCACTTGTCACTATCAGGGAAGAGAATTTTTGCAGCAGATATTTTGCAATATTTGACAAACACAAGGCAGGAATTTTGCCAGGTCAAAAATATAACACTTCAAACTGGCATCATTTGATGCATGGTTGTTAATGCTAGGTGCTTTAATAATAAGTTTTTATTGGAAATCTGCTAAGTTCCCACAAGACTGTTGTTAATGTTTGTGAAGCATGGTTAAAAAGAACAATGACTTGAAATTAGTTTTGTATGAAAAAATGTTTTTACTTTAACAGACATTCTAACCAAAAATCAGCTAGAGGTGTTAAGATAGGGATTAAAGATAGTTATGAGATCTGTGATTATTACATGTTCAGTGACAATACCAATACTATAGATTGTGTAACTGTGACATTAATAACAGCCCTAAAACTTAACAAATGTTGGGAGTGTATAGACAATCAATGTCAAATGCTGATGACCTAGAGAAATTCATACATTTCTTGCATGACATACAGGAGGGAAGAATAAATTTACCAGAAACAGACTAGAATAATATCGTTTCTTCAACTTTAGCAAGGAAATTATTCGCAACATATGTTCAGGAACAACAATTGCTTCTGATTGTAAAAGAAAAAAAACAGGGAACGGAACATACTAGACATTAATTGTGATCCTAAAGAAATTACTGTTACTTCGTAATTTTTTACCACCATTGATTCGCAGTGACCATGGGATTATAGAGATTAATTTTTTGGTAAATAATTCTGCCAAACTGAAATCTAAGCCAGTGCACATAAGATTAATAACAGGTTATATGGAAGCAAAACAGTCACTATGTAAAACTAATTGGAGTGAGGTGTTCAGTGGAAAAACTGCAGAAGGAATGTGAAAGGTTTCGAAAGAGAAACTGGTTGAATGCAAACAATTCAAAAAATGTTTAACATCAAGATCTATGTACACAATGTGAGGAGGACGCATTTCTCTAAGAACAAAATATTTGATTAGGGTGAGAGACAAAAAATATAAGAAATGGAAAAGAGGTTGAACTACACTTTTGAAAACTGAAATAAACAAGCTGGACAAACATATTAAGCATATTGTGAGACAAGTTAAAGAAAAATTTGAAGAAAATTTATATAAAGTTATGGAGTATAATAGGAAATCATTTTATAGATACATAAGCTGTAGAAGGAGTAAAGGCATACAAACCGATAAACTGTGTGTTGATTATAAAATTTAGTTTCAGACACAATAGATTTTAAATATATTGACAAAATCTTATTCAAACAGTTTGACTCCACAAAGGGGTGATAAGTCATTGTAGTGACATCCGGGTATCCTCAGATACTGAAATAAAATCAGATTATATTGAAGAAGAACTGTGCAAACTGTGTTCAAACAAAGTACAGAGAGGAGATCAAATTAGTAATAATGACCTGAAATCGCTTCAGCAAGAAATTACAATACCATTATATTTATTATTTGCTAGGTCGTATAAATAAGGGGAGATTCCTCAAGATTGGAGACATAAACTTATTAAACCTGTCTTTAAGGGAAAGTGGAATAGGACAAACCCAGAGTCATATAGACACTTAAGTCTATTTTCATGTTGTGGACAAATAATCGAGTAGGCATTATTGGATGTTATTGTCAGAATGTTAGACCTGAAACCATATATCAGTGTATATATGTAGTAGATAGACCTATTACCACCTGTAACATGATGTTGTGTAACAATATAATAACAGCTATAAATGAAAACATTGGGCTGTGCTATAATTTATATTGATTTAACTTCAGGATTTTTAAGAACAGTTTGTACACATTATGGGAACAACTGTTTTTGGTATATTCACAGGCTAGAAGAGTATCAATGCCTGTGCTTTAAATATTTGTATGTATGTATGTGTGTATGTATACATTTCTGATACATAATCCATGCCATTCAGTAGAGAACAAAGTTTTTGTTCCCGCTGGGAGATGGTGTATTGCAGAATAGTGGTTATCTGAGAGGTTAGATATGCTATTTTTGATGTGCTATATTCACACCATATAATATGGTCAGATTTTGGTGATGGTGCACAGACAACATATTACTGTAGTAATGTATTTAGCAAAAGGCTTTAATGTGAGTCACTTGGTGATCTATGGTTTATAAACAGGTCTTGTGCTCTCAAAATGTCAGAGACATTTGTCACTCAGACAGAGGATTTTTTTTTTTTTTTTTAGGGAAAAAGTGAAGCCTTTTGTGAGATCCCTGTCCTGAAAACAACTATAAGGGGCTTTACTAATGATTTATTTGTGAAGCACCAATAGCCTGCTTGTGGATTTAGTTGAGGAACACCAGGGACCTAACTCCTGATATAGGAGGAAATTGACCAAGGGCTACGCTATTTGACAGCAGTAAGAAAGTTTTTATTTCATTAAAACAAGAATAATAAACTCAAGCATATAATGCAAGTTAAATAGATGTGTTCTAAGCAAAAAGTGTGATTTCTTTAAGTTTTATGTTAAAGTATGTACTACTATATAGATTTACACCCTCACACATGCACACAAAATATCTCTGTATAGAAATATATAGAGAGACAGATAGAAAGATATATTTATATATCTATATTTCTCTCTAAACACCCTCAAAACATATTATCAGCTGTTTTAGAGGGTATTTTTTCTTCACTTATTAATTAAGATAAGAACAGCAATGTTCATAAATTCAAACCGGCAAAATGACAAAATCGAGCAACATAAATGAACAGTGAACATGAATAACATGAACAGTGAATATGAATGTCAACGTGAACAGTGAACAACCTTTCCAAAAACATTTATGTCCAGACATTTCACAGAATAAAAAATACCACAGATCAAAGCATTTATTGCTACAATACTGCCCTTCTCTTTCTCTCATAAGGTAATATTTTTGTAACTTAATCCAATCTCTGAAACCTTTGACTTTTCTTTCTTCACCTTCCTGGGTACATAACACTCTATAATAAGTCTTGATAATGTTTCTGCCTATGTCTTCCTTCTTCCATGAATCTTCTCCCTGAGAAGAGCTACTTCTTTTGCTTCCAGCTCTTTCCTTTTTCTTCACCTCTAAGTTTACAGGCGTTCAATATTTATTTTCAAAAATTTACTTTCCTATTCCTGTATCACATCTTTCCAAAACATACCTATGAAAACACACTGCTAGAACATATGCATAGTACTGCAATTGAGTTCACCATGTCTCCTCTCATCCGCCAGAGGCAAGAATAATCTGTACTAAAGTTCTATAAAATCAATTAAGCCAGTGCATATGTTAATCCCACACTGCTGGCGAGATTGTCAATTTGTCTCCAAAGTTTAAGCAAAATGCTCATTCATCCTAAGAAAACTGTACACTTTCTTTCCCCAACCACTTTAATCGCAAGTCTTTTCATATCTTTTCCCATATACATCATGTGTAAGAGTGCTATAAATATTTTTTTCTTCAACAAGCATCGTTTTTAACACCACAGAAAATTCCCATATCCTCCTTCTCAGATGGAATCTTCCCCGTATCTGTTCCCTTTAGCAAATTGTTGATTGCATGTTTTAATTTTTCAAACTGAAGCCAGTAGTGTTTTGGAAGGCAAAATATAGATCTGTCACTGCAGAAATTTAAAGCTCCCTCCCTTACACATCTGAAGTAAACTCTCTAGTTTTAACCCCCCCCCCTTTCCCCCAGTTCTTCCAATAAACTCTTCATCCAGGTATGTTAATAGTATGACTGTTCATAACATGCCTAATACCACTCCTGAATTTTCTTTCAGTATTCTAATAAGCCTATTTAAAATGTTATTGTCTAGGAGAATGCTTGTCCTGAGTACTCCTCTCAGGTTGATACAATCAATCCTTCATCTGAATAGCTGCAGTGGCAGAACCAAGAGCATTAAGCTTATCACCTGTTTCCTTGGCAACCTTAATCTTTCTTTAGCAATTCTAAACCCTTTTCCATCCACACAAGCTTCTCACATTAGCCTGGTAACCTCCTTGGAAATTGGTAGAAAGTAGAAAGTGTTTACTAACATATTACACTATATGAAGAGCCATTATTTGTACTAAATTAATTCTGACAGTTAGTGTAAATACCCCTCTTAACTGAATTGCTGGTAGTAAAGATATTTGATGATATAGTAGTGAATGATTACTAGTTGTTAGTGCCCTATCAGTGTCCCTAGTCATTAAACCCCAATGCCATTCTAGCTGCTCTCCTACTGAGACCAAGACCCTACCCACTATGACTTGAATAGTTTTAGTTCTGTTGCACTCAAACCCTGAAACAGTTTTAAATCTCTTGAAAATGTTAACTAGAATAAGGGCTAATCTTTCCATTGCCAATAATTGTCTACAAACATGCCAGTGAATTGCCATTTATAAGGGCTATTCTGCACATAATTCTGAATTTGTTCTAACAAGTTCTCCATAGCTAAAATGAATAATATAAGAGATAGAAGACACTCTTGTCTAATTATGCTACCAATATCAATGCCCTGGGCCAAATGCCCATTTATTAAAAATTGAACTTGCATTTCAATACAAAGCAACGTCTCAATTAAGAATTTTTTTACCTAACTCCTCCTCTTTCAAAACTTTAAATAGAAAAGCCCATTCAAGCTGATCAAATGCTTTTCTGATATCAAAAACAATCATGCCAACATTGCTCCATCCCTCCCTTTCTGCAGAAGTCCAAACATTTCTTAGCATGCACCAGTTATTTTCAGCATATTAGCCTGTAAAAAAACTCTGGTTGACTTGCACCAAATATGCTAAATGCTTTTGTTATCTCTTGGCTTTTAATGTTGCTAGAATTTTTGCATCAAGGAATTGGTTCTGTAGATAAAACAACCAATGCTCTTGTAAAAGAATGCAGTAACTCTCCAGCTGTTGCTCCAAAATTAAATATCCATTCTAAATAGCTAAGCAGATTTTCATGAAAAAAAACTTCTAAAACTCCACAGGAAATCCATGATTACCAGATTTCCCCACTTTGAAGATTAGACTTGTCTCAACTATTACAGAAGCAGTAATGTATTTTATCCATTGCCTCCTGCTCTGCCTCAGTTAATATCTATGTCCAACTAAAAAAATTGCCTCCTCTTGAAAACCATTGTGGCTTTAATTTTAAAAGCATACAATGAACTAAAAAAAAAAATCCCCAAAAAACTCTGAGTTGCTTCTGGATTTGATATATCTCTGCTTATAACAGAAGCTGAAATTATAAAGCTATTTTTTGTGTTATCTTTCACTCTTGGTGTTAGCCAATTGCCAGATTTCTCACACCTACACCACCAAACATCCTGAAGACTTGAGGGATCCTTATAGTTAAAATCACATGGGCATGATCACTTTGGCACTCTCCACATTCTGGAGATGGGGCAGGCTCGTTCCTCTTAATATGAACCTGTCCAATCTACTAGCCTGTCTACTTTTGTCCATAGCGAATGTATACCCTTCCATTCTCCATATGTCCACCCATTCTTTCTGTGATTGCAGCTGAGATACTATTTTCCTTGCTCTGTAATTCCTTTACTTAGAACAGTTGTTTTCTCAAATTCCCAGTGTACAACTAGGTAAAGGTCTCTGCCAATGACTTATCGCACAATATAGGAGGATATCTTGCTAGTAGTCATGAAAGGAGAGAAAGAAATCAAGGGCCATAGACTGTCCTAGTTTCACATTCATGTCTAAACCTACAATTACCTAGCTGCCTTTCTTATCATTTTTCATTGTTTTTTAGCTTCACCTGGAATATTTTTCTAGCTAAAATTATCACTTCTCTGTTTCTCCCCTTTTGTTCAGTGTTACTTCCTAGGACTTCAAGTTTTTTCTCTCCCAGTTTCAGCACCTTCTTCTGATTTAACTTAATCTCCTGTAGAAAAATAATATCTGCTTTGATTCTCACATTCCATGTATGCTTAAAAGAGCCCCCTTCTCCTTCGCTAATCTCATCTTGTGACTCCTCCTCCCTCCTTGTTGCCTGAGCTACTTCACTACTGACCCTCGGCTCAGCCCAGATCTATGCCCAGATCTTGAAGTTGAGGTAGTGCTAGGAGCTTTGCTTGAGTAGTTGTGAGCAGAATACATGGGTGCACTAAAACTCTCCTTTTCACCAAATCCCAAAAGAAAAATAATAAACTCCACTCCATCCTAGATCACAAAACTTCATTTAATTCTGATCATTTTTAAATTCTTATTTGGAATAATAGTGTTATCATCCCTAAAGTTAGTTTTCTTTCATTTAACTCTGATCATTTTTAAATTTTTATTTGGAATAATACTGTTATCACCCCTAAAGTTAGTTTTCTTTCAAAAAGAAATGTAAACAACATATGCAAAATATCACACATAAGAAAAAAATGCAAGTACTATTGTTAAAGTGACCATAATGTTTTAAATAAGCCTTTGAAAAAAGTCATTCTGTGTAAATGTTGCTGTAGGACTGAATATGATTATGACAAAATGAAAATAGTTTCAATCATCCACGTAGGTACTAAGGAAAAATAGGCAGAAAGCAAGTACAGCCATTTAACAAGGTATTTTGGGATATCTGGAGAAACATTTACCAAACTGTTTGTTGAACCAGTCTTTGATAGATTCATCCTGATTTTAGCTATTCTGGACACCAACTCAATCCCCTGTTGTAAGTTACATTTCCCTTGGGACAGATTTAGGGATGGCTTCCTCTTCCACCCCTCTGAGATCACACTGAGGAGGCATTCTCTTTGAAAATCTTAGGGGCCTGCTACTGCCACAATAGATCAAAGCCCTTCCCTTCACTTCCCTCCTAACCTCTATAAAGGCAGCCACCTTTAAGTACAGAGCTTTGAAAAATCTTTATATATTCTTACCACAGCACCTTTCACACATACCACCCATTCAGTGGTCAATAATTATAAAATACCATCAGTGAGAATAACTGGGATCATACTGTAGATAATTTGAGGGGATTCACGCATTGAATAAAGCATTAAGGAGTCACCGCTTTCTATTAGTACCAGTAAGCTACAAGGTGATGAGCATTCTGCATCTACCATGTGCTGATGTCAAAACTGCTGAGAGAATCTAAAAACCTAAGTGCCATGTTTCAATTTATTCTGTCTTATACTGCAATGTGAATTTGATTAACTGTGCTGTTTTATTAACTTGCATTACATCTGCACTGTTTTTTTTCAATGTTTTACTGTTAAACTGTTTAATTAACTGAGTGGGAACTGTTCTGCTGATATATTTAAGTGTATATCTGTTCACCTGTGTTAAACTGACCTAAACAGAGTTTAAATATTTTTAGCATTGTCTGTTTACAGGTTTTGCTGTATCCAGATCTGTTTGTGTGATTCCTGTGTTTGCTGTGTTTCCAGCTATGCTATCTTGTGTTGGCTGGGGCCTACTTGCACTTAGTGGGAGTAAGTGAACTGGTTGGAACAGGTGCAGCATAGGGTGTTTAGCTAATAGGTCAGGGGCAAGGGTTGATTGGTCAATTCCAGTTTTTCTATTTTACTTTAATTTTTGTGGTACTTAAACCCCATATTTGTGTGGGTTTGCACTTGTTTGCAAGTTGCGCACCTCCGCTGCACTGCTTTAACCCTTTGCAAAATATCTCAGCTGCATTTTTTTCCTTACCAGCACTCCTGTGCAAGTGAGGCCCTCCCTTGCAGCTACTGTATTGATTTTATCCAGCCCTATTCACACCTATATGTACTCTTCTCAGATAGTACACACTCTACTACCCAAGACCTCTCTTCCACAGATTCTGACAACCATGGACGAACAATTTTCTATGGTTTCTCCTGCTAGTCTGGCTGTTATGAGCATCCTGAGACAGTGTAGCAACTGCCTCATTTATATGCACAACCCTGTACTACTACCACCTAGAAACATAATATGTGAGAGCTGCAATTATATTAAGAACCTAGAATCCTTGCTGTCTCAATCACAAGCCAATACATCTGGCACTGAAAAGGTTGTCTGTTCAAACACCTCAAATACCACACCACTGACACCACCCTCACCTGTACAACATACTCCCACATTTGCGGAGGTTATCAACAAAAACATAAATAAACAAAAGAGACCTCTGAGGCAAAATCACACATGCACATCACAATCCATAGGACCAAACACAACACATAGTACACACACCTGTGTCGCACAGCCTGTAAGGCCCATCCACAAACATACTAGTCATAGGAGACTCTATCGTGAGACACACAGATTGGCCCCTCACCAGGCTAGACAAAGAGAAAGCCACGTAAGTTGCTTGTCAGGTGCTAGAATCTGGCATATCACGCACACACTCAAGTCTTTCAATGACAGGTACTGTTTTGACTCTGCCATAGTACATGTTGGTGTGTATGACTTGAGACATACCTCTCAGGACTATATGAAGAGAGACATGATTAAACTCGATGAATATGTGTCCCAGGCAAGTATGTCCCTAGCCTTAAGCAGCATCCTACCGTCACCCAGAATGATGCCTCTATACAAACAGAAAATGATTGACTTTAACCATTGGCTTAATTTCTGATGTCATTCCAAGGGGATCCAGTACCTGACAGTCTGGGAGGATATGACTGACAGACCATGATGCTTTGCCAGAGATGGCCTTCATCTGTCTCCCCTGGGATTCAGGCTTCTGGAAAAGGTTCTTGCATCCCCCATAGTGCCTTTTCTAGGCAAAGTTACGAGGACATTACCAATGTGAAAAATTCTTCTAAATGAAATTTAAAGGTCATGCTGTTTACTGCTAGGGGTCTTAACATGAAATGCACACATTGCAAGCATTCCCTTCCCTGGAAGGTGCTGACATTTGTGCAGCCACTGAAACCTGGTTCAAAGCTGTAGAGAGCACCTCAGCCTTACCATGTTACTCATCCTACCATACTTTCAAACCATAAATGGAGGGCAACAAAGTAAAAGGAGGTGGAGTACCAATATTTGTCAAAGACATACACCCCTCCACACTGGTCAAACATTATGATTTACAGGAGACACTCCTGGTGCAGTTAACAGTTGAAAAAACACTTATTCAAATCATATCTAGCTACAGACCCCCAACATTGACTCAGGATGCCCACTCCACCTATCTGGACTTACTTGAATCCATCAAGATTCAACCCCCTACTCTGATCCAGGGTTACTTTAACTACCCAACCATAGAGTGGAAGACCTTCTACCCCAAATATGAATGCCCAGAGATTCCTCAACTTCATCATTGCCAATGTATTGAATTAGTTGGTCAACACAACCACAAGAGGTTAAAATATCCTGGACCTGGTACTAGCCAACATGAGTAGCCACTATAGCACCCCTACAGTGTTATCCTCCTTGGAATGATCCGACCATGAATCAATCACTTTCAAAATCACCATCTCCCCTTACCACCCCCCCCCCCCCTTGCCAGTATCAAACAAAAAAACTTTTCTTAAGCTGACTATAACCTCCTGAGAGCAGGTATAAGCAGCTTCACAGTCCCCGTCCCTTCAGTTGGAACTAGCACTAATGTCCAAACCTGCAACAAAAAACAATATGAGCACCTACATACCTGCATGGGCTCAGCAATACCTGGCAGAACTAAGTCTTCCTCAAGGAAGAGTAGACATGTCCGGTGGACTGCAGCAATAAAAAAACTCTATAATAAAAGGAAAAAATTGTTGTCCAGGAACAAGATGGAGCAGGTGCCAAGTTGGAAGCAATATCTTTTTTGTCTGAACAAGCAAATAAGTTCACCTGTGAAATCCTCTAAGGCTAACTTTGAGTCCAGATTGGCCAGATCCACTAAGGACAATAAACAGGCCTTCTTCACATACGTCTGCAATCTCAAAGGTAACACCTCTGAACTGGCGATCAAGAACATCACATACACAAATGCTGTAGATATAGCCAACCTGCTGGCAGACAGGTTCAGTGAAAACTTTACCCCCTCTGTTCCCCTTATCAGTAAATCAAAAGATCCCAGCACCTGCCCCCTCCCATCAACACCAGGGAGCATGTCTTTAATGCCCTCTCAAAGACAAAAAATATAGCCTCCGTGGGACCCGACAACATCCCTGGCTGCATCCTACATGAACTCAGGCAAAAGCTCTCAGCACTATTAGACTCCCTATTCAACCAAAGCCTGAACAACAACTTCATCCCAACTGAATGGAAGACAGCCACTGTCATCCATCTACACAAAGGTGGAGCATCCACAAACCCAGGCAGTTATAGTCCCATCAGCCTAACTAGCCTGGTCTGCACTTAATTATGGGTAGGATGGAGACGGATGAGCTTTCTTTTCCAAGGATGGGGAGTAGGTTCCAGGACAGTTCTTTCTTCTGTGAGATGTATCTGCCTTTTCAAACCATTCTGTTGATGTTGCAGAAGAGGTTTACATTCCTGGACTGAGTATTTCTGATGCCATTTGACTTGCTGATGTGCTGTTAGTTCATCAGTATTGGTTCATAGGATGCCTTGTATGCCAGACACAGGTCTCCTGTTAGGAGTCTGTAAGATACTGAATATAGTGGCACAATGCAGAGTCAGTCCATGTAGATCATATTGTTTAGACGTTATATCCTTTTAGTAAGGGATTTCTGTGGGCATTCTAGTTATTGTATGTGTCTGGACAGACGCAGTCTAAATGAATGGCCAAATGATGGCTGAGTAAAGACAGGGAATGACATCTCTAGATTTACATGCAATCCATCTGTTTATCATCATCATCTTTCGGCTGTTCCCGTTAGGGGTCACCACAGTGGATCATCTGTTTCCATTTCTTCCTGTCCTCTGCATCTTGCTCTGTCACACCAACCACTTGCTCGCTCACCACATCCATAAACCTTATCTTAGGCATTCCTCTTTTCCTGTTACCTGATAGCTTCATCCATAGCATCTTTTTCCCCAATATTCTCAGCATCCCTCCTCAGCATATGTCCAAACCAACATAATCTTGCCTCTCTGGCTTTGTCTCCAAACCTTCCAACCTGGGCTGACCCTCTAATATACTTAGTTCTAATCCTGTCCAGCCTCGTCACACCCATTGCAAATCTTAACATCTTTAACTCTGCCACATCCAGCTCTAACTCCTGCCTTTTTGTCAGTGCCACTGTCTCCAACCCATATAACATAGCTGGTCTCACTACCCTCTCGTAGACCTTCCCTTTCACTCTTACTGGTACTCGTCTGTCACAAATCACTCCTGACACTCTTCTTCACCCACTCCATCCTGCCTGTACTCTCTTCTTCACCTCTCTTTCACATTCACCATTACTCTGAACTATTGATCCAAAGTATTTAAACTCATCGACCTTCGCCACCTCTACTCCTTGCATCCTCACCATTCTTCTATCCTCCCTCTCATTCACACACATATATTCTGTCTTAGTCCTGCTGACTTTCATTTCTCTTCTCTCTAGAGCATATCTCTATCTACTTTCTTATGACAGTAGATACATGTTAGTCGAAAGTTAGGTCACCGTCCACATAACTTCCTAAACCCTGAGGAAATGGGTCATTTCTTAGGGATGTATTATCAATGTGGTAGTTCACTGGGGTAGACGCCTTCCAAAAATATACAAAAATGTATTTTTTGGCATTTAGTTTCAGTCCAGGATTACATCACCAGAAATGTGTTTATGCTCAAACCTTCCTGCTGGATGACTAAGTCATTTTGGGATTCAATGCCTGCTCTTACCTTTCACTCATATGCAAACATACTCAGCAAGAGCCCATTGGTATTGCATTTTACTTCAGAGAAGTAGATGCTAAACAGGAGATGTCCCAGCCAAAATCCTAGGGGACTTCATTGGTGACTGATCTGTTTGTTGAGTTAGCTTCCCCTATTATTAACTCCTGCATCCAATCTGTCAGCTAGATGGTAACCCATTGGATAAAGAAGGGCTTTATTCCCAGTTTATTAGCTTTTCCACTATGCCTGAGTGGGAGATTGTGTCAAAAGCTTTGGCCAGTTCAAGAAATGCAGTGTGAACCAGTTTACCTTCAACCAGTGGTTTGGTGAAAATTTCAAAAAAGTCTACCAGATTGAGTAAGCATGACCTGCTCTGCAGAATCCAAACTGAGATGAATCAATTGTATAGAGGTTTCTAATGCCATTTCTTAATCAGTTCCATAATAAAGCTTTCCATGGCTTTGCATATGAGGTTGGTCAGACATATATGTCTCTAATTTCCTGGATATGTGGAAGGTCTTCCTTTATGCAGGGGAATGATTCACTTGTTAAAAAATCTCTATGGAGGGTTGAAGTTGAATAATGTTGTTACTGGAATGGCTAAACTGTGCTTCATGCTCCTTAAGATGTATCCAGGGATATTGTCAGGACACATCCATACAGTATTTTCAGCTTCTGAATGTGTTTTTAGGACATATGTGATAGCTGTAGGAAAATCAGTTTCAGACAGCAACATAGCTAGGGTGGGGTGACAGGAGCAACAGCCCTGGGCACAAAGTGTTGTGGGGTGAGATCAACCGATCAGTGAGCCTGATTGCTCTTTCATGTACTATTGGCTTTTAAAAACTGGTATTGCATTTGTGGTCAAGTCCTGAGCACAGTAGCACTTTATATATATATATATATATATATATATATATATATATATATCTTTTTTAACTAAAACCAGAGCACTGTATCTATGATCTATGCAGGCAGGGTATAAATTGTAACAACTGTCTGCTATATTTATAGCAGGCAGTTTTCTACAGTTTGAAAATAAATGGCTTTGTTTTTCTTTTTAACTAAAACATGAGCACTGAAGTGCTGAGTGCAGGCAGGTGTAAACTATAGCAACTGTTTGCTACATTTCTAGCAAAGATTGTTTTTTATTCATTTATTTATTTGTGTAATTATTTATTTTTAAATAAAATATGCTATGAGGGTTGACGCCATGTCACAGAAATGAGACCTGAATGGCTGGGGTTGTAGAGGGGGGTGGGGGGTGGCATGTCATGCATCTGGCCACCTGTTTTTTTTTTTTTTTTTTTTTTTTTTTTTTGCTGAGAGGTGTATAGATCTATCTGTAATAAGCTGATCACTTACAGTGGCTTATTACATTGAAGTGCTTTGCTCTTCACTTAAAGTGCTGAGGGGGTGGGGCACTGGTTCAGGTACGCCTTGTGGAATAGAGAGAGAGAGAATGAGAGTGGAGAGAAGAAAGGTTTAATGTTTGAGCTGAATTTATTGGCCATTAGCTTTGCTGTATCTTCAGCCTAACCACAGGCAACCTTGTTCACAATCAGCTCAGTGCATTGCTACATTATGCTGATGAGATTACAAGTCTAGATAAAAAAGGCCTTATGATTGTTTTTGGCTTTGGTGGCTATATTTGCTTCAAATTTGGCTTTGGTGGATTTTATTAAGTTCCCCATTTGGTTCATAGGTTCATAGGTTGGTACTAGGCTATCGGACCTAGGGCCTATGCAAGCATAGCCATAACAATTCCCTGGATATTTCTTCCCACAGTATTTACTTCTCTGGACCCCTGTCTAGCAGGATGACTGACATGATCCCTGGGGTGAATTTCCTATCTCCCATCCAATCATCAAGGTTCCTTTTGAAGAGGGCCAATGAGGTGCTCTGCTTGACATGTATGGGCAGTCTATTCCAGAGTATGGGGAGTCTCTGGGTCAGGAACCTATCCCTCCAGCATGTTTTGTTCATTGTGATGACAAGGTTTAGATCCCTGGAGTGTGTGCCTCTGAGGGATTGGGATTTCTTTAAGTGGAGCATGTCCAATGCTCAGGGTTTGAGATGGCCTTGTGTGTTAAGCAGAGATCGCCTCTGAGTAGACGATATGCCACTGAGTATAGCTGGAGTTTTTTTAGACGGTTAGCATATGGCATCTGCTTTAGGCCTGTGATTCTTTTAGTGAGGTATTTCTGTTGCCTTTCCAGCTGTTGCAGATGTCTTGTGAGGTACATACTAAACGGGGCATTATACTCTATAATGGGTCTAATGAGGGATGAGTACAGTGGGACAATGACCTCCTTTTTTCCTGGATGAAAAGCCCTTAGTGATGAGGTGTGCCACATAGAAGGATTTCCTGACTGTTGTGGTGATGTGGTTTGTTTGTTTTTTTCAGTGATGAGGGCTGTATCATTCTGGGAATTACTTTGGGAGTTACTCTTCTTACTTTTAATTAGTTGATGAAGAGGGTTAAAGCTGTAAGCTGTAGTTCCTGGGGTACAGAGTTTGATTCCCTCAAGTCTTGATTGCCTATAGTGTGGCCATGAGCAAGACACGTAATCAGACTGTCTGTGTCCAATGGGTCTAACTGGTTAGCAAATAATTCTTATTATTACCAATATTATTTTCTTCCTTTTATTGTAAAGCTTGTTGATACTATGGTTCCACATGACGGTTTATTTTTGGGGTTTGCCTAGCACTTGTTTCTACAGGGTACAGTTGCATCTCTGCAGCAGTTTACATGCTGGTGTAGTGTGGTTGTATATGTTTCCATGTATTCAGAGACTTTAACTGGACTTGATGGGAATTTGAAGCTTGCCAATGTATCACTTAGGAGTAGGTTTCCAATAGAATTTTTATTGGGTTGATATATCTAAAGGCGATTAGATGTAAAGTGGCACCCTTGTGAAATGACAGCACTACAGCCTTTGGTCATCAGTCATAGAAAGCACCACGTGCTGATATTTGGTTTAACATGAGTGAAATGCATTTAGTTATGTTTTCCTTGATTCTGTTTTGGAAAATGATGTATGTTGTATGGCACATGGAATTGTTTTAATATTATTTATAGCAGCAGTTATGTCTGTATTAATAAAACAGATTACTCCATGTCTCTAAAGTACACTGAAATATCTCTTTATTTATTATAAAGCCTAAACATTTTTACTATATTCAGTGATTGGATGATCACTTCTTTGTTTACTGCTAAAATTTAATATTCATGGCTTTCCTACAGGTTGCATATAAGGAAGGGAAGTGTTGTAGTTATCATCAAAACCATAACTGAAGAAAAACATAAGAAGTATATAAATCACAAGCGGCAGATGGACTGAGATACTGATTTTATGAGAGATTTCAGGAGTGGTATTTAAGCGAATTAGCTTTAGTATGAAATCTTCTTTTTCTTTCGGCTGTTCCCATTAGGGCTCGCCACAGCGGATCATCTGTTTGCATTTCTTCCTGTTCTCTGCATCTTGCTCTGTAACACCAACCACCTGCGTGTCCTCTCTCACCACATCCATAAACCTTATCTTAGACCTTCGTCTTTTCCTCTTACCTGGCAGCTCCATCCTTAGCATCCTTTTCCTAATATACCCAGCATCCCTCCTCAGTACA
Organism: Protopterus annectens; assembly: GCF_019279795.1. Lineage (NCBI taxonomy): Eukaryota > Metazoa > Chordata > Ceratodontiformes > Protopteridae > Protopterus > Protopterus annectens. The sequence goes on from NC_056730.1 coordinate 196,930,230, forward strand.
TCTCCAAACCAATGCAATATCGCATCTCTGGCTTTGTCTCCAAACTGTCTAACCTGAAGCTGACCCTCTAATATACTGATTCCTAATTATGTCCATCCTCATCACACCCAGTGCAAATCTTAACATCTTTAACTCTGCCACGTCCACCTCTGACTCCTACCTTTTTGTTAATACTGCCCTCTCTGACCCATATTGCATAGCTAGTCTCACTACCCTCTTGAAGACATTCCCTTTCACTCTTACTGGTACCCGTCTGTCACAGATCACTCCTGACATTCTTCTCCACCAAATCCACCCTGCCTGTACTCTCTTCTTCACCTCACTTCCACACTCATCATTACACTGAAGTGTTGATCCCAAGTATTTAAACACATCCACCATTGCCATCTCTACTCCCTGCATCCTCACCATTCATCTACCCTCCCTCTCATTCACACACATATATTCTTTCCTAGTCCTACTGACCTTCATTCCTCTCCACCGTAGACCATATCTCCACTTCTCCATGGCCTCCTCAACCTGTTCCCTACTCTCATTACAGATCACAATGTCATCTGCAAACATCATAGTCTGATCTCATCTATCAACCTGTCCATCACAATTTCAAATAAGAAAGGGCTCAGAGCTGATGCTTGATGTAATCCCACCTCCACGTTAAACAGAACTGTCACTCCCACCTCAGACCTCACCAATGCCTCACTACTCTCGTACATGTCCTGTATCACTCTTACATACTTCTCTGATACTCCCGACTTCCTTATACAATATCACAACTCCTCTCTAGGCACCCTGTCATATGATTTCTCTAAGTCCAAAAAGACACAATGCAACTCCTTCTGACCTTCTCTATACTTCTCCATCAACACTCTCAGAGCAAACATTGCATCTGCAGTGCTCTTTCCTGACAGGAAACCATACTGCTGATCACTAATCATCACCTCCCTTCTTAATCTAGCTTCCAGTACTCTTTCCCATAACTTCATGCTGTGACTGATCAGTTTTATCCCTGTGTAGTTACTACAGCTCTGCACATCACCTTTATTCTTAAAAATCACTACCAAAACACTTTTTCTCCACTCCTCAGGCATCCTCTCACTTTCCAAGATTTCATTAAACAATCTGGTTAAAAACTCCACTGCCATTTCTCCTAAACATCTCGATGCTTCCACTGGTATGTTATCTGGACCAACAGCCTTTCTATTCTTCATCCTCTTCATAGCTGTCCTTGCTTCCTCCTTGCTAATCTGTTGCAATTCCTGATTCACTATCCCAACATCATCCAACCTTCTCTCTCTCTCTCTCTCTCATTCTCTTCATTCATCAGCCCCTCAGTGTACTTTGTCCGTCTTCTTAACATACTCTCCTCACTTGTGAGTACATTTCCTTCACTATCCTTTGTCACCATTACCTGCTGCACATCTTCCCCAGCATGATCCTTCTGCCAGCAAATCAGTACAGGGCCTTTTCTTCATCCTTAGTGTCCAACCTTTCCTACAACTTTCTATATGCTTAATCCTTAGCCTTCACCATCTCTCTCTTTGCCATGCACATCATCTACTTATACTCCTGTCTACTTTCTTCATTTCTCTGACAATCCCACTCCTTCATCACCAACCTCTTTTTCTGTATACTTCTCTGTACTTCCTCATTCTACTACCAGGTCTCCTTGTCCTCCTTCCTCTGTTCAGATGTCACACCAAGTACCTTTCTAGCAGTCTCCCTTACTAGCTCTGTTGTAGTTACTCAGCTATTTGATAACTCTTCTCTACCACCCAGTGCCTGTCTTAACTCTTCCCTGAACTCCACCTCACAATCACCCTTTTTCAACTTCCACCATTTGATCCATGGCACTGCCCTCACACGTCTCCTCCTCCTTTTCTTGATCACAACATCTTCCTATAGACAACCATTTTATGGTGCCTAACTACACTTTCCCCTGTCACCACTTTACAGTCTCCAATTTCCTTCAAACTGGCCGTCCTGTAAAGGATGTAATCCACCTGTGTGGATCTTTCTCCACTCTTGTACGTCACCCTATGCTCCTCCCTGTTCTTAAGATATGTATTTATCACAGCCATGTCCATCCTTTTCATAAAATCCACTACCATCTGACCCTCTGCATTCCTCTCCTTAACACCATACCTACCCATCACTTCATCATCCCCTCTGTTCCCTTCACCAACATGCCCATTGAAATCTGCTCTAGTCACCACTTTCACACCCTTGGGTACACTCACCACCACTTCATCCAACTCACTCCAAAATGTTTCTTTCTCATCCATTGCACACCCAACTTGTGGAGCATATGCACTAACAACATTCATCATTATGCCATCAATTTCCAGCTTCATAAACATCACTCTATCCAACACTCTTTTCACCTCCAAAACACTCTTGGCTTACTGTTCCTTCAGGATAACCCCTACCCCATTTCTCCTTCCTTACTCCCCTTCCATCTGGTCTCTTGCACACACAATATAGCATCCTTCCTTCTCTCTATCATATCAGCTAGCTGTCTCCCTATACCAGTCATACTGCCAGCATTCAAACTTCCTACCCTCACAACCACATTCCTAACCTTCCTCCTCTCTTCCTGTCTTTGGACATGTCTTACCACTATTCTTCTCCTTTTCCTTCAGACAACATTACCCCAATTTCCACCAGCACCCTGTTGGCTAACAGTACTGGTGACGTCATTGCTAACCCGGGCCTTGACTGGTCTAGTATGGAAATCTATATTGTTGTCTGCATATGTCATTTGCAAAGGTTTTACACCGAATGCCCTTTCTGACATAACTCTCCCCATTTATCTGGGCTTGGGACAGGCACGAAGAAATGACCTGGCTTCTGCTTCCCCAGTGGTTGGGTAGTTTTAGTACAAAATTAATGATATAAATAGTCAGAGGCAGATGAAGACAAATGTTCTTGACTCTTCAGAGAAAATGTTTGATAAAACAATTTTTTTGTAGGCATATATCATTGACCATAATAACGTGTGTGCATAACATTTCATTCCTTGTTTTTGAAATCAGATTTACATAACCTGAGCTACTTTTCTGAAAGAAATTAGGAGGGTTTGGAAATATAAAGATTTGAAACAGAATCGCATGCATAATTGAAGAAAAAATAAGAGGTTGTCAATTATGTAATCAACATGTATCAACTGCAAATGCTAATATAAAGAAATATTCCCAAATTTAGAGTACTTGTGAGAATATATATAGCAGATGAGACATTTGTTAATTGCACACAAGAAATTTAACAAAATAATGATGATTGCTGAGGTCAGTTGTTTACTAGAATTTGAAATACAGCAAAGGACATGATTTGAGAATAACATCCCTTAGGTTATTTAGTTTTTGATATGAGCAGACTAAAGTAAATAAGGAGTTCAGGAATGCTATGAGTTTTTATAATGGACTAGGCCTGCCATGGGAAACATGCAATATTTCTAATAAAACACAGACAGCTCTCATCACTAGGGAAAAGTGATTCAGTTTATTTAAGAAAAAAACGCCATTACATAATAAAATAAAAAAACAAAAAATATTTAAATCTACATAGCTTATTGGAAGGCTGCCAGGGTCCTGTCTACAACTGTACTGAAATCATAGAGATATGATGATAAAAACTGTGTTTGAGCACAGCATGTACTCTAAGTAATACAAGTTTTCCTGATTTATGCTGGAATTATCTGATAAATAAAATAACTTTTTCCTTGAATGTGCATATTGCAATAAATTCTTGCACAGATCAAGGAATTATTTGAAATAAGTGCACAGAGAAAGATCCTGTGGATGCTCTCACTTACAGGATCACAGGCTGTATCAGTATAAAACTAGCAAATGTGAAATGACAGGAATACATATAATTTTATTGAGATGAATGCTGGAATTTCAGTAAAAATTGTAACTATAATAACACGTTGCTGAACATTATAAAACATCTGCATATTAATGAAAACATAACTATAATTATGCAAAAAGCTAATCACAGTCTATAGTCATTTGCTATATCTATAAATTACTGTGTGACAGTAAGAAGCATAATACGTGATATGTCTCTCTCTCTCTCTATATATATAAATACACCCGTGTAAGTATATAGATACCTTCACTTTCATGCAAATATATAAACACGTTCATATAGCTATAGATGTAGATAAAATAAAGAGAATGAGATAGATACACACATATACAGACATACAGGTAAACATAAATGTTTCTATACACTAATATATGTAAAACTACACTTTATTTTAATATGGATCACATCAAAACATGCTCTTTCATCTTGTTCTTAAAATGAATAATTATTGCTTGCTTTGAAACAACTGACATTATCTGGTTTACCAGCAAAATTTATGCTCTTTAGCCAGATGTGCAATGTCCTGATGTTTTATTTCTTGATAATCTACAATTAACAATATTTGGTAAACACACATTAATGCTATATTTTATATATATATATATATATATATATATATATATATATATATATATATATATATATATAGGTATATTTATATATGTGTATATATGGTATATATGGTTCCCCTTCAGAAGGTCGAACAGCTAAAATCTCGAAATGCATATGGTCGAGACCATATGCTCGAAATTTCAGAAGCTCAACCATCTGAATGGGGATCGGCTTCTGAAATTTGAGCATATGGCTTTGGCCATATGCATGTCGAGATTTCAGCCATTCGACCTTCTGAAGGGGAACCGTATATATATATATATATATATATATATATATATATATATATATATATATATATATATATATATATATATATATATATATATATGTATATACATGTATATGTGTGTGTAGGTTCATAGGTATATACTAGGCAAATGACCACTAGGGTTTTTTTAAGCCTAGCCATTCAATCCAACCCAATTGTGTCCCTATGTACCATAGGCATTCATTAGGATGAGGTATGCTAGTTAGGAAGTTTTTAGAGGTTGTGTGGTGGGATAAGTTAATTTGGGCAATAATGTCTGCCTCTGTTTATCAGAGACATTGGGATCAAACCCATGGTGAATTTCTGATTTCCAATCCATTGGTCAAGGTTATGTTTAAATAGGGTTAGGATGGACTTTGCTTTACATGGATGGGGAGCCTGTTTCAGGGCATGGGGATCCTCTGAGACATGTATTTGTCTCACCATCACATCTAATCTATGTCACAAGCAAAATTTAAATCCTTGGATTTAGTGGTTTTGATGCTGTTTTTATGGATGTGCAAAAGGTCCATCAGAGCTGGATGCAAGGATGCCTTGCATGCCAGACATTGATTGCATCTGAAAAACCTGTAAGGCAGAACTGTACGGCAATCCATATAGGATAATGTATTTATAGCCTGGATTCTCCTGTTAAGGAACATTTGTGGGTGTTCCAGTTGTTGCATGTCTGGTCAGGTACATGGCAAAGAGGGCTTTATACTAAATGATTGATTTGATAAGGGCCAAATAAAGTGGCAGTATGACTTCCTTGGACCTGGATGCCATGCTCTTACTTATAAGTTAGGTGACATAGAATGATTTTCTTACTACCTTGTCCACATATTGGTCAAATGACAGATTATTGTCAACATATGTCCCCAAATTCCGACTACTGGGCCAGCTCTTAGGGGTGTCTTATTGATGGAATAATTAACCTTGGTGACAGTTTTCACAAAAGGCACTATAATGCATTTCTTGGAATTGAGTTTTAATCCATAATTTTGGCACCTGCCATTTTTCTGTGTTAGTCAGTGTCATGGGGGAAATCTATAATACCTCTTAATTTGTAGTCATTTGCGAACGTGGTCAAAAATCAAAAATGAGGAAGATGGAGATTATTTATGTGAGCTAAAGTTTCTAAAATGGATGTTAATGTTAGCTAGAAGTTTTTCAAAAGGCAAACAGAAGTTATAAGCACTTGGGGAAATTGACAAAGAAATGAACAGTATGATGTACAGTACATGTAATGACATTTATTATCCAAAAATAGCTGAATATAGACAACACATATATATTCATATTTAAATATAATCACTATCCCTATTACTGAATAAGACAAACAAAAATTAGACAAATATTTATCCATTTATAAGTTTATATAACTAGTGACTCAACTCACTCAGCTCAAGTAAAACAGTGGGAATGGACAACCTCATTGCAGAACATTTTACAAGCATTTGTGTCTTGCTATTATTAAAGTCTTAATGAGACAGAAATTATTAAACAGCTACCAGATAATACTAAAATAATATAATACCTCTCCCCACACTAGTCAAGTATGTTTTTGGATGCAATCAGCTATATACCTGTCTCACTGTTGTCTCTGGAGAATTAAATTTAATTGGCTAGTTGTTTGAAGAGTACGGTCCAATATATAATAAAAGACAAACAAGGTTTTATGAAAGAAAGACCGATGGGTCCAGATTTAATCAAAATGTGGTAAAACATTAATAGAGTTAGTCAATTCCATTCTGAATCAAGAGCAAGGATTTTACTGGATTTCACAAACGTATTTGATTCATTTGATTGCCAAACTGTTTTTAGAAAGTTCTTGAGAGAGTTCATCTGCCAACCAAGTTTATTATTAGGTATAAAGTACTTTTCAGTGTCCTCATTATGAGACTAAGTAGAAATGGAAAACATTCTCTGAATTTTAGATTGTGTAAAGGAAACTGGCAAGGATGTGTATACAAAGGGCAAGAAATGAACAACACCATCTGTACATCAGGAGTCTCATTCCTTTCCTTGACCTGTGGATTGTGGGGTTTTATGAATATATGATCTCTAATAAGCCATTCTAAGATTAATACAGGTAATAAGAGTTTTCTGAAGAATCAGGGTTTACATGAATGAACATAAATGTATGCTATTCCTATGCAAAAAAACATAAGAGACGATATTTGAGTATTTATTATAGTAACTAGCTTAAGTATTGTGTAATACCTGTCTAATTTATATGCACGGTTTTAAGGGATTTAACAGGAAATCATTTAAAATGCTAGGTGTTGGATTTCGGAGTCTCAAAATGTAAAGATAGAAAGACCAAAAATCCTGACTTATATATAAAGTCCGATAGCCATTTCTCAAAATATTCCCGTTTCTCACCAGCATGACAAATTCAGGGGGTGCAAGGGAGCTTGCCCCCTGCAAAAATGAATCGTGCTGTTCACTAGTTTCTATCTTTTTTTCCCCTCTGTTTTGGAACTTGGCAATGTGAGTCTAAACATTTCAATAGGGAGCTGATTTAGCACATTAGTCAAACTAATATGTTATGACATCCAGTATCTACTGAGCAGTCTAAAAGAAAATTCTGATTAACAGTCCTAAATGTAGTCTCTGCCCACCTCATTATTTAAGAAGACCAAAATCACATGGTATCACAAGAAAATCCATATTTCTTTGGAGAAATGATACAAGACAGTTTTAAAAGTTTGAAAATATATTTTGTTCTCTGGACTGTTTTCAGAAATTTGTTGCATTAATTCAGAACATGCAGTATTACCACGTGTGTGTGTGTGTGTGTGTGTGTGTGTGTGTGTGTGTGTGTGTGTGTGTGTGTGTGTGAGCGTGTGTGAGTGAGAGTGTGTGTGTGTGGGGGGTTATATTGCAAGTAAAGTTTCAGCCAGTGGCTTTGAGCAGTAGAAATTAAAATCACAAAGTGTGTGGCACAATTGTGAAACTGCATGGAGTTTACGGGAGCTCCACATGATTTTCATAACTCTATAAAGAGAGAACTATGAAATGAAGATGTGTTGTCTGCTATACCAAAGTAAAGTGCTTTTTTTTTGAGGTTAATGCAAAAAAAGGATTTTCATAATTCTGACATGGTGGGGAGATTTCCAAACCCTGTACTTTGAATTAACCTATAGGAAGATTCAGATTTTGAGAATTCCATCTCCCACTTTGTTGTCAGCTAAGGTATTCCAGACAGCTGTTGTACTCACGCAAAGGGACTTGATGTTTTTTCTTAATAAATGTTGCCTTATTTGTATGAAATAAGATAAAAGTCAAGCATGATTTATGAGTGATTGAATAACTGAAGAAAATTTGAAATAACAACCAAAGCAAAATATAGGTGAATAAAAAAGTGTAAATCCAAGTTTACAAAACTGAAATTTGTGTCCCATATGTTAATGCCTAAACTAAAACTTAATGACAGTAAACACATCAACATCATAGGATGCTACATCCCTCCAGGCAACAATATCCCCATTACAGAAAAATTCCTAGAATGGATATCTAACTCCCTCCCCCAGGAAAGCATAGTATTAGGAGACCTTAATACTGACTGGCAAAACTGTTCCAGTCATAACCCACTTTCCCATATTAACCTACATGGCCTAACCCAACTCATCACTTCCCCCAAAGGACAGACAAATAACCAAACACCAATCCACTCTAGATTGGATACTCGTATCCCACCCATCACTGATATCCCTAGCAGGGTGTCTACCAGACACCCTGAGTTACCATCAAGCCACATTCTTACTCAGATCAAAATCACCACAACTGACCCAAATATCTATGTGCCTAATTAGAAACAAAAAACACTTTAACCGCTCCAACATTATAAATGGCCTAAAAATGTACAACTGGACCCCCCTAAAAAACTTACCTCTTGACGAAGATATATTTCAATACTGCCTACTTAAACATCCTTAACCATCACACCCCCTCCAAAACAACAAGAATTAAAACTAAATATGCCCCCTGGTTGACCCCAGGCATAAAATCCCTCCTCAAAAAAAGAAATAAGGCCTGGACCAACTACCTCAACAGTAAATCCCAATCGAACAAACAAATATACGTTGAACTACGTAACAAAGCCAAAAAACTCACCAAAACAGACAAAACATCTTACTACCAAAAATTACAGGATAAGCACAGGAACAACCCACAAAAATTATTGGCAGCAATTAACTCTGTTCTACAACCAGGTAAAACAACTACCTCAACCCGAAAAATAGATAACAACCAAGAAGACATTCCTACTCAATTTAATAAATACTTTACAGAAACCATCCAGAGCCTTGCAAACAACCAACTATATGACAACATCTCCACCCCTGGAAATCCACCCCCCCACCCCCAACTAACAATTGCCCCAAGTTCAGCTTCCACCCAGAACCAACCAAATCCATTGGAAAACTACTCCACAAGCTCAAACCAATGTCTCCAGCTGCAGATAAATTACCTGCTGAATACCTCCACCTGGCTGCAGAAGCCATATCATATCCTGTCTCCATTCTAATTAACAGATCCATCTCTGAGTGTATATTATCCCAGCTATGGAAAATATCACATATCATCCCTCTACATAAAGGGGGAACCTCCCTGGAACTCAATAACTATAGCCATACTACCACCTTTATCTAAAATTTTAGAGAAGGGTAATACACAAGCAACTAATGAAAAAGTCTCCTAGAAAATAATCTAATAGGCTTTAGACCCTTCCATAATACAACCACCACACTAACAGAATTCACCAACATTGTCAACACTCACAGAAACAATGGACTTCTCGTACCTGCCACCTTCCATGACTTGTCCAAAGCATTTGATATGGTCAACCACAATAAACTCCTTCTATCACTAGCAACTCTAATCCTTACCACCCCTGTCATCTCCTGATTTAAAAACTACTTAGAGGGAAGGAAACAAGCTGTTATCTGGCAAAACCAACTCTCCCCCTCCCTACCAGTCTCCCTAGGAGTACCCCAAGGGTCCATCCTGGGGCCACTTTTTTTACCCTCTTCACCAATCAGCTCCCAAACAGTATTCCTAAAGCCTCAATAGTGCAATATGTAGATGATACCACCATAATATGTGCAGCCAAATCAATTGACATCCTTCACTACCTAACACAAGAATGCTTTTCCCTAGCGGAAACTCGGGTTACAAACCAAAGACTCATTCTGAACCCAAGTAAAACAAAGATAGTACTCTTTAGCTCCCACAGAGACACGCCTCACACTGATTCTTTCTTCATCTCCTCCTTTAACAAGACCACAATCACCCCCACAAATCATACCAAACTCTTAAGGGTTGAAATAGATAATTACCTTAGATCTGACCTACATATTTCTATAACCATAAATAAAGTACATAAAAAACTTGGCCTACTGTATCACAATAAAAAATTTCTCACTGACCACTCCAAAACTACAATAGCGAGGACTCACCTACTATCCACCCTACCTTATGCCTCCCCCATGCTTACAAATCTCCGCAAATCCAACCTAAACAAACTTGATAGTTGTTATAATAAGATAGCCAAATTCGCTACAACCTCTCCCATCAGAACACATCACTGTCAATGCCTAAAAAAACTCAATTGGCAAGAACTACCACTACTACTTCAACTCAATCAACTATCACTAGCCCACAAAATAATACATAACTCTGAAAATACCCCAGCCCTACAAAATATTTTGCAAACCTATACAACTGCCAGGCCCTTGAGGTATACATATAACTGACAACAAATCCCCATCACAGTTCAAGAAACTTGTTAAAACTCACTTTTTGAATAATCAGCTGTGCTCCTGTATCCCCCCTGGCTAATGTCTCATTATAACACTTTACCTAACTTAAGTAACTCTGCTAAGCTAACCATTTATAATACTGTACCTACTTAGGACTGTTAATCTACTGCTCATCCCATCTCTCCAGGAGTTAGGGAAAACTACCCCAGCAATGTTGTGCTTTCCATAAGCAATTAAAACCAGGAGAAGACATATTGTAAATCAATTTGTTATCCCTCTCAACTAAAACTAGGCGAAGACATATAGTAAATCAACTTGTCATCCTTCTCAACTATAGCGAGCATCATCTGCTCTCTCGGAGCCTTATTCTATATCTCTCTGCTTTTACTCTGATAGTAAATCTATCACAGGAATCCGAAACTTAGGAATATCTTCTAAAATTTAATATTATATTGTAGAGAATGAATGTATCCTATCTGTTAGTTAATATGTATGTCAAAGTCTCTTCTATGGAAATTGTATGTCATAAGTCTGTCCTTAAAACTAAGTTTTGTAAAAAAATTTCTCTTAGAGCTTTTCCCCCCAAGCCTCCACTGAAAATGGACTTGTAATCCAGTTGGACTCATCCGGTCAACAAATGTAAAATAAATAAATAAATGCCTAACTATTTGCACATGGACATTGAAAAATATGAACAATAGAGCAAATGACAGTTTCCTACTCTGATTCTGACACATGCAGTTGTTAATCCAGCATTATAAAAATACAGCAAAGGTAAAAAAAGCAATGAATATCAACAATTCCTTCTCTCAGTTATTTATTTACTTATTTATGTTACATTGTATCAAGCCCCCCTGTGACCCCACATCTATGCAACTTATATGTATTAACTCCAAGATTGCCATGCCTTAGAGAAAAGTGAATAGTCTGAGGCAGTGTGATTTTGGGCTCTGAATGCCCTACCCGTGCAAGCTAATATGCTCTTTGTGCAGTTCTTCTGTCCCTTATTTTAAATAACATCAGGAATGTTCTCTCTCTTGCTTCACCTGTACTATTGACGTATTAGTTCTCAGAGTAGCTTTTTCATATGTGACATTACAGATAATCTCTCAAAGACAATTTTAAAGTTTGTTATAGGTTGTATTACCATGACCTTTGAGTAAGCTGTACTAGGTCTAAGCTATACTGAGATGCAGTCAGCCCAGACTAATCCTTCACATTTCGTACAGATCAGTCACAGCTCTAGATGGAAACAGAAGTAAAAGGCAGACAGATTTAAACATTTTAGAGCATAGATAGACAGTCATCTTCTCTTCAAATATCCTTGGAATTCTGCCATAGGGAAGAACCTTAAAAAGAAAAAAAAAATACTTCCTAGTCCTAATGCCTATAATGCTAAAGAAAGGGAAAATATTGATTGGTTGTGATAGAGCATGGAGTTTCTCTTCTTTTCATACTAAGATTAAAACTTTGCTTGCCCTAATTCCCTCACTTCAAGAGCTCCTAATTCCCTCACTTCAAGAGCTCCTAATTCCTATTAGTTGCTAGTCCCAATCAGTACTTCTGTTTCCTCTTAAACCAGTTTTGGTGACTTACTATAATGGCACAGGTTTGTATGCCTTCACCATCAAGATCTCTCTGTCCAAATGCATCAAAACGGATCTTTTCATAGGTTCATAGGTTCATACTAGGCTATCTGCCCTAGGGCATTTATAAGCCTAGCCAGAATGTGTTTGGCTTTCGCCACCCATTTTAAATTAATTTTGCTATGCCCTTTTTTGAGGTTAGTATACTGTGCCTCTGTCTAACAGTGACACAGAAGTGATACCCAGGGTAAACCTACGATCTTGCATCCACTCATCAAGATTCCTCTTGAAGAGAGTCAATGAGGGACTCTACCTAACCTGGACTGGGATTTTATTCCAGAGTGAAGGGAGCCTCTGGGTTATGAATCTGTCCCTCCAGCATGTCCTATTTATTTCAGTGCTGAGTTTCAAGTCTCTCGAGTGTGTAGCTCGATGGGATTTGGATTTTCTGAGGTGCAGCATGTCCATTAATTCCGGGTTGGACATGGCTTTATACGTCAGGCACAGATTGCTTCTGAACAGGCGGTATGCCACTGAGTAGAGCTGGAGTTTCTTTAACTGGGCAGCATATGGCATCTGTTTGAGCCCTTTGATCCTCTTGGTGAGGTACTTTTGGGGTCTTTCCAGTTGCTGCAGGTGTCTGGTAAGGTACATCCTAAAAGGGGCATTGTACTCAATTATGGGCCTGATGAGGGATGAGTAAAGAGGCACGATGACCTCCCCTGATCTAGATGAGAATCCCTTCATGATTAGGTGGACTATATAAAATGTTTTTCTAACAACTTTGGCCACGTGGTTGTCAAATGAGAGATTGCTATCAACTTGGGTCCCCAGGTCCCTAATTACTTCTTCTGTACTTAATGGATTACCACCTATGTGGTAATTTGTGGGCACTTTGTTTTTGCCAAAGGGGATGACTATACACTTTTTGGCATTTAGCTTGAGGCCATGGCTCTGGCACCAGTTGTCTGTTTCTATGACGCCCTTTTGGAGGATGCTTGTGTCGGCTGGAGAGTCAATTATGGCACCTGGTTTGCAGTCATCTGCGAACTTGGTCAGCCACAGTCCTTCCGTGTTGGCCTGTACCTCCGAGAAATATATACCGAACAAGAGAGGTGCCAGGACTGAGCCTTGTGGGACGCCACTTGTAACTGGTTTGGAGTCTGACATGGCTCCAGCAATTCTAACCATGTGGGTTCTGTCCTTGAGCCAGTTTGCAATCCATCTAGTGACATAGGGGTTTATATTTAAGCTGGTGAGCTTATCTATAATGCCCGAGTGGGGTATTATATCGAAGGCTTTTGCAAGGTCCAGGTAGGCTGTGTGGACCACCTTCCCCTCGTCAATGGCCTTGGTGACTGTTTCAAAGAAATCAACCAGGTTTAAGAGGCAGGATCCACCCTTAACAAAGCCGAACTGGGTAGGATCCAGTGTCTGTAGGTCCCCAATATCTTTATTTATGAGGATCATGATGATCCTTTCCATAGCTTTGCAGAACAAGCTAGTCAGGCTTATGGAGCGATAGAATCCAGGATCCGTTGAGGCACCACCTTTGTGGAGAGGGACCACAGTTGCTGTACGCCACTCTTTGGGTACATATCCTGTAGTAAGGCTGAGATTGAACAGTAGTTTTATGTTTGGGTTTAGCTCTTCTTGGAGTTCATGTAGGACGCAGCCCGGGACACCGTCTGGTCCCATTGATGCTGTGTTTTTTGCTTTGGAGAGGGCGGCTCTTACCTGAGCATCTGCGATGTCAGGGGGGCAGCACTCTGCTGGGATAGATATTTGCCCTTTTGGTGGGGGGGGGGGTTTGCGCTGAACCTGTCAGCTAGGATGTTGGAAATGTCTGTGGGTTCGGTGTATTTTTTGTCATTTTGGACTAATTCTGAGCATATCTGGGAATTACTACCCAGGTTCCTAACATAACTAAAGAAAGCCTTGTGATTATCCTTAGTGTCCTGTGCAATTTTTGTCTCGAAGCTGGCCTTAGACGATTTTATGAGTGCCCGTAGTTTTTTGCTAATACTGATCAGAGATGCCTTCCCTTTTTGGAATTTTGCTCTATCATTTAGTAGCTTCCTCCTTCTATTGTATAGCTTGTTTATGGCTGGGGTCCACCAGACAGGACATCTGCCTTTGGAGGATTGGGTATTGGTTTTATTTGGGATCACATGATCCATGCATTCCTGAAGGTGTTCATAGAATGTGTTTATAAAGGATTCTGCGGTCTGGGCCATATTTTCCACAGGCCCGGGGGCTTTGAAGGATTCCACCTCAGTTTTGAGGAGTGTGAAATTTGCTTTAGAGAAGTTTTTCACTGTGGTTTTCTGGGCAGGGGGTGGGGTCGGGATGTGAATATCCAGTGAGATTAGTTTATGGTCTGATCTTACCAGTGAGGGATACACTTCTGGTCTGGAGCATAGAGTCCCCATGGTGGTGATGATCAGGTCCAGTATGTTTTCCCCTCTTGTGGGAGTGGTAACAAGTTGTTCCATATTATTTGAGTTTATAAATTCTAGGAACCTTTGGGCTAGGGTGTTGGAGCTAGAGTAATGCTCCCAGTCTATGTTTGGGTAGTTGAAGTCGCCCAATATAATGGTGTTTGGAGAGACCTTCGTATTTTCCAGTGTTCTCAGGAAGGCCAAGTGGGGTCCCTGGGTTAGGGAGGGTGGTCTGTAGCAGGCTATAAACTGGAAGGAAGTTTTTCCCACTGTTAGTTGCACATGGATAGTCTCTGATGCTTCGTGCTGTGCCACCAACCTGGAGGTGTGGGTATCTTTGACGAATATTGATACTCCCCCTCCTTTTGTGGGTCGGTCCAAGTTTTGGGGCCAAAAAGCATGGTATGAGGTATAACCTGGTAGTGCTGGGGGTGCTCTCGGGAGCCTTGAACCAGGTTTCTGTTACTGCACAGATATCGATGTTCTCCATGCTAAGGAGAGTTTCGAGTGTGTGCATCTTGAGATTTAGACTTCTGGCGTTGAGTAGCGTTACTCTTAGTTTCTTTTTCCTTGTGATACCTATGGAGGTGGGTTTGTCTTTTGAGCCTTGCCTAAAAAAGGCACTAAGGGGGTAGCAAGAGCCTTTGCCAATATCTGAAAGCCCAGGGGTGACAGGTGCAGGCCGTCCTTAGCGAAGCATCGTGGCTTGTCGAGCATGTCATCCCAGGCTGACAGGCATTGAATCCCCTTTGAATGACACCAATACTTAAGCCAATTGTTGAAATTGATCATCTTGTCTTCATATTGTGGCATCATTCTTGGTGAGAGTAAGATGCTACTCAAGGTCAGGGTCATACCAGCCTGGGCCACATGCTCAGAGAGCTCCTCTATGTCTCTTTTCATGTAGTCCAGGGAGGTACATCTCAGGTCATTCACACCAGCATGGACAATGACTGAGTCATATTTGTACTTGCCTTGGAGTGACCTGAGTGCTTGTGTTATGTGGCGGATCCTAGCGCCCGACAGGCAGCTCACCGTGACCTTCTCCTTGTACAGCCTGGTGAGTGGGACGTCAGTGTGCCTGACAATAGAGTCACCTATTACAAATGTATCAGGTGTGTTGTTTAGCCTTAAGGGCTGTGACTGTTCAGCACACTGGCTTTGTGAGCTATGTGTTGCATGTGTTTTGTTTTGGGGTAGCGGTTGCTTGGGTGTCTGCTTTGGAGGTCTCTGCTGCTTAGGCAGATTTTTATTTAGAGCCTCCGAGTATGTTTTTGTGTGTTTATGTGTTTGCTTTGCTGTCGTGGTAGGTCTATGTGAGACTGGAAATGTACTGAGTGTGGTTTCCTTCTCCTCCTGATTGGTTACGCCAGTACTGAGTTAAGAGAGCTTAGCCTCCAGTTTGGCTATATGGATGCATCTCTCACATGTGTTGGAATTTGTTGGGAGGAGGAGAGGGTTGTCTGTGCACATGAGGCAGTTGTAACATTGCCTCAAAATTCCCAGATTCACCAGCTTGACCAGAGAGAAGATTGACAACTGACATTTGGACATGCTAGAATAGTATTGGGAATTCCTTTATAATTGAAAAAAGGGCCAATGGGGAACAAGGTACTCAAGAGGACTTTGTGAGAGTGTAGTGCTTTTAATTTTTTAGTGCTGACTTATATAATTGCTTTAGTCAGCAAGTGCCTTTAGTGATCAAGTGCCAGGTAACTTAAATGCAATGTGTTACAGGTAACCTAAATGCAAAAACGACAAACAGTAACTTTGTTTTAAGTGAAACAAGGAAATGAGTACAGTAAGCAATGCAGATATCACTAGGGATCCACAGAAGCGCTGAAAAGCTGTGTTTTAGGTGGTATTAGCATTTCAGGGAAATAGCAAGCAAACAAACAACAAGCATACAAACAGAGCTAGATTCAGCAGGCCTGGATCTAGTCTATGCTACAGCAAATAAGGTGTACCAATTTCAGTAAGAAACAGTTGAAACATGCAGGCACTATAAGGCTTTAACCAGAAATTCCCAGCTCAGAAGAGCAGAGTCCAGCCTCTCCTCCCACAAGAGTGCAGACCATGAACCTTCTTAATGTAAAATAACTGGCCTGAAGCCCAAGTGCTTAAACCAGAACTAATACACTTTTAGAATAATAGACACTGAGCCCTCAATCAGCAGTTCCCAACTTAGAAGGATGTAAGCTACCTGTCCTGCCACCACAGTGCAGGCCACAAATCTTCCTAATGTAAAACAACTGGTCTGAAGCCCAAGTGCAAGTGCTTAATCCAAAAGACTTAGAATGATAGCTACACTTTAATCAAGTTACTACCAAGCAGTAATAAATACAATTGAATACTTTGAAGAATGCCTGGATTAGTGCTCAAGTTATACAAACAAAGCTAGATTCAGCAGGCCTGGATCTAGTCTACGCTATAGCAAACAAGGTGTACCAATTTCAGTAAGAAGCAGTTCAAATATGCAGGCACTATAAGCCTTTAACCAGAAATTCCCAGCTCAGAAGGGTAGAGTCCAGCCTCTCCTCCCACAAGAGTGCAGAAAACAAACCCTTTTAATGTAAAATATCTGGCCTGAAGCCCAAGTGCTTAAACCAGAATTAATACACTTTTAGAATATCTGACACTGAGCCCTCAATCAGCAGTTCCCAACTTAGAAGGATGTAAGCTACCTGTCCTGCCACTACAGTGCAGACCACAAACCTTCTTAATGTAAAACAACTGGTCTGAAGCCCAAGTGCTTAAACTAAAAGGCTTAGAATGAGTTACACCAAGAAGTAATAAATACAACTGAGTACTTTTAAGATGACGCAAAAGTAAAATAAAGTAGGAAGAAACACAAATACAGTAAAAGCAGATACATTTTTTTTTCAGAAAAGTAGCAAAAACAGTAGTAAAAACAATTCACATGCAGTGCAAGCTGGCACACTTGAGTATGTAGCAATATTAGTCCACACACAGTTTGAAAAAATGTAATTAAATTAAAAAGGACTAAAAGCAAGTGCAGAAAGGGTTTATTAGGTAGAATGCGGTAAAGAGATGGGACTGGGGGAGTGTCCTAGATCAAATCTACAGTGGGGCGGGCATTGCAAAAGCCACCAAATTTAAACTACAACCAAGAACAGGGAGGGGGGTGGGGAAGGCAGTTTCAACAGAGCTAGATATGAGGAATCACAGTCCAAATTATAAAACCACAAAAATTGCAGAAAATATACTTAAATCAGCTTATGTCCAGTTGATGTATGCAGACAAATTTCAGTAGCCAGCAACTCGATTTAAAATGATTACTAGAAATGTAACCAACACAGATTTTAATGTTACCAGAAACCCCCCAAGCTAATTAACACTTAAAGGAATTTCAAAGCAGTGTAACAGCTACTGCAGAGCTTCAGAGACACACACAAGACAGTTTCAACAGAGCTAGATATGAGGAATCACAGTCCAAATTATAAAACCACAAAAAGTGCAGAAAATATACTTAAATCAGCTTATGTCCAGTTGATGTATGCAGACAAATCTCAGTAGCCAGCAACTCGATTTAAAAAGGTCATAGAGGTCACCTTCATAAAGGTCTCCAGGTTGTTCTACTCACCTTTATTTAAAGGGCTTTAACTGTTGTAGTTTTATATGTGCAATTCACCAGGAGCAAGAGAGTGAATGCTAATGATCTAGTCCTATAAACATTTTACAGCAAATGCCTGTCTGGCTGGGTTTAAAGATGTGTTGGAAGCATCAGCAACTGCTTCTTATAGTAATATTGTTCTTCATTCTAGCCAATCTATTTTAAAAGATGTTTCTTCCTCTCTGGATGTATATTTTTCAGCAGTTATACCTTGGATATTGCTCTCTGCATGCATAACCAGCTTAAAGCAACAACAAAACCCTGTGGTCACTGGGGGCCACCTGTTCCAGGGGTTCCCCAACCACAGCAACTTATCTTATCTTGATATTTTGTAACATGTCTGTCAAGCTAGTACAGCAGTGTTGTATAATTAATAAATCAGGTGGGTAATAATAACTCTTATTTATATCTCCTTTAAAATTCAAAGACATCTCTGGTTATAGTGACAGTGTTTTTATCAGCTAACAGGCTTCACAATTACATTACCCATTACCACTGACATAGTGCCTCTGGTTTGGTTAAACACTGCTGGTGTACCTTCTCTCCACTAAAATTAGCACCATAAAAAGAAAACCAGACTAACCATGGAGTACAGAACATCTAGGTTTTTAATTTCAGATGAGTGGTTTCAATAATTGAGTATTAACTTCTTCAGATAAAGCACAATACACAAACAGTTGTTTAAATAAGGAAGTAATGGTCATGTGCTTGACAAGCCTCCTGTGTGATCCAATCAGATGCTCAGTTTCTTGTTTGAATGTAGTGCCTTCAGGAAGTGGTGCTTCTTTTCTTGTTTTTAAGTTAGAAAGCATTTAATTTAATTTATTCAAAAAAGCATAACTAGTGTGAGTAAATAGTAAAAAAATAGTAATATACTGATGTGGGTGTTCTAGGAAATTAAATTATTTATCCCTTGAATAGGAAGTGTTAATAGTTAAAAAGTAATTCAACATCAGCATTTCTCATAGACACTTGTAAAATAATTTTATTCATTTACTTGTATTTTTATTTGCTACACATTTTCAGATATTTTATTTTATTCAATTATTATTTTTTCACTATTTACTCACTAGTTATGCTTTTTTATGTATCTGAATAAATTAAACGAAATGCTTTCCTAACATAAAAAAAATAAAAAATAAAAAAAAGCAGCACTTCCTAAAGATACGACATTCAAACAAGAAACTGA
This sequence comes from Protopterus annectens, assembly GCF_019279795.1. NCBI lineage: Eukaryota > Metazoa > Chordata > Ceratodontiformes > Protopteridae > Protopterus > Protopterus annectens. Next base: position 196,949,574 of record NC_056730.1, read on the forward strand.
GCATGTGATTGGATCATAGAGGAGGCTTGGCAAGCACATGACCATTACTTCCTTATTTAAACACCTCTTTGTGTTATAAAGGCCCAAAATGCTGGCTCACTGAAATAAAAAATACAGTACAATGCCATTTTTCTCACACACTGGATTGATATACTATTACTGTTAGAAAACATTTTGAAAATTATACAGCCAAATTCAACTGACTGCAATTTTCTGCATGTAGGAGAGTAGTCTAAAAATAAACTGACAAAAAAAAGCAGAGTGTTTATAGTTGCAAATATTAGATTACTAGCTGATTGCAGGGCTGATTTTCAGTTGTGTTTCTGAGGTTATATTATAATCTTCATTAAACCATAAGTGAAGGCTATTAGACAATAAATTCATTAATTGTCATGTGGATAATGCATTTGACAAAATAGCATTTTTTTTTAATTGTGCTTTGGAATACAGGGCAGGAAAAAAAACTACTGTTGTACTACAGACAGACTTCATCTGTCATATCTATCTATCTACATATGTATATATATATATATATATATATATATATATATATATATATATATATATATATATATATATATACTTGTGAGTGCCTTAAATAAGCATAACTCTCTGTTTTGTCAATATACTTTGGTCACCAAACCAGACAGTTGACAGGTGTGGAAAATCAAAAATTCCTAAGACTGAATAATATGCCCTTCCCCCAGGGATTGTGCAATCCTGAAATTGTAACATATAATTAGCAGTGGTTAGGGTGCACAGGGCGGCTTGCCCCCTTACAAAAACAATGTATTTTTAAAATTGCATTCTCTGAGGAGTAACCTTGGACCATATGCATAAGCGTGCTGACGTTTATTGGTAGCAACATTTTTTGATACAGCATGCTTAATTATTTGATCTAATCTAAAGAGAGAAAAATGTAGCTCAAAAACAATTCTCTTTGTTAACAGGATCCTGAATACTAAAACAACAAGTAAGTCAGCATCCAGTATTGGGAGAATGCATAAATCTGTGTGTTATTGTATAATTATACAATGACTTCTCATTATTATTCAAACAAACCCGCTGATTGGACATCCCAACCAACATGCTGATTGTAAATCAAAAAATGTCCAGCCACTGTAGGACTATCGACTAGTCAGACTTTGTATTGGTATATGATGAGGGACACAGCAAAATAAGAGAAAAATCAGATACATTTTGTAAAGCTAAACAATCAGAAACATACTTTATTTTACTAGTATTTATGGCCTGTACCTCAAAAAATCTCAGCAGTTAAAAACATACAAAAATCAGCAATGGTTATTTTCTCTTCTCCTTGCTTCTCCTGCACTGTACTGATGTCCAGTGCAAGCGTGGGAATACAAGTCCCATACACATGTACAGTACATCTGTAAACAAGAAACAATGTGGAAGAATACTACAGTGCCATTGTACAAAGACATGATTTAAGAAAGGTAAGCAATGTATTTCTTTCTTAACTAAAGTCATGGTGTAATAGTAATAATCCACTTCTAGGTGTGGGTATATCAGGATTTACCTACTTAGCCTTTGTGATCAAACCACACCATCCATGGGTAAACCCTGATGTACCCACAGCTAATCATGAATTATTTCTTAAACATCATTAAGATGCAAGCTATGATATAGGCTTGGAGTAATGTCAGCATAGTTTCAGTTTATTTCTTCAAGTTTAGTATATCTTGTCAGCTATGCTGTATCTAGAATCTATAGGCAAATCTATATTTATAATATAAACACTGCAAATGGTTTTGCTAAGTTAGATGTCAGATCAGGGTGCCACCAGTGAGATTCATATCTTGAAAGCAGAACTAACCTGACATTTCTTCTGCTTACCCAAGGTGTATTTTCACAAAAGAACTATGAACATGATGGGCTGGACAATATGTCTGTATTTGGTCCACTGAATGTGAATTTTCCAGAATTTACTATGCATTCGATTTAGCTATCTTTCTGAATTTCCAAGAAAGAAGTACGGTAGTTTCCTACATATTTAGTTAATTCCCTTTCCAGTGCAAGTCTTACATAAAATGGAGTCCTCGGCAAAGGATTTCATCCAGTCACCAGTGTGCCACCCACCCACCCATCGACCCATCTCCCTCACCCCACTCTTACCTCTGCTCTGCTGGCTGTTCTCTGCACCCATATCTCCTCACCCCTACCCCCAAAGGAATGCCACCTTTTATGAATACCTTTGAGTATGGATTGTCAGGAAAGTGAAAGTCATCTGCTACCTTTCACTGAACCAACCAATGCCATGTAGTTACTTGCTTGCCTGTAGCACAATACTTGGCATGAAAATCAAGTCCAGTGCACTGTCAAGCAAAAAAGCGAGAAGTAATGCTTTTGTACTTTCGGCCCTCCATACCTTAATGCTTCCACTATGAGTGGATGAAATTCAAAGTCTTGAGGATTGGAATGTCCAAACTGCATTGCCCGAAAAAATGGCTAAAAAACATATTTATGTGTTTTTTGCTGGAAGACAAGTCCCCCCTGTAGCCCCCAATGTGGGGAGAGGCTTGCTTCACACACCCCCCCCAATGTTTATATTGCAACTCCACAGTCTCACAACTCAAAGTTTGGGGAAGTTCCCTCAAAAAAAAAGAATCACTGTTGGCCGAACTTACTGACAGTGATTTTCAATGGAGGAACTCTAATGCAAATACTAAAGAGTTCAGTCTTTGTCCTCACATAGGTTATCCCACCTTAGCATACCATTGTTCCTTGAGATGCACACCTCTTTAGAAAAAAATGGTATCCTTATTTCTGAATCATTGTCTGCTTAAGTGGCTTGTTCAGATTCCCATAGTTAGCAAGATGAAATCAACAGAATCACCCTTAAAACTGTAAAATGAAACTCGTTAACAACTCACAGAGCTGTAATCGTGGATTCAGAAGGCAGCTGTCCTGCTCACCTACCAAGTACCTGCACAAGAACCATGCTAATTCAGGATCAAAACTGGCATACCAAACATGAGGGACAAGTAAATATTAGTATTAAGAAAGAATTAAAACACAAAAAATCGTTTGATAAAGTAGTCTCTGTAACTAAGGAAGAACTGACATTCTACAAACAAAAAGGAAAAAAGGGAGGGTAATAAAACACACACACACACAAACACATACACATTTCTGAAGGTAAAAAAAGTAAATTTAAGTGAACAGTTCACTGCCATGTTTAATGGCAAAATCAACTGCAGAGAGTAACTTTTCTCTGTGTACATGTATGTTTGCGCCTATGTGGTGCATTTGTGTGTGTGCGTGTGTGTGTGTGTGTGTTTGTGTCTGCATGTGCTTTTAAGTGTATAGGGGAGTCTGTCTGTCAGTGTAAGTGAATGTGTGAGGGCTGTGTGTTGAATCTTGGATGCATATGTGTGTGTGTGTGTGTGTGTGTGTGTGTGTGTGTGTGTGTGTGTGTGTGTGTGTGTGTGTGTGTGTGTGTGTGTGTGTGTGAGTCTATATGGGCATCTGAGAAGTCTGTGCATGTGTCCAGAGAATTTTAAGGCTTTTCTATTGCTTATCACTTTAGAACTCATTGAAGAACCAAACTGTTAACCATAAATTGATGAAGGTAAACTCCCCAGTCATAGTAATCCATTTTAGATTACTGCCAGTGTAGTTTCATTTGGGAGATTTCTCTCTTCTTCATGTTTTTTTTTCTTTTTGTAATGGTAGAGTTGCTATATAAGTTTGTCAGGTGTAGAGGGTTTGCCCCCATATTGTGGATGTAGGGGTGCAAGCCCCATAAAAAATGTTTACATTCCACTTTTTCATTTTGTTGATTTTTATCCAAAAAAGCAGGCATCTCCAGTGTTGAAGCTGTGCTAGAGGAACAAAAAAGTCAAACGAACAAAGCATTCCACGTCAACATGGTGATGGCTGAATGGGAAAATAGATATATTTTTAATGATGCATCCTATGTTAAACGTGTGTTTTTATCATCATTTTGCAGATGACCTTTCTATGATTTGGACTTATACCAATTTCTCTTATATTTAAATGGCACTATTGACATTTTGGAGTTTATGATGAATAGTTCTGTTTCTAGAATAGAGTTTCTGGATGTGACTATTCAGAGATGAAAACCACAAATTACACACTATTAGGTTCAGAAAATAATGTTATAGAAATAGTTACTTACATCACGATAGCATGCATCTGCAGCACATTTTTAAAAATATTGTAAAAGGTCAGGCACTTAGGGTGTCCAGACTGCATGACAGTGAAGATTTTCAACAAAGTCTTAAGAAAACTTGTGTTGAATTTTTACAACGAGGGTACAGAAACACTGAAATGGAGTTGGCATGTCAGAAAGCTAAGGATGACAGAGAAAGTAAGGGTAAACCCTTTTTTTCATCATGTCTCTAGAAATAAGAGCAAAAATTATCACCACAAAGTTTCTTTTTGTATGACATGTAGCACAGACTGTGCAGGTATTAGGAATATTGTCAAAAATAATTGGCATATTTTAAAAAACTGATCCACAGATGAATACAATTTTAGATGAATCCCCCAGATATGTTTAGAAATATAAAAAAATCTATAAGGAAAAACCTTTGTTATCCAGTATATAATATGTCTGTTTATATTTTGCATGAAGATAGTTTTGGTATGACCATTTGTGATAGATGTGCATATTGTATGTTTATAGATAAGTCCAATAGATTTGTTCATCCTGAAACAAAGAAAGAATATACTTTTAAAGTTAAAGCTTGCTATGAGAGCAAGATCATAGTTTATTTAGCCTACTGTGTTGACTGTTTGGTTTTCTATATATGAAAAAACAATAGACATCTGAGGAAGCGTATTAGGGATCACTACTACTGTGTCTGCAAAGGACACAGTTATAGTGCCCTTGCTAAACACATTTTGCAAAAAGGGGAGAGTCATTGGTTTACGTTCTTTGCTGTGGATGAAGTAAAAGAAAATTGTCAGAAAAGGAGATATGGTTAATAATACAAAAATTAAATAATTAAGATGCATTCTGCAGTTGTCAGCACATAGGGACTTTGGTTTAAATGAATATGTTCCACTTAAACCTGTTTTGAAAGGAAGACAATTGTTGAAATACTATATATTTTACATTTGTTTTTTAGGTATTATAATCATGTCTTCTTGCCCTTCATGCACACTCATTTAGAGCATTTGCTCTCATTAGTTGCTATGGCTTTTAATTGATTTATTTAATTGGTATTAAGTTTGCTCTTTGAAATGATATATAAGTGCATTTTAGAATCTTAGTTTTATATGGTCTGAAGAAGTGATTTGGATAATCGCAAAAGTGCTCACTTTTTAGCAATGATCTTTTAGCAAAGGGCAAAACCTTCATTCCTGATTATAGAGCACAATTACCAAATGTTTTAATTGATATTAAGCTGTTTTTGAGAAAGATTACTTTGAAATTATTATGTTTAAATGATAATATTGCATCAAATGTATTCAGGATACCTAGTACTTTTAACCCCCCACTGCATCCTAACCTACAGTTATTTGAAAGGATGCATGATTTAGACCTGAGGAAAATATTTTCAGTTGAAGCAAGAAGGGTTAATAATGACAGACTTGGGACCAAATTAACTATGAATGAGAAACAACTTGTTAGTTTTTTGAAAGATCAAAGGATTCAGATTATGAAGCCAGATAAGGGGGAGGTTTGGCTATTATGGATATTTGTGACTATAATAATACAATTCTAGAGATACTAAATATAGAGGCCTATAAGGAAATTTCCTTAAATGAGCTTAATATAGCTAAACATAGGGTCAATTGTATATGCAATAATCTACTGATAGAAGAAAGCTTAACTGTTGAAGAGTATCATTTTTTGAATATGCTTTCCCTCAGGATACCTACAATGTTTGGCCTCCCTAACCTACACAAAAGTATATCCAACCCCCTTTCCATCTGATAGTTGATGGAAGAAACAGTTTAAAATCAGGTTGTGCTAAATTTTTGGACATTGAGTTGAAGAATTTTTTACAACATTAAGTACAAATAAGCAAAGATTCTTGGGAGTTCTTGCATACTATTAATGATTTAGAATTTCATAAGGATGATATATTGGCAGCTATTGATGTGAAGGAACTTTACACGGTGATCCCCCAGGTTTTAGATGTGCAGTGAATAATAAAATTTTTATTAGCTAAGGGGGTACCTCATGGGAAATTGTAATTATATAAGACAATATTTCACATGATTCTTTTCAGCAATTTTATTTATTTTGAGAGTAACTATTATGTACAAATTAGTAGGGTAATGATAGGCTCACCATGTGGAGGAATTTTTGCCTACATGGTTTTGGCCTTTTGGGAATGGAAGTTCGTTTTGAATAGTGTTTAAAATTCCAGACTGAGACTGTACACAAGATAACTTGATGACATTTATATTGTCTGGAAGGGGGATTTAGATGAGTTGCTATAGTTTATAGAATACATTCATTCCACGACAAATGTTTTTAAAATTCACTGCTGAATATAGTAATGTCCAGTTGGCCTATTTGGATGTATTGTTGAAAAAGGATTTAGTTAATAATAAATGCATTTCAGCTATTGGTTACGTTCAGAATTTCAAAGTCCAAAACTTCGAATCTCATATGATCAAAGATCATATGTTCGAAGTTTTAAAACTTTGAAATCCTGAACGGAGATCAGCATACAACGCAGACCGTGAGATTTCCGCTGTTCTCACTGTAGTGCGATCTTGGAGTTGGTATATTTAAGTTGCAGGGGGTTTGGGGGGTGTGCTTGTTTTTTATGTGTTTAATGGTGTTTCAGGGGAGGGTTCACAATTTTCGAGATTCCAAGATCTCGAGATTCTGAACTCGATGTTCTGAAACTCGAGATTTTGGGATTTCAAAATTTAGAAGTGAACCTTTCAGCTATATATCATAAACCGACATATTCAAACTCCTTTCTGCACTTTGCCAGCTCTCACCCCCTATCACCAAAAGATATCTGTGGTGAAGGGGTAGCTGACAAGGGCAGCAAGGATGGTTTCAAATGATGATGAGTTTAGAAAAGAATGTGCATTTTTGAGCTCTATGTTTGAAAGTACAGGCTGTCCCCTTAATTTGATAAATGAACTAGTGGCTGAAGTGAGTATAAAAACAGGGCAGGGCAATTGTTCTCCTATCTTGGCTGCTGAAACAAATGGTTTTATCAGTGGCCAGGTTAATAACTCCCCTGAAGTTCTTAGATGGGAAGGCATTGAAACACAATACACACTGGCCTTTGCTACTACATTTACTATTGAGTATGAGTATATTAGATGGATGTTTAACACGAATTGGAACATTCTAATGAATGATAAGCAGATAAGGGATAAGTTATCAATTGAACCAAAAATTGTTTTACATAAGGGCTTCAGCTTTAAAGGCATTTCTGAATGTATGGATAATGGTCAGATGGGTACTAGTATTAATAAAAAAATGTTCAAATGTGGGCATTGTCCTTATTTTGTTAAGATTCAGACTGGTAATTCATTTACAGTTATAGGAATTAAGTTTAATTTGGGTAGTAAGTTTAATTATGAATCTAGGAATACAGTTTATCTGGCAACATGTAAATTTTGCCAATGTTTTATGTTGGCAAAATGGAGCGAAGATTCAGTGATAAGATATATGAACATGAGTATAGTATCAGAAAACCTAAGGAATCTAATGGTCTGGCAAGGCATGTTTTGGATCATCCCGACCATTCATAGGTTCATAGGTTCATAGGTAGGTACTAGGCTATTGGCCCTAGGGCCTATATAAGCCTAGCCAAATGGTACCCTGGCTTCTGCCACACAAGAAAATTATTTTCCTGTGCCCCTGTCAAGCAGAGCCACAGAAGTGATCCCTGAGGTGAATTTCCTATCTCCCATCCAATCATCAAGATTTTTCTTGAAGAGTGCTAATGAGGAACTTTGTTTGATATAGATAGATAGTTTGTTCCAGAGTATCTGAATTCATTGATGGCATCAGAACTAACCCTAGGAGTGGCCCGTTGGGCCAATATTTAGGGAAACAAGAACTTGTTTGGCAATTGAGGTTGGATGCTTGTTCATGGCTAGGTTTGAATTATATCAGTTCAATATATTGTTTATTGAGATTAAAAGCCCTGCAACAATGATTATATATATTTCTTGTTTAATGTCAAATTGCTGAATTTATGACTTTCTCATTTTCTAATTTTTTCATATTTACTTATATTTTAATCTTACATAACATATATATATATATATATATATATATATATATATATATATATATTACGTTTTTACACAACCATTTGGTATATTGTTTTAGTGGCTGTTGATGCATATATTTACTTTTCAATATAATATTTTTTAACACAACCCTTCTTAACATAACCTGTTACTTGCATTTATCTTTAGTGTTTGGTTTTAAATAAGGGTTTATGGGTATAAGTGTAGGTTTTCTATTTGAATGTTTTTTTGGAAGGAAATCATTCAATTAAGGTGATGTATTTAAGTGTAATTTTGTTGGAGTTTTTCATCTGAAGAAGTCAATTTGAATTTTACATGGAAGAACGCATTTATCTGTGGATATTAAATGTTGTTGCAGTACAACTGCTTCTTTTCTTTTTGTTTTTTAATTTAGTTGTTTGTTTTTCACACAGTTTAGTTTGTTATTGTTCACTCCTTACATCACTGACATTTGTAAAGAACATGTATACAATAACACTAATAATTTAATATTTCCTCTATACCAGAGTTCTCAAAATAATACTCGACTTTCACATACTAAAATACCTCAGTAATTGTGCTAATTTTGTCATTACTCTATCGTAAGGTACATGTCAGGCAATACATCTTTCAAACATCAAGAAATATTTTATGCTATAGTAGTTTGCAACAAACAGGGAATGGCACAACTGAATTGCATAAGAATAAGGTTGTAATAAATAAAGATTTGCAAAGATTAAGTGAGAGATGCCACTGTTATAATTATTTATGACAAAAGTGGATAAAGTCATTATTCAAATAAAAGAAGTATTCTTTCCTTGCTTGGTTTTCATTGCAGAAGCAGCAGTGTAATCACACATTGCACAGCAATTACTGTGGCAACATTATCCAAGTCAAAGAGGGTGCTAGTCAGAACTGGCCACTGTTAGTATGTCATAGGAATACAATTTAAATTGTGCAGGTGGCCCCCTCTTTTAGTTATAAAGATAACAGAACAATTTCTAGTGTGTGCATTAAGGTTTATTTCAAGGGCAGGAACCAGAGTGAGCAAGTCCAGAAAAGAATTGTCAGGTTTCAGTACTTCTTAGCCAATCAGTACATAAAAGTTTGAAAATTATTCTTTGTTCTGTGTGAAAGGAAGAAAGGAAAAAAAAATCTTATTTCTTAACTGTGTGTGTGTGTGTGTGTGTGTGTGTGTGTGTGTCTGCACCTCTGCATGTGCATTTATACAGAGCTGCAAAGCTGGAAATACATCAATTGCCACTCTGGACATTACTCCAGTGGGGTCCCCACCCCTTAGCAAAAGAATTGAGTAGCAAAAAAAAAAAAAAAAACAAGCTACAGACAAAGAACAATTATGTTTCTAAATAATATATTTTAAGAAAGAGCTTTGCTGGTTCTTTACTACCTTTGTGAACACACACAAAAACATGCTGCAAGCAAACTATTTAATTGTCTGTGTTTGAGACTGCAGCTGGTTTAATGACTACTGATACAGCTGCCCAACAAAAGAGATCACACAGTCTTTGCACCATGAGTACATATAGTACTCAGTCACAGTACACACCATGTTAGACTTTAAAGGAGTC